>NC_069089.1:1658859-2016612 GCF_947172395.1 Bicyclus anynana | reverse complement strand
AACCTGTGGTTTCACCTGCATACTTCCTGTGAATATGGGCTTAAAATACAGCATATTTTACTCAGTGAAGTTGTAGTTTCTACAACTACTGATTGTCAGTAGAGTAGTTTTCAGTCAAATTGTAACAAACCAGAAATTATATCTTACCTTTTTTTTAATACCTCTGCACACATTTCTGGTTATGACATATAGGTGTCCTTTACATAATAGTGTACATATTGTTTTCAGAACATAGAAGAACAGAGCAGCCTTATTCTTCTGATGAAGATGCTGGCATAGACATGGCATGCTCGGAGACATCGGAGAGATCAGACCAGCCAGAGGATGGTAAGATCAATATATCATATCCACTCAATATTTTTTGTCTAAGAGAAGTTCATTGTATGGGGAAAGAGGAATATTAGTTAAGGAGATAGTTAAAATTCATTTTAATAAAATAAATGGATACAGTAAAAAAAAATTGCTATAACTTATCAGGTGTGAACAGAATTACTAAAAACTTTTTTTTTTCTAACTTGGCTTTAGGAGGGTATGCCTCTAATTTACTTGAACCAGATTTAACAACCTACCATAGACATGTGTTAATGACTCATTTTGTTAACACACACATATAGGCTTACACTAATACAAATCATTCCTGATGGAAAGATAAATTATGTATCAGATAGCAGTATTATCTATCTATTCTAACTTTGAGTTGACTGGATGTTATGCATCTCACTGTTCTGTGGTGAAAAGGAGATAGAGGAACTAGAAGTTCCTGAGCACATACAAATATTGTCTAAGCCATTGAGCTATTAAGATGCTTCTAATCCATAATCACTAGTTATCAATGAGTACAGTTGTCTTAGGCAGGTGTAGGTAGATGACCATAAAGGAAAACATTAAATTTAACACACTTACTTAATGAATGAGTATAATTAAATTAATCATTTGATAGAATTAATAACGAAATGTCTTTACTTACTTATTTTCATTGTAGTTTACTTTGGTAAGTAGATCTTGCTTTAAATATGGGAACACAAAAGTAAAATTTACAACTTGAAGGACTCAACACAAATAATATTGTGTTTTATAACACAACACACAAAAATAAATAATTATAAAATTAATTTTAAAGAAACTAGAATAACTGGATATAAGACAAAGTGGTTCAAGTACAACCGAAGACGCAGTGCCTACATGATCACTGAAACTGAACCAGATCCTATCCTTGACCTGTCCAGCAATGAACCAACTGGTAAGTGGTGATCCCGCCACAAGTCGTTAAGCTATATTGCAATTGTACTGTCCGTATATAGTATATACTATATGTTGTGAAGTTGCTGGCAAATGAAAATTGTTTGGTTAAGTTGAAAAATAAAAAAAACCTTTTATTTATTTTGAATATTGTGTTTTGTCAAATCTTGAAGCTCATTTGTAACTACATACTTTGAGACATTACATTTAAATATTTGGAATATTTGTTTGTGTATTTTTGGCAACAATGAAGTCACCATGGGAACTCAGAAACAAAATGAAATTAACCATTTGGGCACATTATCTTGGCAAACACTCATAAAGCTTTTTTGTGCTAAATCTACCTTGCCAGTTATAAGTAGTAGCATAGTATTAACTGACAGAATTATTTGACATTTTAAAAGATTCTTGATTTGCAAAAAAATTATAGTTTAAAAGTTGATAGAGTAAAATTCTCTGTTTAAGTTTTAACATTAACAATGTCAAACAGCCAATTATTATTAGTGGCTAAGTGCGGAAAATGCCCAAGAAAAGAAGTGTTAACATTGTAGTACAAAGTTTTGATTGTATTATCTCATAAATTTTATCAATTTATCCAACATACTTATTTTCATATTATTCTTAACTTTTAAAAACAATTATAGATCCCTCATATCACATTACAAGTTATCTTTATTAGCTGTGCAATGTGCATTCATGAAGTAAAAATGTTATTTTCAATAATACTTTACTACTATTTTTTTTTTATTCTACAAACTACATAATATTGAAATTAAGCCAAACCATAGTTGGTTTTACTGAGCACTGGTTATTATAATTATACAGTACTAAAAGCTAAAAAAAAAACAAACAAACGAAAACAGAAAAAAAAATCATTAGTTTTAGTAAAACATATTATATAAAATATTGTGTTAGTGTATTGTTGCTCTATATATTTGTGGTCATATTTTGATTTTATGGTGTAGAATATCATAGGATAGGATTTTAATGATATATTGTACATTGTAATATAAATTACAGTATAAGCCTGTATATTCGTAGCTCAACAATTAGTAGGGAATATTTAAATCAGAGAGGTTTTGGAGGAACAGAAACATGTCTGTCTATAATACTAGGGCACGCAAAGAACACATTTTACAATGTGTTCTGTCCATCAACATGAGGCATTGGTGTTGAGCCTCATGTACCAACCTCACCCTTCAGACTAGAACACAGCAATACATAGCATGGCATTGGCTCTTTCAGACAAACCCCATCATCATCACCTGCCTTCCGAACCGGTGGTAGAATCTTTACAAATAGTCAACTGAAAACTGAGCCTAGAATTTTATCAAATCAGCCAATGAACATCCACTGCAGGGCATAGGCCTTTTAGAATCTCTGTGACTTGCTTGATGTTTTTAGTCCACCTGGAGGGTCGACCAACACTGTGTCTTCTAATTTGGGTGTGTGTTCATCGTCATACCAGTGTCTTGGGACCCCAATGCCCATCAGGTCTATGTGCCCTGCTCATTGCCACTTCAGCTTTGTGACTCGTTAAGCTATGTCAGTGTCTTTGGTTCTTATGTGAATCTCCTCATTTCTCTTTCCCCATAGCTCGTTCTATCGCCCGCTGTGTGACCAAATTATATTTTAATTATTCCAGATAGTGAAATCAAGCTAGAAGAAAAGGTTCTGGAGATCATAGACGCGTTGAGCGCTAGGGCCAACGCAGCGCGGGCCGCTGCACTGGTCGCGTTGAAGAATTCACTCCAGAGGCGGTACCTGGCGCACTTGCTCTGCGGACAGAGGGTGACTCTGGCGGAGCACGTCACTAAAGCGCTGCGGAGAGGCAAGGATGGCGAGAGAAGGGCGGCAGCCGCTGTCGCTCCGCTACTAGCTCTACAGGTAACTGGAGTTCATCATCACGTCTTTGCTGAGTCAGTAACAGCAACAGAAAACTCTGTTAGATTAATATGCAGGCTTCGATTTCATACCCGCAATGTCATAAGTCCCCCGTTGCCCGCATGCCATGGGTGTGTGCTCAACATACTCGCCAAGGTATACACAAAGTAATATAAACATACATTGGCTGTAATGGACGGGTGCCATATTTTGTGTTTTCTATGATTTAGGATGTCATAGGATAGGATTTTAAAAATTTATAATACAATATGATATATTCCCTGTGATTACTATGAGAGTAAAAAAGCATAGCATTATATTCTTTATGTAAAGTAGCAATGACCATAGATATTCTCTTACTGTCTAGACTAGTAGTTTGTGTAGTAAAAAAAAATTGTTCTCTGAATGTGTATAGTTAATAGTCTATTACAAAACAATTGCAGATAATAACATTTTATGTATCATATATTTTAAAATTTGAATTTTCTGAAGTATGGTTTCCAAACTAACTTTTTTAGATTTAACCTTGACTATTTAAAACTTTACAAAAACAAATCCATTGTCTTCATCATGATTATGGTTTATTACCTAAGAGATAACAGAGTAAATGAAGTTCATGGTTTAAATTTTGTATAAGGCAGATAAGTCAATGAGATTTTGATGTCATAGTTATTGTTGACAATAAAGTAGATGTAACTATGACATCATCCATGGAAGATTTCCTATAATCACTTATGTGATTTATTGTTATACACGTTAAGATAATAATAATTAGTTGTTACTGCTCTAATAATACAACTTGAGATGGATGTGTGGTGTGACAAGAATAGATAAAATAAGGAATGAGTATATGTATATATATATATATATATATATAAGGCGCCAGTGACAGAAAAATTGAGGAGTAGAAGGTTAGCTTGGTATGGACATGTAATGTGTAGAGAGGAAAGTCATATTAAATGTTGAATGTGCAAGTGGAAGGTCATAAGAGGAGAGGAAGACCAAAGAAGAGATGGTTGGATTGTGTGAAAGAGGACATGTGTGTAAAAGGAGTGGATGATGAGTTGACGAGTAATAGAGGCGAATGGAAAAGATTGACATATTTTTCCGACCCCACTTAAGTGGGATAAGGGTAAGGAGATGATGATGATGACTGCTCTAATAATACAAACTGCTCAATAATTCATACTAATCTTAATACATGATTATGATAATGAAACTATCACCCGCCGCGTCTGTTAAAACTTAAAGACTACTTAATAGATTTTCATGCGGTTTTGCCCAATAGATAGAGCGATGCAAGAGGAAGGTTTAGGTATATAATTTGCTAAGATTTTGTGTAAATTGATTGAAATGTGGCGACAATGGAAGATGGCGTTATGTTGGAAGAGTCAGAAAAATTCTAACTGTTTGAGAGTTTTCTTAGAAAACGCTGCATAATTCCTTCAAGATATAACCAAAAACATGCATTAATGGAATATATATTTTTAAGGAATACTCACTAAACCCAGAATCATTCTGCTGGTACTAAGTTCAAAGGGTCCCAGTTACTAATATTTTAAAGAGGAATTATTTGATTGTTTGTTTGCAGTGTATAGGCTCAATTCAGTCACTATCTATATTTTATGCCCGTATTTCTACGGGAACGAAAACCACGCGGGTGGAACCGCGTAGCGTCTGCTAGTATTATAATAAACATCAATAGCTTCACCATAAAGAGGCAAAGCTCAACACCGAAAGGTTTGATCACTGTCTGCTGTATTAGTCTCCTTTCTGACCGATTGGAGAGAAACAGTTCATATTTAAAAGACATGGCAGATAAAAAGAAACAGATAAAGTAAAGAGGACATTATTTGTATGTCAGATCGGCGAGGAAGGCACAGAGGAGTTCATGGACGAGGTGCGGCCAGCGCTCGCCGCGGCCGCCGTCGACAAGTCCGCCTCGCTCGACACGCGCACTGAGGTAATGTATCTTATACTCAAGACTTAGCTATTATAAACTAGGCTAACTAATAAAAACCGTTTATTGCGACATTGTTTAGAACAACAAACTGTTAGTGTCTCATCAAAAACATTGCTTTTTACAACATCGCTTACTACGACATACCGCATTAAGTGACCACGGCTAATCTGTAGACCGACCAGCTCATGAGCTCATTTGTATTGTAAACAATTTGAATAGCCCTCTTACTAAAGTATTGTGTTAAACATAAAGACTAGGAATACTCGGACTTGCGAATCATACAAAACATCGTTTTAGAATAGCTCTCCTGGTGTTAAATGACAATGCAGTCTAAGTTAATGGAAGTTCGCTTACTCGGAAGAGGTACATCTTGATTCTACCAATACCTTTGACGGTTACTATGGTTACACAACTACGTACCGTAAGGCTAATTAGCCCCGGTACGTTTTTGCCTGTAAGCTAATTAGCCACGGTACGTTTTTGCCCATAATTAGCCACAGTACGTTTTTGCCTGTAGGCAAATTAGCCACGGTACGTTTTTGCCCATAGGCTAGCCCGTAGGCTAATTATCCATGGTACGTTTTTGACCATAGGCTAATGAGCCACGGTACGTTTTTGCCCGTAGGCCAATGAGCCACGGTATGTTTTGGCCTGTAGGCTAATTAGCCAAAGTACATTTTTGCCCGTAGGCTAATTACCCACGGCTGAGTCCTACCACCAGACCTTACCACCACATTGAGAACCACAGCACATTGAGTACAAAACATTGTTACAGAAGAGCCGCCCAGTTGAAAGCGCTGTCAAGGGCTAACTTTTCCTAGAATAAAAAAATTAACACATTCGCTGCGGCACTGATTTTTTTGTACTTTCCTCTGGAGCGGTATGACGTTTTTTTGACTTCATACTAAAACTTTGTGTAGTGCGGTAGGAAGTCCATCGACCTCGTAACTCTTGAAGAAGCTACCTGCACGAGGTCAATTGACCTCGTACTGCAGTGAACGTGTTAAAAAGAAATGTAATATATGTTCCAGTGTTGCTCGTCGCTGGCGGTGCTGTGCTACCTGCTGGAGGAGGACCTGACCGAGATACTGGAGGTCATGCGCATGTTCGAGACCATATTTAGCGGCAGCTACCTCAAGGTGAGCTAATACTATTTATTAAGTAAAACAAACCATCTAAACATATGTTTCTCGATTTTAATTACATCAGGATTACCAGCAAAATCTCTCTTATAACTTTCTTAAAGACTCTCTCTCTCTCCTCTAGAACTGCAGCAAGTTTTATATTAGAGAGGGTATCCAAAGCTGCTCTAGTAGACTCTTACCAAATTTGGCTCGACCAAATTGTGCGTGACCAAATAGCCCAGTGGATATGACCTCTGCCTCCGTTTCCGGAGGGTGTGGGTTTGAATATGGTCTGGGGCATGCACCTCCAACGTTTCAGTTGTGTGCATTTTATGAAATTAAATATCACGTGTCTCAAACGGTGAAGGAAAACATAGTGAGGAAACCTGCATACCAGAAAATTTCTTAATTCTCTGCGTGTGTGAAGTCTGGCAATCCTCATTGGACCAGCGTGGTGGACTATTGACCTAACCCCTCTCATTCTGAGAGGAGACTCGAGCTCAGCAGTGAGCCGTATATGGGTTGATAACAACATCCAGTGATCACAAGTCCTGGACTTTGCTTGGAGTTTTTCTCTCTGCCACGCGATGGACCCGGCACCCGCACGGTGAATCCATGGATATCACTCTGAAAACTTAATGAAATTAGCATCTCGTGTACATTCAAAATTCATGTAAATTGTGTAAATAACTAAAAATAACATAGATGAAGTGTGGTGTAAATGTTATTGACATTGGCACTGACTCGGACAAGTCAATGACTCGATATTAGTGGCCGCGTGACCTTCACTATGTTTGTGTGATTGTGTCTGTATACAAATCTTGTTTTACCTTTAATTTGGTACAACAAATCTGATAGAAAAAAAAAACCATTTCTTTTCTGAAATATGAAACATCTTTATGAAATACAAAATTTTAAACACTAAAAACGATAGCTACCTACTGATTAGTTTGTAGGTAGTGTTAAGATAAGTAGGTAGAGCTCTAAGTTTTATCTTGTATTTTGTTGTCTAAATGGTAAAATGGGGAGAAATAAAAGTGCATGCCCTATTTCGTCCTATACTATTATTTATATTTTCGTGACAAATAGTAGTTTATTAGTTTATCTTCTTATACAAAGTTAAATTTATATCTCTCAGTTCAGTGATTTTGCTGTGAATATGTAAAAGACATGTATATTTTCGCATTAATAATATACGTGTCTTTTACATATTCACGGCATAATCAGTGAACTGAGAGACACAAATTTAAATAAATAAATTTTAACCACATCAGAAAGCGAATTGACCAAATCAAAGACATCAAGCAACATATTATATACTTTCGTTTAAGAATTTTCTTAATTCTCTATGTGTGAAGAAGAAAATGCCAATCCGCATTGTGCCAGTGTGGTGGACTATGGGCTTATTAACCCCTCTCATTCTGAGAGGAGACTCATGCTCAGCAGTGAGCCGAATATGTGTTGTTAATGAAGAAATATTTTCGATGTGTGAGTTTCAAGAAACGATGGACAATTTTGTAGCAGAATTTGGGTTCACTGCATCTCCATATTAATTCTTCTTATGTTTGAAATTTTTTACAAAATGCCTAGTCCCAGCACTGGATGTCAATCGACGTATGTTGGTGTGAGTTTGTCTGATCATGAAGTAAGATGGTAGTGATGTACTGATGAGTGAATCGTCTCCAGGGCGACGGCAGCGACACCATCAGTGTGTGATTTGATGTTAGATTTTTAATATATACTTCAAAGTTAGTGCATTTAGTGTTAGATTTGTTGTTAATTATATTAGTTTATACGTCAAAGTTAGTGAATAGTCCGGTTGGTCGGGTGGTGGTGGTGAGTGGTGTGCTGATGAGGTGGTATCTGCAGGGCGACGGCAGCGTGAAGGTGTCGGGCGCGGCGGTGGAGGAGGGCGCGTGGCACGCGGCGGCGCTGGACGGCTGGGCGCTGCTGCTGGCGCTCACGGAGCCCACGCACGCGCGCGCGCTGCTGGCCGAGCGCCCGCCCTCCTTCCGCCGGCTGGCCGAGCTGCTGGACGCCTGCAGCCTGGAGGTGAGGCCGCCATTACACTCTCTCACTCTTAACATTTTTATAATACGTTATTAGAAATTAATCTATATATATAAAAATGAATTGCTGTTCGTTAGTCTCGCTAAAACTCGAGAACGGCTGAACGGATTTATCATATCTTGGTCTTGAAATGTTCGTGGAGGTATAGGGAAGGTTTAAAAGGTGAGAAAAATTAGAATAATTGCCGGGAAAACCATAATTTTTCTATTTCCCATACAAACGTTTAAGAGTCAAGGGGTAGGGTATGGTAGGGGTAGAGTAGTGTAGAGTAGGGATAGGGAAGAAGTGCATATAAGTCAAAGCGAAGTTTGACCGGGTCCACTAGTGCTTTATAAATTTATAATGCTGTGCAATTGGAAAACACTGAAAGATCTTACAAAAACCAAAATGGATAATGAATATATGTATATATATGTAAAAAAGTCGTGTTAGTTACACTATTCATAATTCAAGAACAGCTGGATCGAATTGGCTTAAAATTGGTGGAAAGGTAGATAGGAACCAAGAGACACGCACATAGGGTACTTATATGAATTATATTTATTGTAATTCAGCTGGTAATTATCCGAATTTCCACTATGATTCTAATAATCTGATAAAACTATCAATAATAATTGTTTGCTCTATAATGACAGATATTTGTGATAATGACACAGTGAGTTTATTAGATCCATTTTTATATGTCGCTTATTATAGTGTTACCAATATACATGTCGATGGTCAGGTGCGCATGGCGGCGGGCGGCGCGCTGGCGGTCGCCCACGAGCGCGCGTGCGGCGACGACGAGCGGTTCGCGTGGGCGGAGGACGAGCTGCTGCCACGGCTCGAGCAGCTGGCGCGCGACTCGCACAAGTTCCGCGCCAAGCGCGACCGCAAGCTGCAGCGCGCCACCTTCCGCGACATCCTCAAGTACTTCGAGGTGAGTGTACAGATTACCCTCATCACATCTAGATGGCGCTTGTTTGTTGATGTCTCACGCTATTCTTTTGATTTTTATCGATCCATACAAGTATAAAGCCGTGATAGCCCAGTGGATATGACCTCTGCCTCCGATTCCGGAGAGTGTGGGTTCGAATCCGGTCTGGGGCATGCACCTCCCAACTTTTCGGTTTGTGCATTTTAAGAAATTGAATATCACGTGTCTCAAACGGTGAAGGAAAACATCGTGAGGAAACCTGCATACCAGAGAATTATCTTAATTCTCTGCGTGTGTGAAGTCTGCTAATTCGCATTGGGCCAGCGTGGTGAACTATTGGCCTTATCCCTCTCATTCTGAGAGGAGACTCAAGCTTAGCAGTGAGCCGAATATGGGTTGATGACGACGATACAAGTATTCCATCGCCCACTGTGAAGATTTCTGCGACAAAACACAATTGAAAAAAAACGTGTGAGCCTTAGGCATAACAGCACCGCAACAGATTCCTGAAATATACAAAAGGGATTGTTTCAAAGTTCTTTGAGAACGCCATCTACTGCTAGTTTAAAATAACAATCAATAACACTGGTTCACTATGTCTGTAGATGGCAGCACGCATCTTGAAAATCGAGCGTGCCTCTGAGCTTTCTTACAAGAGCCATAGTTAGGAGACCTCATGTCATATCTATATCATCATCACTATCATCTTCTAGCTATACACGTCACCCCCTATATCTACGGCCGTCTCAGACCAATTAGAGAAGGACCAGTATGGCACACAAACACGAACAAAATTGTCTGTCATTTTCTGAGGAAAATGGCTTAGATTTGGTATATATCTTTTACTAAACTAGAAGTTTTTGACCGTTTTTTACACCATTCAACTACACATAAAGGTATTTTTACGGAGCTCTTTAACCCATTAACACAATTAAAACTATGAAATTACTTTATAAACAGTTTTTATAATCGCATAAGATCGTTGCCTTGCTAGACGTTACTTTGACAGAAAAGTAACGTCTAGCGAGGCAGGTCCATACAATAATTGGTCTGAGACGGCCGTACGAACTGTCCGCTCAATCCAGGAGGGCAGCGTGGAGGAGGAGCGCGTGCGCGTGGGCGGCGACACGGTGACGCTGTGCTCGTGGGCGACGCGCAGCGCGTACGGCGCGCTGGCCGCCGCGCTGGGCGCCGGGCTCGTGGCGCTGGCGCCGCACTGCGCGCCGCTGCGGCTGGCACTGCAGCTGTCGCCGCACCCCGCGCTCGACGTCATCGCGCCGCAGGCCAAGCTCAACAAGTTGCAGCGGGTGAGTACACGTGACGACATGGTTGCCTGTTTAGCCGATTGGTGAGATTAATGAAAGACTCGGTTTGTAGTCAGAAAATGGAATTACAATGGAATATATTTCGGTCAAAATGTATTAATTATATCTACAACTTACATTAAATAATAATAGTTACGCGCGACAGTAATCGATGGTCGCGGTATCATTCCACACAGAAATTAGATATAGGTACGTACTCCGATGATCGGCGGCCGGCGAAAACTGCACATAAATTTCAGGTCGCCTTGCGCGCATAGTTAGTCTGCCGCGGCAAGGCGCAGCGAGCGGATGTATGTAGGTAGGTACTAGGTAGCTACACCTGTGACGAGACAACAATGATTGATTTATAGTCTAAAAGCCTCACGCTAAAACATGCCCCGAAAAATCGATTCTTAGGGTGTAAACTCTAAAAAGAGACTTGCTTAATAAACGCGGTGTACCTCAGCCCATACCAGAGCCACGGTCAAATGGCTACAACCCACACATTGTACTGTCACTAATGAGCCCGATCGCCCGCAGCACCTGCAGAACACGGCGGCGTGCAAGGCGCGCACGGTAGCGCGCAACAAGAGCCGCGACAAGCGCTCCGCGGCGCTGGCGCTGTGAGCGACGAGCGACGACCATCGCCTCGACACTAGCGTGTGATCTTGTAAGCTTCCAGTCCGCTCTGCCGTGCGATTCCCTTATCTTAGTTTTTACACTCGTCGACGAACTTTTCGCCCATAACACGTCTTATTTCGACACGAAGTAAAAGTTCTTTTTAATCAGTTCACTTGACTTAAGGAGTAAGTTGGTGCGTTAAGAAAATTGTTATAGGGCGTTGCGTACTGCCATCTACAGGCATAGTGATAGTGTTTGTTTTAAACTACCAATAGATGGCGTTCATAGAGAACTTTGAAACAATCCTTTTTTGTTCACTTCAAGAATATAGATGGCGTTTTTTTTTTAAGTTTAACTTGAGTTGTGTGGTTTACAGCACACTTTTTTCTTCATATTTGAATGTTTTTATGATACTAAAATAAAATAGTACGTAATTGCCATGGAAACGGACTTACTTCACAGCTCGATCTTTACTCACTATACTGAAGTTGCCTAAATGCTTATAACTGCTGCACAGCCATACAACTCGTGTTCAAAGCGGACTAGAAGTGATTATGTAGCATTTAACACAGACTCGTATTTGGCAAGATGTCGCAAAAAATTTTAAAACATTAATTTATTTTAATTGTGTTCTTTCAATCGATGTTATGATCGATTGTTTTATAATTCCGATTATACCTATTGAAATTTACCGATTAAAATAATTTTGAAAATTATCCTAATATCATCACAGACAGGAAAATGTATGTAGTTTTGTTTTGTATTTATTATGTTAGACAAATGGCGTCATAAATACAAGTCTGTGATTTAATTTTATTTTATTTCTAAATTTCACCTAATGCCACTAAGATGTTTATAAGTTGTTCACATCAGATGAAGTTTGCTGACCTAATGTGATACCAACGAGATGTCTAGTGAGTGGAAATAGACAAATGTCAACGAATAGGGGTTCAACCGGAGATACCGTTAACTTCGTTGGGTGTTTACTTTCATTTCGTTGGGACGAAAAAGACGGTACTGGGACATCTCCGCTGCCATTGATCGACATTTTATCTATTTCTCTGCTAATCGTTGGTCGCATGCTAGGCCTATTGCAGGCCAAGCATGCGTCAACTACATATCTCGTGAAGAGAAAATTTTCGAAGCGTTAGCGTTTGTAAAAAGAGAATCGACGTGCCACATGGCTATAGACCCCGCTCTCTTTCGTCCGCAACAAAAGAGACCGATATTTCAATTCCGCTGCTATTGGTCGACACTTTTGTCTTTTTCTCGTCTAGAGATAAATGTCGTGGTGCGCATCTTATGCCTACAGATGTGAATGCTCGCTTCTTAATAATGAATAATATAAACAAATTGTATTCCTGTTCGAATTTCGACATCATAAATAGATAGATTAAATAATTGTATCCTGTATAGAGACATCTGAAATCATCTGGTTGCTAAAGGGGTTCGCATGAGCGGCAAATTTCAAAATGGCGTCTTGATCTTTGAACCCCTAAACCTTCTGTGTTAAAACAATAACTAATAACATACTCATAACAATTACCATGCTGATTTCCGTAATCAGCATGGTAATTGTTATCGCAAGAAATCGCAGGCTAATGAAATTAATTAGAAATAGCATTATTACCATCACTACATACAAAAGCAATGTGCACTACACACAACCATAAAAGCACTGCTTACTCCCATATTTGAACACCATAACTTGAAGATCTATCTATAGTTTATCAAGTAGAAATATGTTTTAAGTAGGGGCTTAGTATTGGATGTATAACACATATAGTGCGACACGAAAATATTGAAAATAAATGAACGTTCTTATGGTAACACTGTACTGTGACCAGAACTACCTTGATACTTGATGTATGTTCAAAATCTAGGTACCTATTTTAAAGAATGTCAGGTTGAAATATTACCTGATATTATAAATGGAATTTAGAGAAATTGCTTTTCATTATATAAAAAAAGAAGACCGATGTTTTCAACATATATATAAATCATATATTTTAAATTAAAAAAAAAATAGTGATTGCAAATTCCCACTAAAATAATGATATTTCTTGTAATATCCAGCTGTCTGATTTAAATTATTTGTTTTAACTATCAACATTAATTGGTTGCTCCATGAATACAGATTTTGTGATAATGACAGTTATTGTAGTGTTGCCATATTGCGACTCCATTTGTCCCATTTTTGACTTATTGTTTTAAGTCGCACTGTATGCGTGCATTCAAGAAATGCGACGTTCGACACTGTAGATATATTATATTAATGAATATTGATTTTAATTAAATGAAATATACAAAAACGCAGATGACGGATTATATTTTATTTACAATATCAATATTAATTATTATTATACATGATTTTTAGATTTATCACTTACATTTTAATAGTTTTCTTTTACGTAATTCTTTATGGACAACTACATAATCTGTTTCTGTAATTTATGACAGTTCACAAAGAATCTTTTTTTTTTAATTTAAGTTCATTTAAATGTAAAAAAATGATGTTATTGTAACAGTTTTATTTTGTTTAGCTAAAAACTTACTCCTAAACTTGGTGACTAGGAATTCCGAATGGCTTCCGAAATTGTAACTGCCATTAAGGCCAAGAAGTAAATTTACAAAGTGCGAAAATTATTTAAATACAAAAAATTATTATTTTTATACATAATGCTATTATAATATGTGTTATGTTTCAAACTAATGACTAAAAATTATGATATTGAAAGCACAAATTTACTTCTTGGTATCCTACTATAAGGTAGGTATTATTTATTATATTCTAAACACATCTTGTTGGCCGTGTTATAGGGACTTCTTCGGGTTACATACCCTCATTAAATAATACTGTAATGTTGCCATGCTACAACTTACGCAGTGTTACTAGTTGTACCAACTTAACCCTACTTGTGTTAAGGGACCCTACACACACAGACTTGAGTAGGGTAAAGTTTACATTACAAGGCTCAAGTAATATTCGGCTCAGTATAATTTACTTAGGGTTATTTTGTGTGTGTGCTGGCAACATTCTTCTTTCTTACATACAATCTAGCTAACACTCGTTCATTCACACACAAAAATTGTTGTTAAAAGTTCTCTTTTACAAAGACCAATAAGTTGTGCTTGGTATATAAATGTTATTTAATTATTTTTATGAAAGTTGTTGTTGATTAGTCCAATTGCTAGTGTACAGCGGGGCCACGGACCGCCGGTGCGTCCGCTAGAGCAGTGGCCCCACTGTTTGTTCCTTTGATAATTGTAATTTGATTGATATTATGATATCAAGTTTGGAGTAAGGTCATTATTATTACGGTTGATGAAATGTTTTTCTTTTTATTAATATTATTGTATAGTATAGCACGCGTATCACCAAAGCATTCTTTTTCTTGGAGAAAAATTTAACAAGTATAATACTTTCAGTTTGTTCAAATTCTTGTTAATTTATCGATTGCAATAAAAGTACTTTTTGTTTTTAACCGACTTCCAAAAAGGAGGACATTCTTCATTCCGCTGTTTTTTTTTTTTCAAGATTCATTATACAAATAAATCTTTATATTGTATGGGACTGAAACTACTGAACCGATTTGTAGAAAATGTATATTTTTCAGATGGTTTTAGTAAATTTGATGTTGCTTTGTTTGTCTGTAGATATAATTATTGTTAATATTTTTTTATGTATAGAATTTATATTATAATTAAATATAATTTTCAATTTGATTATTTCATAGTTTGTACATACAATTTTAATTCTAATTACAATATTTTTATTAAAATTAAATCTGTACATAGCTATTTATCAGAAATAGAATGTTTTGGTAGTACGGACGTTTTACTGGTACTTTTAGCTCAGGTGATTGAAATGACTTAGCACTACATACATCTCATTGTATATTTTTATAAAGATCTCTTGTAAATATTATTTTGACTTGTGTCTCTCGGCGGCCGGATCTTTGTACATTAACTAGGCTAGTGCACGGAATTTTGAAATAATATTTATTACGAGAAAATGTATTGTTTTATTTGTCTTCATTTTTCCTCTATCGAGTTTATCCTACAGCACATCAAGAGTTTAACTGAACCGTTCGACGTGTAGTGTCGGTTATTTTTAACTGTAAACGTCTAATGATTTTGATTGAAATTTCTGTCTGTCTGTAAATCGCTTATATAATAACTAGCGGACGCCCGCGACTTCGCGTGGAATTCAGTTTTTCACAAATCCCGCGGGAACTATGCATTTTTCAGGGATGGGATGAAAGTAGCCTATGTGTTAATCCAAGAGTAAAATCTATTTCCATTCCAAATTTCAGCCAAATCGCTTCAGTAGCTGCAGCGTTAAAGAGGAACAGACATACTTACACACAAACTTTCGCTTTTATAATATTAGTGTGATTATATTACGGACCGACTTTGACGGAATTGATATTGGTAGTAACTAGTACAGTAGGACGGTCGAGTTTCAGAAGTAGACCAATAGCTGAACTGCAATTGCCTGATGTAGTTATTAAATTCTTATTTGACTAGCCTTGTTTTTTTTTTTTTTTTAATCTCACCAGCAGGCTGATTATGTATCTTGACGTATCACTTCTAACTGTGTAACGCTGAGCAAAAGTGAACACTAGAGTGTTTTTGCAATTCCGATTATGTAAGACAAAAGACTGCCACAATGCCTAGTGAAATCGTTCTAGGCGCAAAATTTTATCGACATTATGCGACTAAATAAAATACACCCTTTCCCGGTACTACTTACTACGGGTGCGGCATACTTTTGCACATATTCGCATTATATTTGATTTTGCTGTTTGTCTGTGGTGAAGTGAAGTGCCATAGTTTCTTTGTTGGTAAACAAAGCCGTATTAAAATATTAATAAAAAAATTGGTTTCGTTGGATCAAAGTACTTGCTACTGCTAGTTTTTTGTTTTCAATAGAAGTAATTAATTAATCATTTTATCGTATACATTTTTATAAGTGTTAATAGTTAATTTATCAAAGTAAACGGCCACTTTTACATAAAACATTATCTACACGAAAGTTCTTCAAAGTTTTATCGTCTGCCTATGATTAATTTAATGGTCGTTGTGATAATATGTAAAGTATATTGTATAGTGTTTTGTATATTAAAGTTCATCGCTTGCTACTAAAGATGTCCGGGAAACTCAATGATCGCCAATTGAACTCTAATTGGAGATTGCAGAGTGCCACCCAAACTTGGCGATGGGTTGTTTTGGAGGGCCTTTGGAAAGTCAGGCTACTAAATAAACCTTCCGTGTTCGCGTCTGCCAGTTGCGTTGTGTAAGTTATCACACATCTATATTCTATATTATTATTTTAAAGAGGATGAGAGGAAATTTTTGATATTGTAGGGGGTAATCTCTGGATCTACTAAACCGATTTTGAAAATTCTTTCACCAACAGAAAGTCACATAACTTGTGAGTGTAATAGGCTATATTTTATCCCTATAGTCCCAAGGGAGTGGGAACTATGCAGGTGGAACCATCAAGCATCAGATAGTAATTATATTCAATTGAAATTCATAATTTTCTATTATTAGCTTAACATAATACTTGGTTTTGTGACTAGCATATTGCATTAAGAAGCCTATTTAAACCACAACTATACCTGCACCATGTAACCTTTAAGTTCTAAGCATTAAGTTGTAACGTCGTGGATTTTAATTTTGGGTGGTCAAATTTGGAATCTCTAGGTTTGTTTCGAAAGGCAGCGACATCGATGAATGTCGTAGAGATTACGAGGTTCGCTGCTAGATGGCGCTTATATTAAAGTGCTCAGACAAATAAATATGGACAAGTAGTTGGAGCTTTATAATCTGTATATAGACTTAATATATGGTTAGAGGTATTCCACAAGTAACGAAAGGTATGGAATCCGAAACCGACTTTAAAAACAAATGTCACATATTATCTGTGCAATTTGTTGATTGTACTCTGTAAGAAAGATGAATCGGTAACTTTATAGCTTTGCTATTGGTGAGGTTTTTTATGAAGAAAGTCCCGTTATCTTCTCGTTATATACTCGGGCACGTTCGAGTTTTTTCTTTTGGCTGGCTGAAATTTGGAGACATGTAGTTGACTTTCCAAAACATTAAATTTACTTAGAGGCAGTGATGTAAGATACTTGGTAAGACTCGAATTTATATTTGGTTAGCATTCGTGATTATCGAATTTTGTTGTGCTAAAGAGACAAATTCTTGCAGTTCCGGTCAACCATAAAAATTTCCCGTGAGATGTTAAGATGGCTACCTACTGGGAACTAGGGCGGGATATCCTTTTAAGGTACTCGGTTGAAATTGTTTTTTTCTTTGTCCGGCGTAGGTCAAACTTTAGTGACATGTGCTAACCTCCGTATTTTGTTACAGGATGGGAATGTAATATATTCTGAACTTAACCTAACCTATATACGTGACCTAATGTAATCACACTTCTTCTTAATACAACCACGTTATTATGTAGAAACGTAGATTGGTTGTAGACATTTGAAACGCCGGTTCTGAAACCTTTGGTCATTCTTGGAACATTTTTATGGAACCTGAGTTGACTATTACATTTAATCATTTGCACGCGTCGAGTAGCATGCTGTTAGCGGCGTAAATCTTGGAGGTTCGCTGGCCGCCAGACAAAATGACGGACGGATGAATGCAACAGCAAGGTCAGCGACCGCGTGGTGTCAGCTTCCATCATAAACGTCAGGTCGTACCTATTCTTTCTTTTGTTAAATGGAGTCATGCTAAAACTTCTATTTTTATATATTGTTTTTTTAAAAGGATGCGTTACATTAATTGTTGGTGGTGATTCGGATATACCGTTCAGATTACAATAAGATTTAGAGATAACTAGACCTCTTTCGTGAGTGTTTAAAATGCAACGTGTTTGTTGTCCCTTTAGTATAAACGTGTGTAATTGCTAAGCGAACTTAAATGGAATCATCCTTGTGGATTTGGCTGGTAGCGATGTGAATTCATAACTTCTAGTGCGTTGTTCGACGGACCCACTTTAAATACCTAGCCGTGGCAGTGGTTTGGTCAACAAAAATCCAAACGCTATATCGACACCATCTAATCCCCAAGGATTGGTATAATAAAACAAATATTTGAGATAACCACTGTTTATTTACAAAGTATGTACAAAGTAACTTAACATTTAGGAAACCTGGTTTTTTTTATGTAATTTAACCCATTAATATTTTGTCCTTTTAGGGTTTCTCAAGGGTTTAGCATTACTTTTATATTGTAAAAAAAAGGTTCATCTAAAAATATAGAAGCCAAATACCGGTGATTACTGTAAAAGTGTTTTTTTTGTTTACTTAACCCCGCATCCTCCTACGGGTATAGATCCGAAAGCCAGAATCTCGGTGGTAACATTTGAGATTCTGGTCTACAAGCTGTATGTTTGGCTGGTGACGCACTAGAAATTTCATCCAAATCGTTTCACAAAAACCGGCACAAACTATAAGGCTTGCAGTGGCGCCCAACGTGGGGCCAATAAATAATGTCAGGTCATAAGGAAATACAGTTTCACTCTTTGAGGAAGGATGAGCTGGTATACGAGGTCTCGATCAGATCCGAGACTCCGGGTAGTACTGTAGATGAGCTTAGGAGGCAGATGCGAGGCCTCATGATTGAGTGCCCCTCGACTGCCATATTAGAAACAAATATAGACAGCAACACCGAATTAGTAATAATTAATGATAAGTTAAATGAACTAGCCACAATTATTGAAGGATGGGGAAAATCAGGTGATAGGGGATCTATAGCAAGGGCAGAGGCCCTAGCCTATCACCTGTTTCATAGAGTAAACAGATTGAAGGTCGACGAATCAGCTAAGGTTTCAGCCAAGGTCGGGGAGGCCAGACTGAGATTAGGAAAATTTATTGCAATCATTGAAGCGCCTGGAAAAAATGTTTCAGAACAATTGTCTACATCTTCTAAGCCGTCACCTTCAGCGGAGGCTTCGGAAATAGAGTGCTCCGGGGACAAAAACCTGGCGAAGTGGAACCTAAAATTTAATGGCTCCACCGATCCGCGCTCCTTCGTCGAACGAGTGGAGGAGCTTCAGCTTTGCTACGGTGTCTCTGAGGCTAAACTCTTCAGGTCGGCGGTTCAGCTGTTTGAAGATCAGGCACTACTCTGGTACAGAGGTATCAGAGATCAGGTACGCTCTTGGTCTGACCTTAAAAATCTTTTATTAGAGGAATTTGACCCCGTCGATTATGACTATAGGTTGCGAGGAGAGATAAGATCTAGGACGCAGGGGGCTGAAGAGCCCGTGCATATATATTTTTCTATAATGGCTTGCTTGTTTGCTCGGCTGAGGACTTCGATGTCCGAGGTCGAAAAATTAGAAATTCTATTACACAATGTACGCCCAAAGTTTTCGCAGCAGCTCGCGTTGACAACCATTTCATCCATATCGCAGCTGAAAGATGCATGCAGGAAACTCGAAGCGGCCAGTCAAAGGGCCACACAATTTGCTGAGCCCGGCCGTTCGAATTCTATTTTAACTCCTGAATTTACTTATAAAAATAAAAATAAAAATGTGGCATATTTGGACAACGAACAAAATTTTCATTCAAATCAGGTTCATAATGACCAGGGTCGTTATAAACAACATAGCAAGTTGCATCAAAATCGGTTTTATAACAGCCAGGGTAAATATGAACATGGTAACCCTCACAACAAAGGACGGGTTAATGATAATGACCAAACCAGGGCAGGGCCGTCACACACTGGTAACAAATATAGAAACCAGCGGTTAGTGAGGCATAACGTACACTGTTACGGTTGTAAAACCCCTGGGTACACGAAGTTTACGTGTCCAAAATGTAACAAAGCGGCTACTAGTCCAAAAAACTAGTCTGCTCGAACGATGCCAGCATAAATAAAAAATTTAAAAAATTAAAAAGTTTCGGCACTTTGGCATCTGTTCGATTTCAACCAAAAAAGAATGATATTAGGCCTTATCTTAAATTTAAAGTAGTCAACCTTGAAATTTGTGGTCTACTTGATTCAGGAGCATGCATCTCAATACTAGGTAACAACTCTCACGAAAACTTCATCAAAATGGGTTTCAAGCTAGAAAAATTTAGTAATATCTCCTGCACCGTGGCAAATGGTGTTAAGCTGGAAAGTATAGGTTACATGTACCTACCAATAACATGTCATGACACTACCTGTGCCATTAAATTTTTTGTTATACCTACAATAATATCGGATATAATATTAGGTATAGATTTTTGGAGGGCATTCAATATCGCCCCAGAGATACTAGACTGCATTGACTATAAGTATCAACCAGCGAGCTTCTGCGAGACTTTGAGTACGAATAGGGTAAACACTATTCAGTCTTTGGAAAATCTGTCAACCGAGCAGAAAGAACTAGCAAATGCCATTATAGGGAAATTCCATGACATCTCTTTTGAATTAAAAGGTCTTGGTAGGACGTCCTTAATAGAGCACGACATCGACACGGGTGATGCTCTACCCATTAGGGTAAAACAATATCCGCTATCGCCGGAAAAGAAGGTGGCGTTGCAGGAAGAGTTAAAAAAGATGTTGGCATTAGACGTCGTTACTCCCAGTGAAAGTCCGTGGAACAACCCAGTTATTTTAGTCAAAAAGGCAAATGGTGATTGGAGGTTCTGCTTGGACTGCAGGAAGCTAAATGCAGTGACAAAGAAGGACTCGTATGCTATACCATACATTCCTCAAATACTTGATAGTTTGAAGGAGGCCAAATTCCTGTCGACTATAGATCTGTCATCTTCATTTTGGCAGATACCTCTATCAGAACGTTCACAGGAAAAAGTGAGTTTCCAAATTGAAGGGGCAGGATTATTTAAATTCAAAGTTGTGGCCTTTGGACTTTGTAATGCTCCGGCGCGGCAACAAAGATTAATGGATAAATTAATAAATCAAAACTTTTGTAGTGACGTAGACAATGGTTATGTTTTTTGTTATATAGATGACATTGTGATATGTTCATCGGATTTCTCTACTCACTTGTTGTTGCTAAATAGAGTCCTGGATAAATTAAAGTCAGCTAACTTGACAGTGTCTTTTGACAAATGCAAATTCTTTAGGGAGTCAATCAAGTATTTAGGTTATGTAGTTGATGAGTTTGGGTTACATACGGATCCTGATAAGATCTCTTCAATTTTAAATTTTCCGACCCCAACCACAGCCCGGGAAGTAAAAGTATTTTTAGGAACTTGCTCTTGGTACAGGCGATTTATTCGTAACTTTTCAACAATTGCAGCACCGCTGAACAAGCTGACCAGCAAAGGGAGGAACGCGCCGAGGTTCCAGTGGAACGAGGCAGCTGACAAGGCCTTCTCGTTGCTAAAAAATGCATTGGTGTCAGCTCCAGTATTAGCAGTTCCTGATTTTAGTAAGCCTTTTACTGTCCATTGTGATGCTTCGTCGTACGGTTTGGGGGGAATGTTGTCACAGATGATCGAGGGTCACGATCATCCGATAGCTTATGTTAGTAGATCTTTAAATAAGAATGAAAGGAACTACAGTGCTACGGAACGGGAGGCCCTAGCAGTCATATTTGCAGTCGAAAAGTTCCAAGCGTACTTAGGAAGTAGGAAGTTCACGATAGTTACAGACCATTCGTCTTTAAAGTGGTTTTTGAATTTGGAAAATCCTTCTGGTAGGTTAGCTCGATGGGGTTGCCGACTGTCTCAATTCGATTTTGAGATAGAACATAGAAAAGGCACAGACAATGTAGTTCCTGATGCTCTATCGCGACTCATGAAAGTTGAGGCAATCCATGCAACGTCTGATACACCTACCTCAGGTATGAAAGATGAATGGTATGAGAGGATAAAAAATAATTGTGTTTCTAAACCTACACACTTTCCAAATTATATGGTTAAAGATAATATTTTATTTCGCTTAAGTAAAAGCAAGTATGATCTAATAAGCGAGTTTGATTGGAAAGAGGTCATTCCAAAAGGTTTGAGAAACAAAATTATAAGTGAGAACCATTGTGAACCAACAGCTGCACACCTAGGTGTTTTTAAAACACATAGACGCTTATGTTTAAGATATTTCTGGCCGGGTATGTACAAAGACATAGAAAATTTCGTAAAATCATGTGACGTATGTAAAGCATATAAACATTCTACACAAGCAGTCCCTGGTTTGATGGGGAAACCAAAGGTATGTTCACGTCCCTTCCAAGTAGTGAGTTTGGACTTAGCGGGTCCACTTCCACGAAGTAGGTCTGGATACACATACCTGCTAGTAATAACGTGCGTTTTCTCTAAATACACTCTACTATTTCCGTTACGCCGCGCAACATCAGCGTTGGTGGCTAAAAACTTCGAAGACGGGTTGGTCCTGGTACATGGAGCGCCGGAGACGGTAATCCTGGACAACGGAACACAAATGACCGGTTCCGAGTTCAGGAATGTCATAAAGCGCTACAACGTGCCAAGGCTTCACTATACTCCTCGTTACACTCCGCAAGTAAACCTGGTAGAACGCTACAACAAAACAATTATGACCGCTGTAGCGTCGTATGTAGAAGAGGATCATCGAACCTGGGACCTAAATCTAAGAAAGATCCAGTTCGCAATAAATAGCGCGATAAATGAATCGACTGGGTTTTCACCGTTTTTCTTAGTACACGCCCGTGAGCCAGTGATAAACGGAGATTTCTACTTAGATACGCAGAGTGAGTACAAGGTAGCTATGCCACGTGATGAATATGCTGGGAAGTTTGGATGCATGGAGGAGATTTATGATAGTGTTCGCAAGAAACTTCTAGAGGCACACGCTAGGAACGCACAATATTATAACCGTAGGCGAAGAAATGCTAGATTCGCAGTAGGGGATTGGGTATGGAAAACCACATATACACAAAGTGACGCGCAAAAATTCAAAATGGCAAAGCTTGCTCCTAAATACGAAAAGTGTAAAATAGTCAAAGTATTGTCACCACTAGTATACGAACTAGAGAGGAAAGACGGTACAAAAATAGGCTCTTGGCATATTAAAGACCTAAAACGGTAGACTAACTCATATATTCGTCCATAAAGTGTATAAATACTAAGTTAGGTACTTAAACACACAAGAAGAATGGTAAAGTACACTTATAAATACAAATAGGTTACTACAGTTTGATAGAGTGATGAATGAAAGGTCAGTATAAATGATGAGGTAGGTGTGTATTAGAAATGGATGGATCAAGTTGGATTGGGTTAGTCGGAAATTCCTGAAAGGTGATTAGAGAAATATTATTATCACGCTATGAACAAAATATAGTTCGTGAGATATTTACTGTGCTGTGTTTAACACAGAGACGCTTTGTTCCCAGAGATCTGTTAGCAATCGTTGTGCTAGGAATTATTCCCAGACTCTGGGCATTTATTATGGAGTCATATGAACTCATTTCACATGGAGACTCAGTCCCATGTTGGTATATGGTATAGTGATAACATGTATTACAGTTTGAAATAGGCTGTGTTAGATCAAGCTGCATGAAGCAACAAGATCGTTTATGATATTTTCATAAGTTATTCTCCAGTAGTGTTGTTTAGTTTTAGAATTTCTTATAGAGTTAGGTGGGCGTAGTTTAAAGAAGATAGTGAATAATTTAGGTGATTGAACCTAACATTATAATAGGTAGCCGGAAATTATTGTTATTAGTTGCCGACGAGCAAAAATAGATAGAGTTATTATGTTTGCTATTATTTTATGAGAGTATAAATTCAAGATGTAAAATAGAACCAGGCATTTTTGTTACAGCAAAGGGAAACCGGAACAAGTATCTACATCAACGTTAGTTATAGTTTAATTTTAGGTATCATCGGTATTTAGGTATATATATTTTTTTTTTCTTTTACTTATATTTTCTTTATGTAGTTTAGATGAGTGTTTTATTCCATTATCAGTGTTAGCATAGAGTGTTTTTTTTTTTTTTTATAACGTCGTTACAGATGATTGCTTCTTAGAGCGCTGAGGGCAGCGAAAGTTTTTTGGTAGCAAAAAACTTCTACTATTTTGGGGGGTATTGTAACGTCGTGGATTTTAATTTTGGGTGGTCAAATTTGGAATCTCTAGGTTTGTTTCGAAAGGCAGCGACATCGATGAATGTCGTAGAGATTACGAGGTTCGCTGCTAGATGGCGCTTATATTAAAGTGCTCAGACAAATAAATATGGACAAGTAGTTGGAGCTTTATAATCTGTATATAGACTTAATATATGGTTAGAGGTATTCCACAAGTAACGAAAGGTATGGAATCCGAAACCGACTTTAAAAACAAATGTCACATATTATCTGTGCAATTTGTTGATTGTACTCTGTAAGAAAGATGAATCGGTAACTTTATAGCTTTGCTATTGGTGAGGTTTTTTATGAAGAAAGTCCCGTTATCTTCTCGTTATATACTCGGGCACGTTCGAGTTTTTTCTTTTGGCTGGCTGAAATTTGGAGACATGTAGTTGACTTTCCAAAACATTAAATTTACTTAGAGGCAGTGATGTAAGATACTTGGTAAGACTCGAATTTATATTTGGTTAGCATTCGTGATTATCGAATTTTGTTGTGCTAAAGAGACAAATTCTTGCAGTTCCGGTCAACCATAAAAATTTCCCGTGAGATGTTAAGATGGCTACCTACTGGGAACTAGGGCGGGATATCCTTTTAAGGTACTCGGTTGAAATTGTTTTTTTCTTTGTCCGGCGTAGGTCAAACTTTAGTGACATGTGCTAACCTCCGTATTTTGTTACAGGATGGGAATGTAATATATTCTGAACTTAACCTAACCTATATACGTGACCTAATGTAATCACACTTCTTCTTAATACAACCACGTTATTATGTAGAAACGTAGATTGGTTGTAGACATTTGAAACGCCGGTTCTGAAACCTTTGGTCATTCTTGGAACATTTTTATGGAACCTGAGTTGACTATTACATTTAATCATTTGCACGCGTCGAGTAGCATGCTGTTAGCGGCGTAAATCTTGGAGGTTCGCTGGCCGCCAGACAAAATGACGGACGGATGAATGCAACAGCAAGGTCAGCGACCGCGTGGTGTCAGCTTCCATCATAAACGTCAGGTCGTACCTATTCTTTCTTTTGTTAAATGGAGTCATGCTAAAACTTCTATTTTTATATATTGTTTTTTTAAAAGGATGCGTTACATTAATTGTTGGTGGTGATTCGGATATACCGTTCAGATTACAATAAGATTTAGAGATAACTAGACCTCTTTCGTGAGTGTTTAAAATGCAACGTGTTTGTTGTCCCTTTAGTATAAACGTGTGTAATTGCTAAGCGAACTTAAATGGAATCATCCTTGTGGATTTGGCTGGTAGCGATGTGAATTCATAACTTCTAGTGCGTTGTTCGACGGACCCACTTTAAATACCTAGCCGTGGCAGTGGTTTGGTCAACAAAAATCCAAACGCTATATCGACACCATCTAATCCCCAAGGATTGGTATAATAAAACAAATATTTGAGATAACCACTGTTTATTTACAAAGTATGTACAAAGTAACTTAACATTTAGGAAACCTGGTTTTTTTTATGTAATTTAACCCATTAATATTTTGTCCTTTTAGGGTTTCTCAAGGGTTTAGCATTACTTTTATATTGTAAAAAAAAGGTTCATCTAAAAATATAGAAGCCAAATACCGGTGATTACTGTAAAAGTGTTTTTTTTGTTTACTTAACCCCGCATCCTCCTACGGGTATAGATCCGAAAGCCAGAATCTCGGTGGTAACATTTGAGATTCTGGTCTACAAGCTGTATGTTTGGCTGGTGACGCACTAGAAATTTCATCCAAATCGTTTCACAAAAACCGGCACAAACTATAAGGCTTGCAAAGTACAACACGAATAATCAAAATCAAACTTTGTCTTATTATGCAGATGTATTAGAATTGTTTGTATTTGTAGGTTTTTGTTTTAGTTACATTAAGGCTAAATATAAAATCCTACCTTGATTAGTAATTTTTTTATGATGATTGAGGCTAGCCACTTAAAATAATTAATTCAAATTTCAATTACAATATATAGTTAAGTTAAATCCTACAAGTATATGTATCTCCTACAAAACTGGATAAAATATAAGGCAAATCAAAAAACAAAAGAGTTCAGTTTAATCCCATAAAAGCCCAGTTGCTGCAGAGTATAGACTAGAGGGTTTGCCAGGGATACAGGTCCATAAGCACAGCAATAGCCCAGTGGATGTAACCTCTGCCTCAGATTCCAGAGGGTGTGGGTTTGTATCCAGTCCGGGGCATGCAGCTCCAACTTTTCAGTTGTGTACATTTTAAGATATTAAATATCACATGTATCAAATGGTGAAGGAAAACATCGTGAGGAAACCTGCATACCAGATAATTCTCTTAATTTTCTGCTTATGTAAAGTCTGCTAATCCGCTTTGGGTCAGAGTGGTGGACTATTGGTCTAATCATGAATGAATGAATAGTATTACCTAATCCAGTGTATGTAATTCTTAATGATAATAATTGCTAATTCAAATAATAATTTGTACTTTATATTTTCTTTTATTATGTGCATGTTCAGCTTAATAAATATTGCACATTTTGATTTGTTAAATATCATCATTTTGATTTGTTAAATATCACACACATATAATGAATATTGTTATCATTTACAATAATGTATTGTTTATGATAACAATATTCATTAACCTGAAACTAAAGGATCACAAACATTCTTCGTCTGAAAAGAAGCTCAACATAAATACAACAAAGTATTATTTTTGTTATCACCATCTCACAGAAATATATTGTAGAACCAAGTAATATACCTGAGGTATAAATATATCAATTAACCCCCCCTAGATTTGTCATTTATATAAACTCTTAATCAAGATATAATACATAGGCCATTTCTTATCTCAATATGAGATCTACTTAAAGAAACCGGGGGCATATGTAGTTCATGTAATAAAAAAATATTTTCTACATTTCAGATCAACATGAAGATGTGGGCTCTAAACTTTGAGTGCCAGGGACTGACTATGGAAGTCTCCATGTCGCTGGTCACCATTGAGGTGCAAAACACCTTGAAAAAATTGGTGATTCTGAATCCTTCATCTCTATGAACGATTCATGAAGAAAGAATTAAACAAACATTTAATGAACAGATTTTTTATAAGATTATTATCAATAATGACATTGCATATGAGAGAAAATTGTCAAATATAATTTCATTTTAATTTAATATAGTTAATTATGACATCACTGTATATAAAGAATATGATTATTATCATTTGGTTAATTTCAGTATTACATAGTATTAGATAAAAATTTTATTGTAAAATTGCACATCAAAATATGTTTTATTATCTATTATTAGGAGGAAATATTATTTAACTATTATTATTATCCCTAATAGCCCAGTGAATGTGACCTCTGCCTCCAATTCCGGAGGGTGTGGGTTCGAACCCGTTCCGGGGCACGCACCTCCAACTTTTGTTGATGTCTGCCAATGTAATCCAAATATGCTGGCGCATATTCGGATTACATTGGCAGACATCACATATGCAGAGAATTAAGAGAATTCTCTGGTATGCAGGTTTCCTCACGATGTTTTCCTTCACTGTTTGAGACACGTGATATTTAGTTTCTTAAAATGCACACAACTGAAAAGTTGGAGGTGCGTGCCCCGGAACGGGTTCGACTCTTGTCAGAATGAGAGGGGTTAGGCATTGGCCTTCCCTTACCTTATCAGCCGATAGACGTCCACTGCTGGACATAGGCCTCTTACATGGACCTTCAAGCACAACGACCTTGAACCGCGAACATCCATCCAACCGACCAACCACGCTTTCCAGTGCGGGGTCTCCCGAGTGCGGGTAGGCACTAACCCCTCTTACTGGGGGAGACTCGAGCTCAGCAGTGAGCCGAATATGTGTTTATAATGATGATGATGATGATGATGATGATGATTATTTAAGTAATTGTAAAAGAAAAAATTGCATACTACATTAGTTGTTTATCTATACAATTCAATCAGTGATAGCCCAGTGATAGCCCAGTGGATATGACCTCTGCCTCCGATTCCGGAGGGTGTGGGTTCGAATCCTGTCCGGGGCATGCACCTCCAACTTTTCAGTTGTGTGCATTTTAAGAAATTAAATATCACGTGTCTCAATCGGTGAAGGAAAACATCGTGAGGAAACCTGCATACCAGAGAATTATCTTCATTCTCTGCGTGTGTGAAGTCCGCCAATCCGCATTGGGCCAGCGTGGTGGACTATTGGCCTAACCCCTCTCATTCTGAGAGGAGACTCGAGCTCAGCAGTGAGCCGAATATGGGTTGATGACGACGACGACGACAATTCAAAAATTTTAAGAACAAAACATGTACCTACCACATTGTAGGAAATAAATAAATAATGATTTGATTAAAAACAATGTTGTTTAATGTTAAGTTGGTAGGGCCAGGTAGTTAAAGTAGATACTCTATATTTGTGTAACATCTATTACTTAAAAATAAAAAATATATTTACTTGTGTTGGTATTTTTTATTCAGACTTGATATATTGTTGTTGACAAATTTTGTTATAATATATATCTTTCATTCTTTAGTTTAATTTAATCAAGAAACGACCCTACTTACACATATAGGTACCCCCTCTAACAAAAATAGACTGAAGTATAGGTAAATATTTAACAAAAATGTAAATTAAAAATTAATTATAGATTAATTAAAAACATGACTACAATTTGAATTATCAACTTTAATAATTTGCTTCAAAATAAAAACACATACGCGTGGCGCAGTAAGTAGTGCTCCTGCATCCACGGTCATGGGTTCGATTCCCACACCTGGAAAATATTTGTGTGAAGAGTATGGGTTTTTTCCAGTGTCTTGTGTGTCTTTATACATTATATAAGTGTTTATAGGTAGTATATAAATGTAAATGAATATTATAATATCAAGTATCTTAGTACCCACAACACAAGCTACTCTGTATGCCTACTTTGGGGCTAGATAGTGCTTTGTATGGTTTAAGTATAAATAATTATACAGAAGGCTTGGTCACGAAAAAATATATCCAGTCCTTTGTCTGCATAGCTTGAGGGTTCTAGCAACTTGTTATCATGGTTTAGAGTGAGGAATCCTTGGACAATACGCGCCATCACAAGGATTACTGTTTTCTGTATCCAGCCCTTGATCTAACAGCCAAGTGAAAGCTTCTTTAGGTGTTGGTTGAAACATTGTTAAGGTCTTCACTTGTTCAAAATTATTAGTGATTCTCCTAGAAAAAAAAATCATAATGTAGGTATACATGGTACTGCCCAACAAGTTCTTATAAAGTAGCTGCATATAATATACTGACCTGTGATAAGTCTCCTCCTTCGGTTGCATAGCTTGAGGGTTTAGGAAACCAGAGTTCATGGTTCTGGAGTGAGGAAACACTTTACAATATGCACCGAACTACAAGGCTTCACAGTATTTCTGACACAGCAATGTTGTGCAAATCTTCATGGGATCTAGGAGCAGCTCCCAAGATGGGGGTCATCATGCAAACATTGGTCACCTGAAAGAATTGAAGTGTGTATTATGTATTTATATGTAATGTATTATGTATTTTGCCTACATAAATTTAGATTTGGATCCTGTAGTTTCATTAACTGACAGTTATACCTAAGCAACAGCTTACCTAACAACCAATAGCAGTCCCTATTGCGCAGGTTTTCCTCAAGTGGTTTTATTGCACTGGTTCCACATGTACAAGTCATATGATGCACTACCAAATTGAGCATCCACTATGTTATTATTAGATTGGCATCACATATCTGAAATATTAATTGACAATATATAAATAAGTTAATGTTTAAATAAAAGGAGGTACCATGCTTTTATTCAATTCTTATTTTTAGCCTCCTATTAGCTCTTGGCCTGTAGGCCAAACTATTGTCACATGGGTGCAATCAATACCCGGGCAATCCAAATTTTTTCATAAATCTGTAAGTAGATGTTAATCTAGATTAAGCACCTGGGTATATGTCTATTTACAGTAATATCCTGCGATATGAATAAGCACTCTGTGTATTATTTATTAATCTCAATCAATAATCAATCTCATTTTACAAATAAGTTTTTATGCAAAATCAACCTATGAAAGATTCAGTGTGTTAGTGAACACAAATTAGTTGAGTCTTAGAAAAAAAAAGACTAAAAATATAATGAATAGGTACCTTATGTTAGTTTCATACTGTGCTATAAGTTAGTTTCATACTTACTTACTTATTTATAATGATTTTGTGTTTAATGCAAAGGGAACTTAACACATTTTTTTTAAACAGCTGGGGTATTCAGGAGCGTCAGTGACTCATGTAGGCATTTGGTAAAAGATGCCTTAGCCATCATAGAGACATTTGTATGATCCATTGGCATAAATGCTTAAAGCTGCCAAGACCTGTAAATAATATTCAATGGTTTAATTTAGGTTCTTAGGATGACAGTGACACATCTTTAGATAATATTATTTGTTTCTTACAATCTAACACAAAAACTACTAGACTGATTATAAAAAATCTTTCACCATTGGAAAGCTACAGCACAGAGTAATATGGGATATAATTAATTCCCCATATTCCTACAGGAACGGGAACTACACGTCAAACTATGGTGTGTCTGCTAGTACTGAATAAGCCTACTCCAAATTTTAAACTAACTTATCCTATGGAAGCTCACCATATAAAAATACCATATTCGTTATCAACCCATATTCGGCTCACTGCTGAGCTAGTGTCTCCTCTCAGAATGAGAGGGGTTAGGCCCATAGTCCAACGTCACTGGCCCAATGTGAATTAGCAGACTTCACACACACAGAGAGTGAAGAAAATTCTCTGGAATGCAGGTTTCCTACTCCACAATACTTACTTACTTCTAGTTTATTGCGAACAGCAGTTGTTCGAAGACTTTGTATTTCTTCTAAAACCTGCTGGTATCGCGACACGAAAGTTTTGCAATGAACTCGGTCTCACAAAGCTGTAATGGATCACTTAGATCTCTGTGGATCTCAGCATGCAAAGTCATCCTTTTAGATCCGTTTCCGCGTACAATACAAATGCATGTAGGACACGGCGATGTCAGTAAACACTACAAAAATAACACAATTATAGTTAATATTTTACACGTAAAACTGATATATAACTTTCTAATTCTGATTTTATTGACTTATAAAATAATACCTTTATAGTACAAAATTCAAAAAAATCCTAAAAGTCCTTTTATTTGTAAATAATGAATCACAGGCGTCAAGTAAACTTTGTTAAAACACTGCTCTCTATTAGTTTTTATAGCGATTGACTTTGACAACTTCAGTGTCACCTATTTCTATGATCACTATGCTTACATAATCGCTTAAACTGACTATCGATACGTAAAAACAGGCCTAAAACTTGAATAAATCCCTACAAGTGACCGTGACAGAGAACGATCCAAGATGACGTCATTTCGGTGGAAGATCTATGTTACATGATCGCAAAAACGAAAAATCGCTGCCATTTGTTGTCGTGACTGTGATTTTAAAGCATTCACCGAGTTACATAATGGCCCTGCGGATGTGAAGTGATGATACAATCTACGATGGAAGCGGGCCAACTTGAACAAATACAAAAAATATTAATACTAATGATATTTCCTTGAAAAATATCAAAATGTCCACCAAACTTTGTATCAACCACTATTATTTCGATGTTTGGTTTACTGAACGGTCCTATATCGAAAACGCCTAGACCAGCCATCATCATTATCAACCCATATGCGACTTACTATCGAGCACGAGTCTCCTCTTAGAATGAGAGGGGATTGGTAGACTTCACACACGCAGAGCATTAAGAAAATTCTCTGGTATGCAGGTTACCCCACGATGTTTTTCCTTCACCGTTTGAAACACGTGATATTTAATTTCTTTGACCAACATGTACCTTAAACTTATGAAACTTTCGATTGTTGGACTTGGTCTGATTATATATCTGTAACCTTTTTTAGTGATATTAAAAAAATATCTTAAATGATTTAAGTAAATAAAAACAATATAAAACACATGACTAGCTTTATTTATCAATACGGAATATTCCTCGCTTACTGCTGAACGGTATACATTACAAAATACATCGAGATGCTTACAATCTAACAGACACGACCATTGGACCACACTCATTTAATGCAAACAAATATTTCACTAACTATTACATTGAGTAACATAGTTATTAAAACTGCACTTTACCTAGTTGTGAAATATAAAAATACCTTAATAACATAAATTTTACAGATACTCTGCACGGCTCATAATGCGAAGAGTTTGAGGTTGCCTACCTACTGCTTTATATAGGTACCCGAAAAATAAAAAAATGGATAATGAAAGGAAAATAAAAAAAGGATAAAGTTTCTTATGAACTTTAAATGTCTGTATTACCTGGAACAAATATTTACCTCATATGCAAAGTTTTGTGATTATCTTATCAAATAACATGAGGTGTGATTCCGTTATTTTATGTACTTGTCGGTGTAATATTCGCCAATAACAAATTTTATTAGACTTTACTTCTATTCTGTTATAACAACAATAATTCTATGGGATGCCACAAATAAAATGTCACTAGCAACGAAGTTGCCATGTAATGAACGATACCACATCGTTGTAACTTTACTGAATGGGGGGGCTGAAGTGAAATTATCATTTTTAATCATGAAGATAGACATACATGAACTAAAATACAGTTAGGTACGTTTTCAACAGTAATCACAAATTCAAGTTCAAATGGATACTACGAGTACCTGATAGGTAGGTAGGTACTGTAGTAGGTACACCATTAGGGCTGTTTGAAGAATCACCTGTGCCTTTAGGCGGTAACTAAATATAGTTTATTGTGAATTGCCGATGTTCAAGACATACCTAATAATAATAACTATTAAAATATGTATTATGAATATTGTTAAAATTAAAAAAAGACAAATAAATAAATGAGCGAAAAAGTCTTGCTGACGCATGCTCTGTTTTATTCATTTGAGTTTCTTTCTCAGTAACGTAAGTAACATAACTTCTCGGTAAGTAAGGTAAGGTAAACCTTGGTCTTAACTTTGCTTATTTTTGATGGCATGGTAGTGGGGGGTCTAGACGGTGATTATGTCGGCAGTAGGTAGTTATTTACTTTTTTACGCATGTGGGAATCCCACACACTGTCTGTTTTTAAAACAATACGCATTTTGGGAGATTGCCACAAATAAAAAAATCACGCTGTTTACGTAACACTTAAATCACTGTTTATAAGTAAGCATGGGAGGGGAGTTTGAGCTTTGCTTAGTTTTGCTGACAGGGGGGGGGGGGGGGGGTCTAAATAATCTGCTTACGTAATACTTGGAAGCAACACCATGCATGCCTATATGAGTAAGTAAAGCCCAACACTGCCTCTAATTGTCATTAAAAGCCAAGAACAACTGATTTCATAACACAATTATCATTTACAATAGTCTATTTAGAGTGCAGTCCACACTATTCGTTGTACAATATATCTCCATCCCGGATCATAGACCTTACCTAGCTTGGTAAAAAAGTTAAGCTCATTTGACAGACGTTCTAACTGTAGCTAAAATCAAATATACAATCACAACCTATTATTATCTAGTATATAATAATTGCAGAGGTGAAACTAAAACAATTGGAAACTTTTATTAGAATAAAAAAAGCAGTACGGCCAAAGTATAATTCAAAAACACGCGTACCGCGTCCTACCTTTGAAGTAAATGAGGTTGTTAATTGCTATTTTGACTGTGAATTGTTTGATATTTTCCAAAATACGGAGGAGATTTATAAAAATCATTTACATTTACAAAGCGAGACGTTTCACCCTCAACTCGCTGCAACAAACCCACAACCCCTTAAGGGTAGGCAACTACACAACCATAGAGTTGTTTCTAATAGTTATATGTTAAGGAGAAGCTATGCTAGACAAAATGGAAAGTGTTTAGAGATTTGCTTTTTTAGAAAAGAAATAGTAAAATTTTAGCTACAGTCCGTCTGTGATATCAAGACACTCATTACATATACCTACATTAAACACATGTATAGAGAACAATTACTACTGTGATATAATAACATTTATTATGCGAACTTCACTTCAACTTACAATGTCGCTTTTATGTATGATAACTCGTTGAATCTGACGAAAAAAAAACATTGTCTGCATTTTGTCAATTTCGCGGAAAAATTGCAAAATAAATATATTACGCAATACAAATAGCGAGAATTACGTTTGATTCATGATTTATTTTCTTGAGGTTCGTTAATAACACAGACAATTTTCTATAGATTAATGTAATCCTATATCATCGGCATACGATAAGTTTCAGTAAAGTTCACATTCGTACAACATCCACTTACTACTAATAGTGCAATTTCGAAATACACGAATAAATAAACATTTATTACGATAAATCGACGAAAATAATTTTAAATACAACATTCTTAAGGCAATTAGATATAGAGCTATTTCTTTTACAATGTATTTTTTTGTAGGCACGAGTGATGTCTCTGGATGTTTTACAATTTTTCACTAAACCTTATTATATTGTCATCAGTTCAAGATTATACTCTCAAGGCTAAGGCCTCGTCTGGAAACAGCGAATTCGCCGCGTCGCAACCTACAAAGTTGTATTAAACGCTTGATGCAATTTCAAAGTATTTCTAAATCGGAAACTATTTTATTAAATCATCTAGCTTGGAAAAAAAAGTGTGGAAACGGAACTTACTTTTTTTCCCTCTTACAACACTGCTCAAATTATCAGTTGTTAGTGCCTGTGTGATGTCAAAAGTCTAGGGTCTTGTCGCTCATCTCAAAGCTAACTTTTGATTTGATCAATAAGATACTACTCCAGTAATTAGTATTTTACATAAGAATTGCAAGTAGTTTACACGCTTCGTTCGTTGAAACTTTGAACTTTATAACAAGATGCATTGGATCCATTTTTTTTATTCTATATTAAACCATCAGCTTAAAACGCAGCTGATGGTTTAATCTATCTATCTATATATATAAAAATGAATTGCTGTTCGTTAGTCTCGCTAAAACTTGAGAACGGCTGAACGGATTTATCTTATCTTGGTCTTCAAATGTTCGTGGAGGTATAGGGAAGGTTTAAAAGGTGAGAAAAATTAGAATAATTGCCGGGAAAACCATCAAAACAACCCTTTTCTATTTCCCATACAAACGTTTAAGAGTCAAGGGGTAGGGTATGGTAGGGGTAAAGTGACGCTTGACCGGCTCCACTAGTATAGAATAAAAAAAATGGATCCAATGCATCTTGTTATAAAGTTCAAAGTTAGTTCAAACATGTGCTTAAGGAAGCAATGGTCGCGCGAATTTCACCTTCCAAGACGAGGCCTCATGAGTCGACATTATTTCGTACTCAAATGGACAGGTTCGAGGTTCATGATAACAGTATACTCACAACTTTAGTAACAATTATTTGCTCTAAAACACAACCGTTATATTTTTACATCGAATGTTTTCTCCAATGGGCCCTGGTTAATATGAAACTGAAATCGTTTATACATAAATTAGTGATGTACCTACAGCTAACGATACTGACTTTTTGATGTTGGGTAAAATTTGCATAGAGCCATTATTCGCTCAGCGAAAAACCTCTTATAATAAAGTAATTGATATAGGACATGAACACCTATGAATCAAATTCATTCACTCATCATTGCGAGGTACAGGAAGCTGAAATGACTGTAGACTAGAATGTATGTCTTTTAAATATTAACCAATGCCCAACCTCTCACAACTAAGCAAAGAACTTTTGCAATAATTTAGACGCGGATCAATCTCAGAACATCTCGGCTTTATGTCTTTTAGCAACGCCTTACTTTAAAACGATTTCAGTCTCATAGAAAAAGGACCATTTCAAGATAAGGCATCAACAAAGGCAGTGAGGCGCCAAATTCACGAGCGAACGGGTTTCCCGACGATATGGGTATAACTTGGCAAGATCGCGCTAACCCCCCCCCTCCCCCCCTCCTCCCGGCCCGCACGGATGATCTGGAGTGTTACGAACGAATTTGCCAAGCTATAAAACAAAATGCAGTGCAATCTGGGAGCTCAAAAAATATTGTCTATTATTAGGCTTGTTATTTAAAACACGACTTACTCGTACAATTACGCCATTAAAAGAGAATAAAAGTGATTTCGAAATTACCTAAACGTGTCATAAAACAAAATAGGTGCCTTACATTTTCTTCTGAAAGTCGAAATAAACAAATCAGATTTATTATATTTTATTAGGTATATCTAATTTGTTGAAACAGTGGAACGAATAGCAAATTTTTTATTTCGCAATAATATGTAAAGTTATCGATATCGATATTATGGAGGTATCGTCCCGACTAAACTCGCTCGTGGATTTGGCGCTTTAGGTCTTACTATAAAATAATCTCGGGTAGTCATCCAGGCTAACGGACTAACACGTTTATTATTATACTATTATTTTATTATACAGGAATGTTGAATTGGCGAGAATGCCTGGTAACATAATCAAGTAATATAAATCGGAAAAATACTATGGTATTTATATAAAAATCATATTTAAATACATTCACTGTTTTGGTTATTGAATTTTTATATTAACTTATATTAGGTACAAAATCTTTTATGGATTTTAATATACATTTTGGTATTAAAAAAAATGATTATGTTCCGTTTTAAGTTAGTCCTCGATTATAATAATTTAAACGCAAACGCTCCTGTATTCTAGTCGGGCTTTAAATGAAATAGGGTTGTATGTATGCATCATCGATAATAATATATTGCACTACGTAAAAATACATGAGTTTTCTATGTTCACAAAAAATTTTTTCGACAATACTTCAATACTTCGAATTTTAAAGGACAAAATAAGGAACACTTATTGGTGGTGTGTACATATTAGATTAAAAAAAATATTTCAAATCAAATTTGCAAAAATAAAATGCGCGAGTTTATAAGAATGTACGAATACGATTTGGATGTTTGTTACACTTTCACGCAAAAACTACTGGACGAACTTTCCTTAAATTTGGAATAACACACATGCTAATTTTTAACTTTAACTTTATTATTAACCTGGACAACTATAGTCCCCGCAGACAGTAAACAATCCTAAATTCACGAGCATCTGCTAGATGGACAATACGTATTTTTATTACAAAAATTCCGATTAATGGTATTTTTAATCATTTCTTATTGATGTGTTTTTTTCAATATAATTAAGTAGGTATTATACAAGTAAAAAGGGTTATCGATAGATGCAGCACATCACTGACATCACTGACCGACTCTTTTCCAACTTCATCTAGCCACAACTACAATAGACAAGCGTTTGCGTGCACAATACACATAAAAAGTACATATAGTACGGAGTATTCAGGAAAATTAAGAGACAATATAAAATGGACAAGTCATTCTACACCTGTATTATTTAAAAAATCTTGCTTTGAATTTAGATTTTTTATATTACATTTTTTCTTATATAACATCTCTGGACCTTAGGCTTCGGCAATTTTTTTTTTTATTTATAATATTCGATATGTAAAATTAAAACCAAGAAAACATCTAGTTTATAGTGATATGAGATAAGGCCATCATATCGAAATTGTCTTCGGTTATTTTGTATGAACAAAATAATTACCTACTTCATTAAATATGAAAATATTACCTCAAAAAGTTAGTAGCAAGAGGTAAATTTTATGGGATTTTACAGTTCCTGCTGTAACCATTATACAGCGTATGATATTTTAAGTATCAGTTAGGAAGTTTATGTGACATCTACACAATTATGGCACTCGTAACATAATACACAACGCATGTTAAGTCGTATCGTAGTATTTTTATATTAAATTATAATTACAATATATTCTATGTTGATTCCTTTTAATTTTTATATTTTTTGATTATGGCAACTGACCTTAGGTGGAATTTCTCCAAGATATTCTTAAATGGAAATCAGATGAACCTTAATTAGATTTCACCACAACTGTTATACTAAAAAATACTGCGATTCGATCGAACTGAATGTGATGTAAATGCGTCTCACTCTCTTGAAAATATGTTTCCATCAACATTGTTCACTAAACATTTTACATATATGTTTTCGACAATTGATAAATCAGTATATTAAAAACATATTTCTGGCAACATTATTATTCTCAAAGCAATATCTGACGAATATGTTTCCAGCAACATTATTGGCAAATCAATATTCTACAAATGTCAAAAATTAATTAATTTTACAGTATATTATATAGACACATTAATACATTTAAGTACTCAATATATTATTATAATACACGCATGTATCCACTATTATACAAACTTTCATAAGTAAAATGGCGAACAATAGGTATGTGAAACGTGTAAATCGCTTTGTCGATATTTCATTCCAGTTGCAACTTAATTGAAATGCCAACTTTAAAAAAATCCCTCATTACCGTCGTAAACACACTTTTGTTTAGTCAATCCAAATAAAAACATAAATCGTACCTCACACATAAATGAATATACATTTGTATTATTCTATATCTATATACAACGACAGCTTCTGTCTTTTACGGTGAATAAATTATTATACATACAATGACATAGACTACTTGTAGTAATTTTCCAGTTGAGCTTAAAATATGTGAAATAATGTACAAGTGCACCAAATTTCTAACTACGGAGAAAGGAGACTGACCATTTTGGGCCCAACACGTTATGTCAGCACGTTAGTAGAATCCGAATTAGAAACGTGAAACCGAAAAGATGGGTGAAGGTAGTTTCTACGAATCTTAGACTTTTATAGAAAAAAATGATGATCTTTCATTGTTTATTTTATCCTTTTTATAATATCAGGTTCATAACGGTTTATTCATCAAATTTGGGCCCAACAATGTATGAAAAATTTGCAGCCTCTTTTGCATACCGCGTACTATACAAGTTAGATATGCTTTATAAAGCAAAGTGCGCACGCAGGTACATACAGCGCGTACAATAAAAGGCGAATTAAAATCGTAAAACTTTTAATTTACAATATCTCTTAGACTCTGAGCAATATTTCGCTATATATATTTTTATATCATGATTCGCATAATTATGATTCGTTTACGGATCTTGACAATGTCTTTCACTGCAGATGTAATTATTTTTCTTTTGTGTATTTCTATACAACACGGATTCGATCGCTTTTTAAAGCCAACTGTTTATTAATTGTTGTTTATAAGTGTTACTATATACATACATGAATGTTCACATTAACAATATACAGTCAAATTGGATGTGTGTTATTATAAATAATTTATTAAATTAAATGTTTTATTAAAATTTCTATAAGCTTATCGATATCGACACGAGCGTTGTACATCACTACACGCTCTATATACTATGCTCTGTCACGATTTACTGCCTCCATTGGCGATCCGTCAATTACGTCCACATATAAAGGACTTACTTTCACAATTAAAATTAACAAATATAATTAGAAATAATATACATTTTATTTGAAATAAAATTTCCAAGTAAAGCCTTTACTCTTCGACGACTTTGTTATTTATAAAAATATCAGTATAATATAATAGATATTCAAATTTTTATGAAAATGCTATTTTCATGAATTATCAAATTCATATTTTTCTTACTATAGTGTAGCAAAATTTACATACATTGCAGTTTAAAATATATATGTTATCCTATATACTAGGTACAAATATATATACAAAAATACGGAGAATGTTTGTACGTACAGTAAGAATAGACGACGGCAAGATTTTCATTTCAATTAATACTTAGAATAAAATTAAGTAATTAAAAGGATTCTATATTGTAACCGCAAGATGACTAGATCTATTAGTAGGTATTTTATGCTATTTTCCGCGAAAACCAGTGACGAGCGTATTTTGAGCTACAAAGAGAGTTTTTCCAAACTAGTGAGATAAAGAAGTTAAATCAAATATCTTTTGAATCTGACACCAAAGTTGTTATTCAATTACCATTAAGGACTAGAACAAAATTTTTAATTGGATAGCTTTCACAGAAAATATCACAAATTTACATCATGAAATTCATGCTAATAAAAAACCTGCACTCTGTTCATAAATGTATGCTTTGTATAGTAAAATTATTGTAATTAAATTAAATAAATGAGGAATTTCAAAGTACATTATATATTTAATGCCAATATTTACATTTTAAAATTTTTATTTTTATTTATTGCTGATCACACATAAGGCATGCGTCTCGTTTAATTTTCTTCTATACTGCAAGCGAATGACATCATTAGCAAGAGAACCAAAAATGGAATGATTTATGCTACACCCACTTAATTTTATTTCAAAATCTGCAATTTGACTGAAACCAAAAGTGTCGACACTTCCTTATGTATGACCAGTTAAAATTAAAACATACAATGTTTACTTTAAAAATCTTATTTGAACTAATAATATAATTTACTCTTCAAAATCCATTTATTTTTCAACACCAAACACGTAACACCGAAATGTTTGTTTTGAGTATATCGCATAATTTTGAGTTTCCCAACTTAATCTGATTGAGTTTGAGTTGGTTGAAATTAAGTGTGCAACACTTAATTTTCTGATGAAGAGCTGCATATAATTATATATTTTTATTAACACTCTCAATCCTGTGCGAATTGCTGAATGAGTAAATTACACTCAAATAACCTGAAATTAAAAAAAATAGATATAATCAACTCCCAACAAAATGTATAATTTTTTCAAATATGTATTAATAGTTGCCGCAAGACATGTATGTCTCAATAATTGGTACTAAGTGGAATCTACTTTTTTTTGGATTTTTTTTTTGAGTTGAATTTACGCCGCCAAAGAAGCTCATTGGACAAGAACAACCAATGATAAAAGACAATGGAAGAGAAAGAGAGAGGCCTTTGCCGAGAACAAAGACTTATTGAGTGCGTTCTTTACCAAGTGCGTTCTTCACCAAGTGCGTTCTTTACTAAGTGCGTTCTTTACTAAGTGCGTTCTTTACTAAGTGCGTTCTATACTAAGTGCGTTCTTTACTAAGTGCGTTCTTTACTAAGTGCGTTCTATACTAAGTGCGTTCTTTACTAAGTGCGTTCTTTACTAAGTGCGTTCTTTACTAAGTGTGTTCTTTACTAAGTGTGTTCTGTACCAAGTGCGTTCTTTACTAAGTGTGTTCTTTACTAAGTGCGTTCTTTACTAAGTGCGTTCTTTACTTAGTGTGTTCTTTACCAAGTGCGTTCTTTACTAAGTGTGTTCTTTACTAAGTGCGTTCTTTACTAAGTCACCGGATTAGAAAATACTCTTCGAACAATAAAGTTTCATTCGGCTTACAGTATGACACAAATCGTCACGTTACATTACGCGTTACGAGGCCCGTCAGGTAACTCCTCGTCAACATGTCATGTACCAACTCACCAGCGCTACTCGTCGCCCTTCACTCGCTTGACGTCTGGCGGCTCGTCGTCGTCGTCCTCCCACTCCCAGTCCTGCTCGCCGTCCTCCTCATCGAGATCACGCGGAGGTTCCTCTGGTAATTCCTCGTCATCGTCCTATAAAAACAAAGTTATTAGTGAAATTGTGCCAAAATTCATCAAATTTCATTCAACCGATTTTGCATACACAACTTTCCATGACACTGTCGCAAACAAAAACGTTTCCATCAAGTGTCTTCAAGACAACTGTATTCTCTCAAGTGCTTATAAATATTTACATACTAAAACACAATCAAGCTTTATAAATTTTTATGTTTGTCTGTTTGTCCTGTTATCTCTTAAACGGCTGAACTGATTTAAAAAATATTAGCATGGAGAAACAGAAAGATAGGCAAAAGTTTTAAAAAAGCACTTGAAAGAACACAGTTATTTTTAAATAAAAAAATAAAAATAAATAAAATCTTTATTGACCAAAAATATATACAAAAAACCATAACATTGCCTGTGGTCTCCACACTAGATTGATCTGTATCGTGGAGACCAGGTAGGATTTTCTAATGCTTTCCGTTGGACTAGGACTAATTACAAAAATTACAATAAATAGGACTACATTACAAAAAGAAATACATTACAAAAAAGAAAAGTAAAGTAAAACAGTAAGCAGAAACGTTAGATAGGTATACACAATTATTTTAGCTTATTTCATATTTGCATTGCTTCGGTGTCTGTATAAGTTAAACTTTAAAAAAAAATTAAACCTAAATTTTATTTTTTTAATATTTTAATATTGGAGTGTTCGTACCATGGCTCTCTGCATGACGGCGATGGGCGGCTCCTGGCGGTGCTCGGCCACGCGCCGCTCGATGAGGAACGACACGTACTCGTCGTACAGCAGCCGGATCAGGTGGAACGAGCCGAACGACGCCGCCGACCTGCAAGTCCCCCACTTCAATTAATGATGGATCAAAACAACTGTTTGCACGTTATATAAACGTAGTTTGTTAGTCGCATACTAGATGACGCTACTAACAGTTTGGATTAAATTGTATCACGCTATGATGATTTTGACCATTGTGTACTGAAATTATTCATGATAAAAACTAAAAAGTGTCTTAATACGACAAAGTTATGCAGTATTTCGTGGCGAGTGATCATCGTAATCCGGATATGTGCAGGCGCGCACCTGAGCGTCAGCTCGCGGATGACGAGCGAGGAGTAGAAGGACCAGTCGAGCAGCAGGCGGCGCGCGCGCGGCGTGTAGTCGGCGCGGCGTTCGTGCGGCGCCAGCGCGGCGCGCACCATGCCCTCCAGCCACGACGCCCACGCCTCCAGCGGCGCTCCGCGACCCAGACGCGACTGTCGCAACAACACGTTAACGTATAAACTATTGACCATTGCAATCAGAAAAGAGAATTATGATAATTAGAAACCAGAGAAAGAAACCCAACGCGGGACATAGGCTCAGTTCAGAAAGGGCGAATTCGCCGCGATTCTATCTATTACGCGCGACCGTTGCGTCTGCAAGGCGCTTACCAACGCGCGAGCATTTGGGGAGGAATTCAGTACGAAACATGGAGTTGAAAGTGCACTCGCTCTAGAGTTCGCGCGTTAATTGGACGCAACAAGGCGTCTTTAGTATCTCGATTCGCGCGCAATACGCGCGGTTGACGCGCGAATCGAGAGTCTGGCGTACTGCACGCGATTTACGCGCGTATTTTGAATTCACGCGATGCTTGTGGACGCTATGTATTGATGTCGAGTACTTCGACAACGCGCGTATGAATACGCGCGATACGATCCGCGACGAATTCGCCCCTTCTGGACAAGGTCATAGTCTCAGTGCAAGCAGTCACCTTGAAGTCGGCCTCCAGCTTGTGCGCGGCGCTATTGCCGCCGCACGCGCACGCCCACGCCGCCTGCTCGCGCACCACGCGGAAGTCCACGCGGTTCAGGTCCGACAGCATCTGCCACGGGAAACGGATCTATATTTATATCTACACTACTAGCCTCAGGCCAATTATTGTATAGGACCTGCCTCGCTAGACGTTACTTTTCTGTCAAAATATATGATCAACGATCTAATGTGATTATAGAAACTGTCTCAATAGTATCGATGTTAAATAGTTGTAATCGTGTTCGTCGGTTAAAGAGCTCCGTAAAAATACCTTTTTGTGTAATTGAATTGTGTAAAAAACGGGCAAAAACTTCTAGTTTAGTATAAGATATATACTAAATCTAAACTCGTTTTCTTCAGAAAATGACAGACAATTTTGTTCGTGACTATGAGTGCGATACAGGTCCTTCTATAATTGGTCTGAGCTACTAGACGCCGTACATTTAAAAATGTGCCAAATTAGTTATTAAATATACAATTTTTTTAAATAAAAAAACTCTTTTTTTTAAATAAGTAATAGTAAAACACGTCACGTTAGTCTGCGGCTTGTCTTCGACAAAGGCCTACTCTAAAGGTTTCCATTATATTTTATTTCTTTATTTTATATTAATATTTTTGTCGAACGCTCCATTTGTATGCGATTTACTGTAGTGACGTCATGAAACAGTTGAATTAATATAGTCTGTCATGACCGACAGACGTTTTGGCTCGATTAGTCAAAAAAATATTTAAAAACTAAAATTTTCATGTAATCACGTCTCAAAAAATATGAAAAAAAAATTCAGTCTAGTAGAACGATAATGAAGTATTTAAAAAAAAGCGTATGTATGTATGTGCGTATACAAAGGACTTTGAATAAGTTCTCTCTCTGTTCTGTTATAAAATGGCACTACAAGCGCTAGGTGCATGGAATTTCGGACCATAATGACTCTCCCAGACTTATTGTATATAACCTGAACTACAGGGTCGTTTTGTATGCTAGAGAGTAAACAACAGTTTTTTGTTGTCCCTAAGTATGTATGGTTTTCTGCCAAATAGGCAATTTATATTTACGGCGAAAGAGTACCACTTTACTCATAAGATGCCTGCAATTAAATTCTTGTTGATACTTGGGTCGACAGTGCTCTATCAGATGTGATACATAGAGACTAACTTCGACGATTCAAATAAAAAAAAATTTGAACCTGAGGATAGTTGTGGCAATGGGAGCACGGGGAGGAATGGCACATGGCTCGAAGAGCTGATAAACGTTGGGATCCTAAGGCACTGGAATAGCGACAGCGCAGTATTGGTCGATCCCCCACTAGATGGACAGAGGACATCAAGCGGGTTGCAGGGAGCCGCAGAAAGCTGGCGGATCGAGATTGCGGTGTTTGGAGGTCTGTACAAGAAGCCCATGTTTAGCAGTGGACGTCCATCGGCTGATAATGATGATGATGATGAATCATCATGGCAACATGCTTGTAACTCACACCCTGACAGATTGTCAGTGATCTCCGCGTAGTAGCGTTCGTTTAAGGCATTTCTAAAGTAATTTAAGGATTTCTTTTTGTTTTTCCATTCTATTCCAGCCGTCATGATGATGACAATGATGATGGTGACCCTCACCTGCTGTATCTGGTGCTGGTTGTTGAGCACGGCGCGCGCGGCCTGCGCCAGGTGGTTGAGCGACGTGTACCGGCGCAGCGCCGCCGCCAGCGCCGCGGCCGCCGAGCCCTGCGCGCGCAGCGCCAGCGCGGGGGCGCCGCTAGCACCCGCCGCCAGCGCGCTCTCCAGGCTCTTGGCGAAGTTGCGGATCGCCTGCAGTATCATCACACAGTTTTGATGTCTTTCCAAACATTTCAACAACTTCAGCGGGAGTGCGAGTAATCTCACGTGCATACTTGTGTGTCTGCGTACGTGCGTGCGTGTGAGTGCGTGTCTGCTAGCGTAATTGCGAATGTGTGTATCTATATGCGTTAATTTCTTTCATATGCGTTCTTTGTATATATGATATAATTTTATTTTTAATATTTTTGCTTCTCACGTTGCTATTTTTTAGTATGGTATTTTATTGTTTTTCTCTTTTAAATTTTAGTTAATTGTAATGTATTATTTTAAGTTTAAGTTATTATTATTGTAAATTTTATTCAATAAGGTTGTTGTGTGTTGTGTTTGTGGCGGCATCTGGTCAACGGTTCCAACTGAAAACCAACGCTGCATGCTCTTTTTATTTAAAGAGTATGTAGCATTATGCTGAGTTGGATCTGGGTTCTACCACACATCGCAGGATATTGTTAAAGAACAAATTGTGTTGTGTGGCATAATTCTCTAATAAAGCTTTTTTCTTTCTTTCTTTCTTTCAAAAGAGTGCGCAGTTGTAACTGTGAATGCGTGTGTGTGGATGTGGGTACACCTAAGGCCGTGCGCGTGCGTGTGTGCGTCCGTATGCCTGCGTGTGTCAGTGCGTACGTGCGAGTGTGTAGGTGTGTACCTGCGTGAGCTGCGAGGGGATGGGCCGCAGCACGTCCGGCAGCAGCAGGTCGACGGCGCGCTGGTGCAGGCGCATCTCGGCGCGCCGCAGCCACGTGCACACGTCCCGGCGCGTGGCGAGGCGCGCACCCGCCCGCCCCGCGCGCCGCCAGAACGCGCGCCGGCAGCGCTCCACCGCACCCGTGTCTAACGCCGCCACTGCCTCCAGGAACTCTACGCCGTGCTGTCTGTGGTCACATATACAAATTAAGTGTTAGATACAATAATAAGGTTGCTAGGAAGAGATCGCTATGAAGCGGTAAGGTTTGAAAGTAAAACCTGAAAAAAAAGCTCTCTGGCTCTATCTCTCAACGTTCATTCGCCTCATCCACAATTTTCGTAACGCACTCACCAGCTTACTCCCCAAACGTGAGTGAGAAGTTTTACTTTAACAACAGAGGCGCACACTCACCGATGCTGCTCGCGGAAGTGCTGCGGCGCGTCGGGCGGCACGTCGTCGGGCAACTCGTCGAGCAACAGGTCGGGCGGGTCGGGCGCGCTCACTGCGCCGAGGTACTGCCGGTGCGCGACCCCGCTCACACCCACAGGAGTCGGCTCTGGCTCCCTCTCGCGCACCTCCTGCTATAAGTACCCGTACTTCGCAAACTGAGGTTTATATAGCCTTAAGGTTGTTACAGAGTGTACGGAACTACACCAGGATGGACTGACGACATCAAGCGAGTCGCAGGTATTCGATGGATGCAGGTGGCTCAGTATCGTGATGTTTGGAAGTCCCTACAAAAGGCCTACGTCCTACAGAGGACGGCCATCGGCTGATATGATGATGATAATGATAGTGTACTGGACTTGCCAACTCAACACTGTCTCAACCTTCATGAAAGGCTCCAAAAAGCAAGCATTTTCAAGGCAAGCGTGTCTCATTTTAGGTCAGATCTACATTTACTTTCAGGTAACATAGTCAAAAAACTCCTCAGTGTCTGAAGACGAAATCCTCAGAAGAACCAAAGTCACTGACATAGCTCAGCGAGTTATGAAGTTGTAGTATTTCGAAGAACGATGGACGTCGGGGTCCCAAAGTATTAAAGTGCGACCCCGCACCGGAAATTGCAGTGCCAGTCGACCCACCCCGCTTGATGAATCTGGTCTAGATTCATCAAGCGGGTTGCAGGGAGCTGCTGCCGCTGGATGCTGGCGGCTCGACTCTGTTGCGTTTGGAGGTCTATACAAGAGGCCTATGTCCAGCAGTGGACGTCTATCGGCTGATGATGATGGTGATGAGTCATCAAACACATGCTCACCTGCGGCTCCTCGACGTCGCCCTTGGGCGGCGGCGCGTCGGCGTCCCGCGCGGAGGGCTTGGCGCGGATGCCGTAGTAGTGGTACTTGGAGTTGCCGCGCGTGCCGAGCCGGCGCGTGCGCAGCCCCACGAACACGGAGCGGATGAGCTTGCCGAAGGACGCCGCGTTGACGGGCTCCAGGCGGTGCGCCGCGCAGTGCCGCAGGTAGTGCGCGTACAGCGTGGAGCGCGGGAGCGACACGCCTGCCGACACTAGCAGCCGTTAGCGCTCGCGGTATGCGGCGGGAGTACGAGTAGCAAGTACAGACAGTAAAATCGAATGTACGAAGAAAAACATGTTGTTGAATTAATAATCTAAATATAGGTATCTAAAACATAGTCAAACATTGTACACATTCGTATAATATTGCAGAATTTATTTGCTCGAAACATAAAATTGTATATTACACTTGTAAAAATATATAGGTAGCTCTGTGTACACTAACCTTCAGCGATCTCGTAGTGGTCGAGCAGCCACTGCACGGTGGCGGGCGGCATGCGCGGCGCGGGCGCGGGCGACGCGGGCTGCTCCGTGCTGAAGGCGAACTCGGCGGCCCACTCGTCGGGCGCTGACGGTGTGTGTACACTCACCTTCAGCGGTCTCGTAGTGGTCGAGCAGCCACTGCACGGTGGCGGGCGGCAAGCGCGGCGCGGGCGCGGGCGACGCGGGCTGCTCCGTGCTGAAGGCGAACTCGGCGGCCCACTCGTCGGGCGCCGACGGTGTGTGTACACTCACCTTCAGCGGTCTCGTAGTGGTCGAGCAGCCACTGCACGGTGGCGGGCGGCATGCGCGGCGCGGGCGCGGGCGACGCGGGCTGCTCCGTGCTGAAGGCGAACTCGGCGGCCCACTCGTCGGGCGCTGACGGTGTGTGTACACTCACCTTCAGCGGTCTCGTAGTGGTCGAGCAGCCACTGCACGGTGGCGGGCGGCAAGCGCGGCGCGGGCGCGGGCGACGCGGGCTGCTCCGTGCTGAAGGCGAACTCGGCGGCCCACTCGTCGGGCGCCGACGGTGTGTGTACACTCACCTTCAGCGGTCTCGTAGTGGTCGAGCAGCCACTGCACGGTGGCGGGCGGCATGCGCGGCGCGGGCGCGGGCGACGCGGGCTGCTCCGTGCTGAAGGCGAACTCGGCGGCCCACTCGTCGGGCGCGCTGACGGCGGTCACGGCGGTCACGGTGCCCTCGGCCGCGCCCACGCTGGCCACGCCGTACACGGGGTACGAGCGCAGCGGGTCCCTGCCACAACAGACAGACACTGGTGGACACGCCTGGATAGTGCTACACACTCAACCGATGGCCAAATCTAGAACTGACTTTGCAGCGTACGCAAGGACAGCGATGATGTCACAATCCGCGTGGGCACAACATGACATGCAGGGTATGACAACGTCCCAGCACAGGACAACGAGCAATCGTAGTCTCGAAAGGAGTTCATGACCGCGGAAACTAGATTCCGCACCTTATCTGGGCAAGGAGACTAAGCCTCGAGGCCGGTAACCCGGATTCTCATCTGGGAGGAGAAGACCTGCCTACTGAATTTTGATTCGTTAGTTTGCAGTCAACTTTGTTATGTTAGGTACATAAAGCAATAAGAATTCATGCGCAAAACATTATAGATACTAAAAGTGCGTCAACAGCGACATCCTCCACACCGGCCCAGATAAGTTTGTGACTCTTAAGCTATTGAACTACTACACTACTACTACTACACTACGCAGCGACAGTAACTCGCAACGATAACTCACTAACGCTCGGCCATCGACGTCAGCAACCAGAGGCTATTGTGCGAAGGTCACAGATATCCTAACTCAGTCAGTAACGTCAGATTTTATAACCTCTTGTATCCACTTTAATAATGAAATTCGGATAAACAAGCTGGCACCTGGTAATAACTCGATGCGCAACAAATCAAAAAACCGTATACCCAAGACCATGGATATCTTTATATCTTTACATATTTACCAAGCGGGCCAACTTATGCCGGAAAACTAATAATGCTTACGAATTTAGAAATGCAAAATGAGTATTATCTTTGGTGATTTCTGCATCCCTGTAGAACTGAAGTGGCGCGCCTTGGTTGCCAGTTAATAATGCAATGGTGACCTACATGTTATGTGTCTGGTGGTCGGTCTGCGAGTAGATCTCCTGCGGCTCCAGGTACTGCACGTGGTAGTTGACGCCATTGCCGCCCTCGCCTGAGGAATTAACACCATGTTAACAAATCTATACTAATAAAGCTGAAGAGTCAATAGCTCAACGGACTCATCACCGACGGGTGGTGGTTCGATCCCTGCCCCGTTGGTCTATTGTCGTACCCACACCTAATACAGTAGGTAATAGTATAATAGTAATTCCCGACTAGTTCGAGGGAAATGGGAATATTGGCCATATTGAAATGATACTGTGAAAAAAAAATGGAATAGGCTGTTTATCAAAACACTACAGGAGCTAAATACCAATGATAAACGATGCGAAAACAGAAAAAAAAATCCTTCTTTTGAAAATTCCGTGAGCTGCGTAAACGGTTAAAGATACGCTATGATTATGTTTGACAGAAATATTCCCGTTTAACCCTTTACTGTAGTCGTGGGTATGATATAGAGCAGAGCAATTAGATAGCGATGAAGTTAAAATCTGTAGAAATGCACCCACATCTCGAAATAATCAAAATTAGAAAATGACTTTTCTGAAAATAATGAAGAGTTTGTGATGATGAGCAATCATAACTCTAACTCTGAATTGTCTGAAGAGTCCTTGACCTTTGTCCTACACTTAGGACAAAGGTGCAGTCTTCAGACAATTTTAACTGAAAACAAACTGCCTATTTATATGACATGTGCAAAAACGGTATGCAAGTCATGCTTATAATTTGATCATCAGTTTATGATGTCAAAATTTTCTTGGAAGAAGTTTTATAATTTTTGTCATAACTTTTTGAAAAAGTATATTTTTTGTACATTGTTTTTTATTTGATATGATTATTTATTGAAATTCGGAACTTCCGTTGCGGCTACTAAAACGATTTGGCTGAAATTTGGAATGGAAATAGATTTTACTCTGGATTAACATATAGGCTACTTTTTATCACAAAAATATCCATGGTTACGCGGAATTTGTGAAAAACTGAATTCTACGCGGACGAAGTCGCGGGCGACTGTTTTTTCAATACAACGATTGTCAATATCTCAATGTAAAGATTAATATAAATTAAAACTTGAAAATTTAAATTAATTTCGTTTTATTTATTATCAAAAATAGGTGGGTCTTTTGGACCCAAGACTACGTAGTAGACGTACGTAGCGTAGGTAGTAAAAGTAAAAATCTTAAATCGACACATTCCCAGAAGATGTTGACTCTATTTGAGAAGAATAGCAAAATGAAAATTATATCGTTAAAAATTAATTAAAGAATTTTAAAAAACATTTAATGTGGACACTACTAATTTTGATAGTTTATCTCATTACAATGATAGTAAGTAGGTAGTCTAAACAAAAATATCAAAGAAAGAAAAATAGCAATAATTTGTTAAATAACATTAATCAATCCAGCCCATCCATTCTTACATACATAAATAAGCGTTTTAAAACTTAAATTAATTTGCTACAAAATTATACACTTATTTGCTACAGAATGAATACTTATTTATCGCGAATTTTAAACTAGTGTTCGATATTATTTTTATTTTATGAGACTTTGTTTAAACATGAATTTTTGAAAAATATAAATTTTGATTTTTATTAAAACCTCCTAATAGAACAAAACTCCTATAGAATCGCCTTTGTTTTTTGACCTTTTTGTTTTAAAATAAATACCTGAAGTTGTTACTGGCATAATATAGTATTAAAATTTCAAAATTATACGTATTCAAGGCCAAGTAAAATAGACTCTTCAAATAAGGAGCTAAATCAAAACAACCCGTAGGACTCGCAACGACATTGTGACTCTAATTTCAAATACCGACTTCAAAACGTAGAAATGGAAAGGTAAGGTGGCAAAAGTATCGAATTCGCAAAAGTGAGGGTAGGATCACACTGATCACACACGACGGGTAAACAACGACTACGTTTAAACGCTGTGGTGCGAATTAAGTGCGGAAACACGTCAGTGATCGACGCGGCGTGTTGTAAGTGTGTCTCCAGCCGAACTCACAGGGGTAATACGCGCGGTATCGAGGCACCTCCATGCCGGAGCACGTCTCCCGGGCAACTCAGCCGAGCCGCAGACTGGCCTCCTCTCCCGCGCGCCGCGAGAGGAGACTCACTCTCGCTATCGTTCCCTCCCGCGATACAGCGGCGATGCTGAGCTATACACTATCGCATTTGGGTAAACAACTCTCGATAAACTATTTTGAGAGAGCCGCTATTTACCCCGACGAACAAGTATGTGAGGCTTGCAACAATACCCTTAACGTAGAAAAGACGTCCGGAAAACGTCTTTTACCGATCCTGAAAACGACATAACTATTGGCAACAGAATCACAAGCTGCACAGCGTCTTAGACAGCGAAGATCCTCGATTTTCACCGTCATCAGGACATGCGTCTAAAGCGCGTCAAACTTACCTATAGGTCCATTTACAGTGCTGGTTTCCCAACGCATAACACACTAAGGCTGTAAACGACCGTGGACAACGGCTGAATGAGGCCCCTTTCAGTACCCAATCAAAATGTAAACGTTTAATTTTTAATGACAGCCACAACTTGAGGATTCCCGAAGTTAGAGGTCTCCTTAGTTGCGACAATGTAAACGCGAACGCATACGTCGCCAATCGTTCCACTATCCGAAGCTTGTTAGTTAGTTGTTGTGGTTTTATTCCGACCAGTCTCAATATGTGATTGGCCAGTGACCGTAACTTGGTCGGGGGGAATATATTCTTCTTCCTTTTCTTCCTCTTTCTTGCCACATAGCAATCGTGAAGGCAGGAAATCTAGAACTTTCTATTCTTGTCTTAAATTGTGTAAACGTGTTAGACCTAGTAAGATGGTATGTAGTGTAAATGCGGTAATCTCAGGAACTAGTGCTTCGAATTAAAAATTCTTTCAGTGGATAGTCTCTCCTAATTGAGGAATGTTACAGGCTATCTAACACAGGGCTGTTGCAATATACCTATATTGTACGCAAGTGAAACAGCGCGCCACAGCTAGGAGTAACATATTTTAAAAGCTAAAGCTATATAAAAATGTCGCTCAGCTATCAATACGTCACAAGTATATAAGATGCTGCCTCTCGCTCTGTCGCGCCGGTCGGATCAAAGGCCCTCCCCGCCTCCGCGCTACCACCTACACGCCCATTATTACCCTGTATGTATTACGAGTATATAACTGCCTCCTTGGTCCAGTGATAAGCCTATGTGGCTTAGGATCATATGTCTTAAATTCGAGTCCTGGGACGCGCTATGAAATTTTAAATTTTTCTGTTTTCAAAAATTCTCAGCCCAGAGTTAAGAATTGGTGGTGTTACATACCATTGCCTGGGAAAGCACGGTAAGCCGTTGGTTCTAGTCATTATTAACAGCTGATAGTAATCGTTACAGAGTTCAGGAGAACATTATCACGTTAAGCCGGCCATTCCGCATTGGAGTGGAATGGTGGGTCTTGCTTCAAATCCTCTCCTCTATAAAGGCCTGCCTTTGTACTGGGTCATTAAAATAGTGATAATAGTTGAAAGTGTATGAGGAACACAATTACTTTCAGTAGAACTTAAACAATATATAATTATTTAATTTACGTACTTAAGAACATACTTCCTGAAAAGCCTTTTTGTAAGGAGACCAAAGAGAATTGGTGGTGTTGAAATTATTATTTGTATTTGCCTTTAAACTCTCTTTAGAAGTCTCTTTAATTAGAATCAGCCTTCTAAGCCGGTGGTAGAGTCAATACAAACAAAGATAGGCAGATGTGGTCCAAAAGCCAATTTGTAATAAGTAATCATTCAGAAGATGAAACTCATACAGGAGTGAACATTTAAAAAAAAAAATTGTTAAGATTTAACTGTCTTTGTTTACCAAAATCAGGTTCGTGTTGAAAAATTTTATAATTTATTATTATCGATTTATTTTTTAGCTCACGATAAATTAGAGCTTGATTGAGATCTCACCTGATGTTAATTGACGGTACAATTTATTATCATTAGACTCCCACCCTGGAATCAGTAAATGCTGTACAACCATGGTTGGTAAACACGTGACGAAATACTTAATTTAGCTTACTTGGCCAATTAGGACTGGCCTTGTCAGAAGAACTGAGATCTCATCTTTGCTTTCAATCAGAAAAGCATAAGCCCTCTCTAAAGATTAGAAAAAAAATTGTTGAATTGAAAAATTTCACTGAGTCGTATGAGAGCGCAGAAGCTCTGCCATCTACGTTTCTGATTATGTATTTACCGTAATGGGACCGCAAACCGCAAAGTCGTCAATGGGATATGGGCGAGCGCAGCTTTTCCAGAGGAAGGCTAGATGAAGAAAGATGGTTAGAACGAGTCTCTGAAGGCATGTTTTGTTGAACTCTGACCTCGGTAAGAGGGGCAGTCAAATGGAGTTTGTCATAGATTTAGATTGCCATGACGATAGTGATGCATATCAAAAGATCTCAGATACCAATAACCATCGTTTCTAAACGTCGGTTATAAACAAGAAAACAACAAAAGTACCTCAAAGGCACAAATAGATCCCTCGCTACTCAGTACCTCATAGCCTACACACAACAGCATTATCGGCTATATAATAGTCGCGCAGTAAATACGCGGCGCGTGTCACATCAAAGGTAGCCAAGCAGGTGTATTATAACATTTGTACAGGCTGCTCCATTTTGGACCGTATGGACAACATAAAACAAAGGAGATACAAGACATTTTCGATATATTTTTGTTACGATAAAAGTGATTTTAATTTATTTATAAAGATAGACTTGATTTTCTAGATTAATCTACACATTACAAAACTATTAGCAACTACTATTGTTATTTTGTTTGATTATAACCAACTTCGCGCCGCTAACTTAAAATATCGATGATTAACCAAGGTTATTCTTCTAAAAAAATACTACATATATGTAAGTTTAAAATTAATCGCCAATATTTGTAGTTGCTGATTTAAAAAAAAAACAACTTTACATACCTTAAAATATGCGTTTGCGCAATGTACTAATTGCTAGATGCTGAAGATTATTTTTTCTTGAAATTAAACACTACGCATTTTATCTAAATTATTAATAATATCTAATCTATGTCTATTGCGTACCTACACTAATTATTTAATATTGATAGTTGTGCTACAACACTGAATTACTGTTAACTTATCTTATGTATGCGTAAATATGGACTAAAATAAATAAAACAAAAGAATGTCATATTAAATTATAGTATTTAACTTATACATTAGTTGTATATTATTGATGCTGACCAAAAAAACAAAACATCCTGTATAGTGGTACAACAATCCCCGCATCAACTACATTGATAGTAACCGTTCAGGTAGATAATCCGAAGGGGCATACACAATTATCCGTTATTAAGACTTTTTATTGAAATACATCCCTTGCAATTAAAAATAACGTAAATTCTACACCTTAACACTCAAGAAACAAGGTTGAATTTAATGTGAAAAGTGAAATTTAATAATAAAGGGTGCACTGAATTCGATATCAGTTTCACAGGTGGGAGATAATCAGATAGGATGTCAGAGGGTAGACCGATTTTTGTTTTGTCCAGTCCATCAAAGGTTTTGCAAGGTAAAGGTTTCTTATAGATCAGAGTTTTATCAAATGTGTAGTGTTTAATTTCAAAAAAACGAATTTTTAGCATTTAGCAATTAAATATTGCGCAAACGCATATTTTAAGGTATGTAAAACTAATTCTTTTTTAATCAACAAATATTGGCGCTAAAATTTACTTAGGTTGTATTTTTTTTTTTTTGAAGAATAGATAAAGACAGAAATTTAAAACGGAACGAATTTTTAGCATTTAGCAATTAGATATTGCGCTCACGCTTATTTTATGGTATGTTAAATTTTTTTTTTAAATTAACAAATGGAAATATTGACGTCAAAACTTATATAGGTAGTATTTTTTTAACCGACTTCCAAAAAGGAGGAGGTTCTACGTTCGGCTGTATGTATGTTTTTTTTTTTTTTTTTAGAAGAATAGAAACAGGCAGAAATAAAAAAGTAGGTGAAAGTTGATTTTTTTAAATTAACAACTGTAATAGGTATTTTTCAGAAGAAACAGAGTGGTAATCTTGTCAAACAGTTTTCAGAGAGATATATTTTGTTATCGGATGCACTGACGTCTGGATGAAGGAATGAATACGCCCCACCATGGTTCGCTACGTTCATAATTTGTCGAGCTCGCCATGAATATCGCATACACAATGTTTTAGCAGTATGGTCATGAATAAATATTTTGTTAATAAATGTGGGCCCAACAAGCACCTATATTTTTTGTAGTATATAAATAAAATATGAATTCGACATATAACATTAAAACTAGTTGTACAAAATGTACATAGTTATTAGGAATTTGGGGTTATAAAGATTTCTAATATTTTTTTTTTATTTTGGCTTTACTGATGTTGTGCAATAAATATGGTAATAACTAATATATGAAAAACTTAATATGAGGTAAAAAAAAATAACTTGCTTTGTCTATAAGTGGAGACTTCAGATTTAATGCCATGCTTCAAGTCTTGTTCCCATGCATCAACAGTGCCTGCGATTGAAAATTAAAAAATGTGCAAAAAACAACAGATAAAGCAATAAAAGGCCGAGGAATGTTTAACTTACTTTCCCAGTAAAGTTAAATAAGATGATTAAAAAAAATTTTGTTAACATAAATTGTTATCACTTGATATTAGTACTATTAGTAATTCACAAAAAAAATTGTTTTTTCCAGATTAAGTTCTTAAAAGTGTGTTTTAATAGAGTTTTTTTTAAATAAAATAACAGTTTCCTTTTTTTTCACAAAGCCCTGACAATTCTGTGTAGCACAATACACAAATCTGTGTTATTCTCACAGATTCGACATTATTCTCAATGCTTGTTTTAAACTAAGACACAAAAACATCTGCAGGTCTTAACTGAATAATATTCAAATGAAAACCAAGTTAGCAAGCGTTAACAAACAAGGTTGTTAAAATTATTGTTGAATAAAATTTTAGTAAAATACTTAAACTAATGTGTTATTGTACTTTTAAACATATCAGATTTGCTCGAGAAACTAAAAAAAAGCATAAAAAGCGTGCAAAAAATTATAAGAACTTGCTTTCTGGGTCACTCTGGATTTCAGCCTTGACTAGCTGCGACACGTGACTGCGCCACTCGTCGTCCACTGTGCAACGGCACGGAAATAAAAACAAATATGTGCAAATACAACACTACACTAAACACTAAGACCTAAGTTCACCGACTTTCATTTAAACGGCGTTTACATAACCGACCCGTCAAACAGTAAACGTAGTTTAATCAAGGAGCTTTTTTTTCCCTGTTCACCACAGGTTTTTTGACTCTGGTTTGCAAACCGAGCAATTGCGAGTGAACGATCTATGAACAATTTATTTATTATCTACGATAGCATTGCCAACTTGCGAGGAATTCCCCAAATGGCGGGGATGTTTTGAGGAATTGAGATATTTTCTTTCTCCATTTTGGGAAGATTCCGCTTTAAATTGTAAGGCTTTAGAAAAATACGTATTGGCAACGTCGATTTATTTTTAAAGACTGATTTTAAACGAATGTCGGTAAACTCGGTCCTTAAACACTAAAGCTACTAACATGCCATTCAGAAATAAAAAAATAAACTTTGATTTTTCCTTCAGTTAAATAAATAATGCGTATCATATGTAATACGTATATTACAAAATATAATTAAGAATGACAATGGCTATAATTCAAAAACTAAATTGATTCAAATAATATCAAAAGGACTAAAAATATACTACATAAATATACCATTACTGACAATGATTTTTATTGTAAACAAAGACAATGCATGCATTTGATTTGTTTACAATAAAATGGGAAATATTTGAGGTAGTAATATAATAATTATTATAATAATTTTAAGTAATTTTTTTATAAATTTACTACTTCAATAACTTCTACTAATAATATAAAAAGAATTCGTGCAAAATAAACCATAATTTTGACATACTTGTGACAATGTAGGTGTGCTGCGCCTCGGTAGTAGGGCTAGAGTGGCCTGAACTGTCACCGTTCACCTCTACAACAGTGCTAGAAACCTACAAAAAAGGATAAGTTAGCTTAAGTTCCCTATTGTATTCTTTCTCAATAAAAAAAAAAGTTGTATTTTAAAAAATTGAAAACCCTTGATTACCAGTCAATAATAAAATAGGGTAGTTGACACTTTTTTTTTAAATGGTCTTAATGGTTCTACAAAAAGAAAAAAATATATAATTTTTTTTGAGACATAAACACGTAAAAATTTTAAATTTTTAAATATTTTTGACAATAGGAGCCAAAACGCCATTATGGCCTATATTTTATCTGTGTCATGACGTCACATAAATCCGTAAACACTAAGCCGTATATTAACAAGACTGAGAGAAGCAAAAAATTAGTGACTTCAAGTAACATCGTGACGTCACAAAATTGACGACGTTTGGAAAAATACATAGGTAATTTTCAAATTCAGTTTTATAAGAAATCCTTTTATGAATTAATATCGATATATATCGGACCCTTCATCCATGAACTATACGAAATTAATATTTACGAAATTATGGCTTAAGATTTTTATTTTCTCAAAAGAATTACATAAAATTCGCTTATATGAGAAATACAATTAACTCACTAAGGTAATTATTCACGTGTGTACATACTAATTAGACTTAAATCCTACATACAATTAGATTGCAAGATCCCTTTCCAAAAATACTAATTTCTTCAATTTGGTTTAACTGATCTTCATCAAACATGAAAATCTTGTCATAAATTTCTACAACACGTCTGCTCATATTCTGCTGACTGATCGTATGAGACCAACAGAGCAAAAACAGTCGAAAATATTTTCCTCTTTAGATGCGATGAGACGAAAAAGAGAAGCGATTCGACCTTAGCTGTATCTATGGGGTTACCTGCTGTATAGCTTGCTGCAGGTGGATTGTGTTGGGCAGCTCAGGGATGACGATCAGCTCGCGCACGCTGCTCGGCGACGCGCTGCCTGCGCCCGCGCCCTGCCATAAAGCGACCGTTACATGCAAATATACTTAGAGGCACAATTATCCGCCCACTTTCACATGACGCGAGTATATTAAAGTGGGCGGATAAATGTGAGTATATAAAGGCTACAGTTTGTGTGTGCTTTTGTTACTCATTTTACGCTACAGTTACTGAACCGATTTGGCTGGAATTCGGAATGGAAATAGATGTCTCTGGATCGACACATAACGCCAATTTTTTTGGAAAAATGCACCGTTTTCGCTCACCTGCGCGGGCGCCGCAAGCCGCGCCGCCATGTCGGGCGAGGCGGGCGGAGACGACTCCACCAGCACCTCGTCTCCCGCACACTCGAAATCTGAAAAGTGATATTATAAAAATATGTTATCATTTATATCATTGAGACAGCGAGTATTGTGAGGAGGTCCTCACTCTGCAGCCTTGACCACCGGTTGCTTGGGCACTCAAATGTCCCGCAGGGGGAGGGATTTTTTTTACACATTTTTATTAGTATTTTATCATTTATCATTAATATCATCTGTTTGTTTAACAATCCACTACAGGGGGCTTCCTTCCTGATTAAAGATTGGATTTGGAATGGACCAATTAAGATAACCTCAACAGGTCCAGCGGGGAAACGAACCTACGACCCCTTTCTTGATGAGTACTGTTTACCAACAAACAATATAAAAATGAGGGTATAAATCACTAGTCTAAGTAATTTAATGAAAATAAATTTGATTAATAATCTTTGAACAATTAGATATGGTTAATATATTTTATATAACATTTTGTGAACAAACCATACATAATTTAAAATAAATAAGTTATGAAATTACAAGTATTTTCTACCTTCATTTCTAATTTGTTTGTTGGAAAACAGTACTCATCAAGAAAGGCTGTAGTATAGATAAGTAAGTGTAAAAAATAAAAGAAATATTTAAAAATAAAAGAATTGATTATTATAAATATTAAAAAAAAATAAACATTTTAAATTTGTAATTCCAGCCTTTAAATCCAAAGTTCCCCTCAATCGTTACAATTAATTAGAAGCTTTATAACCCTCTCTGTTACTTTTTACCTGCACCCTGCTATAATGAGAATGATCCTAGCCATAATTGATTAACAATGGCTTGCAGAAGGTTTTTAACTAGGGTAGGCATTGCACATACAAAAATGTTACTTCCTTCTCCACTACAGATTTCATAATGTGCAGGGCAGTATAGTACATAATAAGCAGTGCATTTTTTGTATCCATTAAGTACACACTCATTTAGCTTTAGGTATTCTTATTAAATCTGACCTGCTAAAAACTATTCCCTAAAATCAAGTTTATTATTTTTTTCACTTTAATTATATTACTTTTAATTATATTCATAAGATTTTTGCTGCATCTCCACATAATTATACTTTAATTTAAAATATCTTCCATTTCTTATTAGACCTAATTTGACTAAGTTTATAAAAGTTACATCTTTTTAGTTTTACTGTAGAAAAATTAAAACTTGAACAGCACTCTTTATCTAATATTCATTTAATAATCATTTTGTTGAGATGAATATAAGTAATTCATTGTATAAAATTTTGATAAATTAGGTCAAATAAGAAATTAATTATATGAAACAAAAAATAAGAGATATTTTAGATTGAATGTTGCTTTATCAAAATTGTAATATAAGATTTAGTGTTATTTTGGATTTCCTGTAATAATTTAGTATTTGAGACAATACCAAAGTACAACTTTTTAAATAAATAAGTTTAACACAGCATAATATAAATTATAATTATGTTTAGCAAATGAATGGCAAAACATTGCATAACACCGTCCAGGGTGATAGAGATGTTATTGATCTGTTTCAAGCTCGGCGAGGAGCGTGTCTGGGGAGTATCCTGGCAACACCATCCCTCCGTCTTCCCCCGGCCACTTAATACTCACTCTCAAGGTAAAACACATTCTCGAAGCCCATCTCAGACATTTTTGCACAAAATATATTTATTATTTCACTAATTTAGAAGCAAACGGAGTTGAACACAACAGTAACACATTATTATGACTTTGCACTGACATTCAGCCTCACATATTGATCTAACAACTGTTACTATGGTGTTGCTGATATTTGCTTGTGTATTTTTGTTTAACTATGTGATAGTGTAGGTGGGGGATGCAGGTGCGTTACGGTTGGACGATGCCACCTGCTGTGTGTGTGACATGCACGGCCGCACAATGTAACCCCACTGTAGATAAAATGACAATTATACATCCTCGTTCAGTGCAACTGTGCCATATAAATGCAGTGAACAGATCAAAAATAATTGTTATAACAGTTTTTCATGTTGTCTTATTGATGTTAACAATATTTAAGTAATACATTGTTATAATCGCTTATTGGTTAGCAGTAATCTACTGCCGAGTGAATATCATGCTATCAGAAATACGTGAAAAGATTCTGATAAAGTTTGCATAGCAACAGATCATTTGCAATGAGGATTATGAAACTTTATATTGATGTTTTAGGAGCATTCTGGAATTAATTCGATGTGTGCGTGTGTCAAGCGCCCGCCGTGCCAGGCACCGGTAACCCTCGTACCCCAATCATTATGATAAAATTGATAAGTTTGGTATTTTGACGTGATAAGTTAAGGGAGCAGGGGAATTGTTTAGAACATTCGATTGCCGCCGTTCAAAGCAATAGCACGCCTTCAGTTGTTTACACAGTGAATCGAAATGAAAAATCAATCCATATTTAAATAATAAGTAGGTTTCATTTAGAAAGAAATACTTAAATTTAGAACCAACCTGCCAGCTATTCTAATCTGTCAAAAACAACATCACTTTGTACAATCGCATTATAAGCTTTATAACAATACGCACTGGTATTTATCCAAGAAGAAGTCGTGTAAATAAATTATAAATTTCAATTAAACTAAATTTTTATGTAACTCATAATATGTTGTTGGTTGTTGTAGCTACACCCGTTTCCTAGGCTACGGTCCGGGCAAAACCACTAAAAGTCAATCGAAATCTATAACATCAGGAAGAAGAGGGCGCTCGAGTAGACTTGTAGATGTTTTAATTTTGCTTCATTTCCAAAACGCAGCCACCTATTCAGTAAATCCAAATAAATCTTTTTCGATTGTAACTTCATGATCATGAAATAAAAATTGCAGCGCAATATGGTGGTAATAAAATAGCAGGAGCCGCGGATAATCAATTTTGTAATAAATCAATACTAAATTGAAATACAAAGCGCGAAATACGAAGTACATTTCTTTACGCGCGACTTTAACGCGTTTGAATAAATATTCTGCAGTAAAACTTTAAATACAAATGCATTTATTATACAATAAATGCATTGTGTTTAAAGTGTTTTTCAGATACCATGGGTACGGTGACAGTTGCCATAGGACGTTCTTAATACGTAGGTACCATGAAACGCGGCACTCAAGAGTGAAACGAACTGTTACCGACCACCGTACCCATTCTATCTGAAAAACACTCTATTCCGTAAATTTATTAAATAGGCACTATAAAATAATAATAATAATAATAATAACACTATAGAACAAGAAATGAAGAAATGAAGGACCACGAACTTTTAATCAATCAATGTACGATTATCTATTTGCAGAATACATATATTGTACATTTTAGCGGGACGTCCCGATTTTTAAATCAAAATTAAATATCCCGCGCGGGAGCGGGACGGACTCAGTCCTGCTTCGGGAATAATTCGTGCGGTCGTGCGAGCAAAGTACTGAGAAAGGGAGTATTGTGGTATTAGAGTTCTGTTTCTATGGGGCGGGTGGCACGAGCACGACGCTTAGACTATTGTTTTAAACGCCTTTCCTTATGAATAAAACTATTTTCATTTTATTTCCTTTTTTTATATTTTTTTACCAGAAAACGAATAAGACTCAACTATTTATCAATAGTGTAAATTTGATTTAAATGTCAGAAATGAATGAAATAGAAGAATCAAAGTCACTGACATAGCTCAGCGAGTCGCGAAGCAGAAGTGACAATATTGAATAGGACACATAGTTCGAAGAGCCGATGGACGTTGGGAAGGTGCTGGAATGGTCACCCCGCACCGGAAAGCGCAGTATTGGTCGACCCCCCACTAGGTGGTTCGAGAACATCAAGCAGGCTGCCGTTTGTTTGTATGGAAGTCCATGCAAGAGACCTATGTACAGTTGACGTCCATAGGCTGATAATAAGGACATTTTCTATATTCAAATATTTTTACTACCTATCTAATGTAATCGTAATTTGAACTGAAATAAAAAGATAAATATTCAAAAACTTTTGATTACTCATTATGCTACCTATATTTTGATCTTAGTCTTGCCTATTTATAGCACTTTGGGCTTAGAGATTACCTAACCTACTTCTATTTGATGTATATTTAATTGATTATAGGTATTTAAGTATTAATCTTTATGTTTTATTTCGCTTAACTGTCAGGACACGGGCAGGACCTATACAAAAAAACAGGAATATTAATGTAGAAATACTCGTAGCTACCTTCAATATACACGTTCGCTTCAGTAAAAACATACTTAATTTCGACTTTGTTCATTTTGGAGTTAATATCGCTTTTGTATTTAGAATTTCAACTATTTTACTATCACCTTGGTAATTAATTTTATTTACGCTTATTTATGATTAATTATTGAGCTTAATTGATAGTCAAAATGACAATTTAGTTTTTTTTTATAAAATTTACGAAGCTAAATAATATCTAGGTGGCCTAAAAACTGAAAAAGTTTAAATAAACATTGTAACCTGCGCGTTATTTGAATAAAATGTCATCAATACTTCGAAGAAATAAGGAATAAATATTAGGGGTTAAAGTATGAAATTGCCGATTTGTACTGAAAATGTAAATTGTTTATTTTTTAATTTTTAACAAATTTATTTAATCAAGACTAGCGGACCCGGTCAAGCTTCATTTTGACATAAGTGTACTTATTCTTTATCCCTACTCTACCCTTCTATACCTCTACCCCTACCCTACCCCTACCCTACCCCTACCCTACCCTACCCTACCCCTACCCTACCCCTACCCTACCCCTACCCTACCCCTACCCTACCCTACCCTACCCCTACCCCTACCCTACCCTACCCCACCCTAACCCTACCCTACCCCTACCCCAAACCCCAAATTTTAGATAAATTTTAACCCCTTTTTCAGTCCTAAGGGTTGTTCAATCAATCTATTAACGTGAACAGAATTTTCAAAATTTCAGACTTTCTTAAAAAAGTTCAACCCCTATTTAACCTCATAGGGGTGAAATTTTCGAAGTTCTTTTTTATCTTAAACCGACCATTTGTAACTATTATTCACAAATATAACTTGGCAAATAGTTGATTTATATTTCTAGACCGATTTCAACCCCTTGCAACCCTTTTAGGGGTAGAATTTGAAAAATTCTTGATATAACATTTCATATTTTTCTCATTATTTTATATACATTTCTATAACTTTAAGTCTAAAAATTAAGGACATTCCACACCAACTTTTAACCCCTTTACTATTTTCATTTTAGGGATGACAACTAGCCTATTTTCTTCTCTAATAGTCAGTTCCATTTACCATTATATCAAAATTCATCTTGATCGGTTTAGCCGTGAAAAGGTAACAGACAGACAAAGTGACTTACTTTGGCATTTACAATATTAATATGGAAGTATGGATGGACATGGATTAGAAAAGAAAAAATAAAAAAAGAAATAGTAGATTGTTATACATTTGTTTTTTGATCCATCTCCTAATTAGGTGAAAAATTTAATAAGTGGAGAAAAGAACAACAAGTGCATTCACTTACGGATGGTGTTTTTTAAACAATTATCTCCCATGTTTACCCCTCATACTCATTATTCAACTTCACAGTAGTCGGAAATTAAGTAACCGGGTATAAGCATCTCCCCTAACATCCAAAGTAGCATTTTGTACCTACATTTAATTTTCAAATATAATAAAACATTGAATACTGTACCGAGTTATTTTATTTTCTCGCAATAGTAATGAAAAGAATTGTGTAACACGCGGGGCTAAACCCATTATAAACTCGGTTTCTATTTAGGCGGCCTTCGCCTTCGGCTCGTGCCCTAAATACCTCGTTTAAAATGGGTTTTTTAGCCCCTTGTATAACAATCTACTATTTTTGCACACAGACACACATTATCTGCTTATTATTTTTAATCTGTGTATTATTCAAGAAAAATGCGTTTCTAAATACTTATTCTAAAAACTGTTCACAAAACATAAAATAAAAAAGATAGATTATTTTTTTATTGGTAATTATTGATTATTATAAGTATTAATTTACGTAATTGTTGTTAGTCTTAAATTTTAAATACAAATTTATAAAAAAAAAAGTTTGTAGCGGATGTTGAGGAGACGCATGACGTTTGTTTTCTTAATGGGTTTCACCGGCTTCACCACGCTGCTTGTAAACACTCATTCTGGATTTATTCTCGACTCTGTGTCCTTATTAAACAGTTGTTAAGTTGCTATCAAAGATTACAGTGTAGGTTGCTATCATATAGTACAGGGTATGGAAACATGGGAGGACGTGTAATCAGTCGGTACATTTCAACCTCAGTACAAAATTGCATATGCCTACTTGGTTCGCGCTCTGCTCTAAAGATGGCGCTTCAAGGCAGTTTGACCAGCAGGGTTCTCAGGTAATATTACTCAAAACGGTAAGAACCCTTTCCTTAGACCATTAATAACTGGACGCGGTTCGCACCCAAATTCACCAACAAAAAAGTCTGTCATTTTTTGAGGGGGACGAGGTAAACTCATACATAGAAAACATTTAACACCATTAAGTATATTCTGTGTCCATACACTACACACAACTACAAATTTGACTCGCAATACACAGACGCGTAATTTTTACACACACTAACAAACACGTTGTGCATAGTAAAAATATATACAAGCAGTATACTCGGCCGTATTTTTGAAATAAATACTTACAGCGCGCGGTACGTAAACATGTGATAGGGCTGCCTGCCTCCAGCATTTTAATTACATTTGCCTACTTTGTATTTCCATTTAGTTTTGTGATTGTAAATATACTTTTTTTATGTAAACAAATAAAATATTTTGTAAATTGTAGTAAAATAGGAAGTGATCAATAAAATGCGTGTTGTTTTCTAATTGGTAGATTCAAATAAGGTTAATACTAATCAATGACCTTGAAGGATAGGTCGTATTCATATGTTTATTTTGGTGATGCCATCTAGGTATTACCTCCACACTACGTGATCAAATATTAAAAAACCGGTCAAGTGCGTGTCGGGCCACGCGCAGTGTAGGGTTCCGTAGATTATGTTAGCCCTTTAATCCCTTATGTTATTCCTTACATTATTACATTAACAAGTTTTTCAATTAATAAGAGTAACAGTTTTAATTTTTTTTTTATGTTAGTATATTGTTAGTGTATCTGTTTTAAGTTTAGTATGTTAGTGAGTTAGACTTATTTCTAATTAATAAAATCTATTTAACTAGTAAGTTGAAATTGAAATTGAGGTATAGCTCGCGTTTCGACCTCTAGTATGAAGTCAAACTACTGCTTGCATATTTACTGTGACATTGCTTAGACTATCCACAGATTAAATACATAGAATATTCGAATACTGATCGATGTTTGGCTGTTTCGTCAAAAGAATCGATTCTTTTTATAAATTGTTTTTATTAAAAATTTGATAAAATTAAGGTTTAAATACTTTCAAATGAAACGTTACTCCATCTTTTACTAAACTACAAGTTTTTGGCCGTTTCTTATGCCATTTAACTATACAAACCGGCATTTTTAGGGAGCTCCTTACACGACGAAAACGATTACAACAATGAAACATCGATTCTGTAGCAACAGTTTTTATAAACGCATTAGATCATAGATTTTTGATCTTTGCCAGAGGGGTAACGGTTAGCGAACCAAGTCCAGTTATTAATGGTCTAAGACCCTTTCCCATACCAACCCGGAACCAGTGAGCATAACTTCACTTTGACAGTTGCCAACCCCAATGGCCTAATCTTTTGTGGCCGTTCTTATATCTATAAACGTTTAAGATGTGCATATTTATGTGATCTATACGGTTCTCACGGTTAATGGTTTCTCATGGTTTTTTTGCGCGATGACTTTTCCCGGTTTTTAACAGATGGATTTTGGTGTTTGTTATATATGTTTTGTTTGACCTATTCGTTACTTTAGTTTGGACCCCGAGAACTCCGACAAGACAAGTACGCTCTACGCTCTCAACGCTCATTTTATAGATAATAATATAAGTATGTAGTTTATCGTTTTAACTTGTATGTCGAACTGTGCCCAAAAGATGGCGTTAAAAGGAGATGGCAGCAGATGACTACCCTAAATATATTCAATGTACTCTATGACACATGTGTCATGTATGTTCACAGACGATAAATGAAGGTCTTGGTTTGTTTGTTGTTGTTGTGAATGTAATCTTCATTTTTACTAATTTATAGTGATCCTGATCTGTGATCTTCATTTGTCGTCTGTGGTTGCTCTTGCTTAAAAATCAATAAAATCAGAATTCACTCAGAATTATTTTTAAAATTAATTGGGAATAAAATCAATAAAATAATAAATAAAAATATCAATATGAACATAACTATAAAACAGCTACAGGGAGGCGAATGCTCCATAGAAGTAAGTAATGGTTTCCTTTAAAATGAGAAAGTTAATTTTTATATATTTTGTTATAGATGAAATATACTTTTCACATAATTATCGGTATTTTATGATTTTCCAGGTGACTCCCACTACCAAAATACTCGATATCAAGCATCAAATCGCTATTAAATTAAGGATTCCCGTTGAAGAGCAGAAATTGTTACTTTTAGGCAGAGCTTTGACTGACGACCACTATGTTGAGTCCTACCCATCAATAAAAAACGGCACGAAGCTAAATTTAGTGGTAAAGAAGCCTGATGGCTTATTAGAGGTGGCTACGAGGTACTTTAAAAAGACTGGCATTTCAGAGACTGAAGCTAGGGTTAAAGCAAATGCCTTTATAAAAGTACTGGAGGAGAACTTTAATAAGTTATCTTGGGATGATATAGAGAGGCTTTCATTGGATTGCATGCAAGATGAAGGACTACAGCCATCTGACAAGGAAAACGAAAATGAAACAGATTGTGATGATGCGTTTGGATTGTGACCGAAAACTCCTAATCCTATATTGGAACTGTTAGATCGTCTTGAAAAAATTTAAAACTCATTCAAATAACACTGTAGTCCCTGTACCCATTCACAAGTGAAGCATAATATATTATGTAGTATAACTTAAATGTTCTAGAAATTGTGTAGAATACTGGAATAGAAGTTAGCGTTTATTCACTGAAGAATTATTTTTAAACTAATGAACTACTATAACTAATAATTATAAACAGTTACTGTTGAAGTGTAGTAGTTTAGAGTTAATTAATACTTAATGATAGCTCATTAGGGGAAATACTACTGCTTATTGCTTCTGTCAATCAACATGCAAAGTTAATTAGAAGGCTTGCTGTTCAAATTGTAGTGATAAGGCTTCATACCCTTGCCTCGGATGCCTGCAAGATGTTACATCACTAGTGTAACTTCAGACATGTGTCATCATTCTTCAATATGACTTTATAATGTATTTGTTAGTATATCTTGATATATATTATATTCATTATTGTAGGTACTTGTGTAATAATGTATGTGTATTAGGATGTAAATTATTTGTATGTGTGTGTATTACTAATACTATGGTAGCGATAGCAATGTGGCCCCCTTTTGTATGCTGATTTTTTCTTAATATGTTTTTATTTCTCTTGTATTTGTCTTTGGGGTGTGCAAATAAAGTATATTTATCTATCTATCATTCACCATCATAACAGCTAATGTATGACAACTTCTGGACATAGACCTTTAACAGGCCTGAGCCACCTTCAGCCAGTGGCCCAATTTTCATGTTATATGAAAATACAAAAATGGTAGGCTTAAAACTATTGAAAAAATTGTTTTAAGAGCCATATAAAAGCCAGAACCCAGATCTAGAAGAGAGATGTAACTGTAATGACTAACCAAAGCAAAAAAGGTTCCAATTCAAATAAACTTCATTCAAAGACAATAGAGTTTATAATAGCGAAATTTCTCTGGCTTTAAAAAGTTTTACCAAAAGTTGTATTTTTTAATTTTACTTAACAAATACTAAACTAATTTACATGTATGTATTTAGTGTTTTGTACATTAATTGCAATAGTTAAGTATTTATTCAAGCAAAACTAGCGTCTGATTTATTATTACTAAATGAATCTTGTATATTATTAGCTGTGTAAATAAACATGCAATGTTTCAAAGTATAATAAAAATAAAACTCAAAAATGTTCATTATTTTTGTTTTGATTAAATAAAATTGAAATTTTACCCTACTCTACATCTAAAGTGAAGTCAGATTTACCACAATAGCCAGATAGCTATTGTGGTACATAGATATAATAATATATAGATACTAGCGGACGCCCGCGACTTCGTCCGCGTAAAAATTGATGTAAACTTCTCTACCTCTACCTTACCCTGCTCGTAAACCTACCCTACCCTCCCCTACCTTACTCCTACCCTACCGCTAACGCTAACCCTACCCTCCTCCCCCCTTACCCCTACCCTAACCCTATCCATACCCTATCCTACCCTACCCTACCCCTAATCTACCCCTACCTTACTCCTACCTTACCCCTACCCTAACCTTTCCCTACTCTAACCCTACCTTACCCGTACCCTACCCCTACCCTACCTTACCCTACCCTACCCCTATCCTACTCCTCCCCTACCCTACACTACCTCTACCTTATCCGTACCCTACCCTACCCTACCCTACACTTTCCCTTAATTACCCCTACCCTATCTCTATCCTACCCCTTCCCTACCCCTATCCTATACCTACCCTCAGCAAAATTGGTCCAGCCTTTTGTGTGTGGTGCAATGACCAAAAGACTATAATTTCCCAAGCGACTTCTATGCTAATACTATAAAGAGGTAAAGTTTGTGTGGTTGTCGGGGGTAATCTCTGGATCTACTGGACCGATTTGGAAAATTCTTTTACCAATAGAAAGCTTCATTATTTGCGAGTGTCATAGGCTATGTTTGGTCTTCATATTCACACGGGAACGGGAACCACGTAATTGAAACCGCGGGGCGTCATATAGAGGCATTTCTGCGACTTTCAGAAATTTTGTATTATCTCCGAAACTATTTAACTAATTAACATACTGTAAAGGGCAAATCTTATCTCCATAATATCCTTGTGATTATTAAATAAGTTATTTTGATAAGGATTTAAGTTTAGTTGTGTAAATAATGACGTAAACCTTAGTTTAAGATTTAAATAATTTATTAAAGTACTAAAGGTACTATATCTGCTAAAATATAAAAGATAGATATATAGTGTCGCGGACTTTTTTGTAGAACTTTTAAAGGTTCAAAATGCCTCCATACATTTATTTCAGTTATACGCAATGGTTGAGGCAGCGCATGCGAATAAGTAAGTTTTTCGGTCCGACCTGTAAGAGAAAACCCGCGATAACTCAGTAGTTATATATGATAGAAATCTATACTTATAATAAATCTGTAGAGAGGTCAATTCTGTACATGAAATATATTTCCAAAATAACTATCAGGGGGTGATTAGTGATCGATACTGATGCCAAAAGTCTGTCTGTCTGTATGTTCTTTATAGAAACAAAAACTACTTGACGGATTTTAACGAAACTTGGTACAATTATTCTACATACTCCTGGGCAGGTTATAGTATACTTTTCATTACGCTACGATCAATAGGAGCAGAGCAGTGAAAAGAAATATTGAGAAAACGGGAGAAGTTACTCAATTTTTTAAGCTTCCGTCGCGTGTACAGCCTTAATGGTTAAAGCTACATAGAAATCATGTATGACGGAAATGTTCTCCTTAAAATTATCTATAAAAACACAACGGCATATATATGTCTATCTTTTATGGTTGACTCACAATAACACGTGTAACTCCCAATAGCTAAGCAGTTCGGAGCTTTCTAATTATATTTGTCTACTCTTATGTTTATAACACTCATCACTCATCCCTAATAAGAAAGTTAACATTATTACCTATTCAATAAAAAAATAATCATAAAAATCGATAAAGAAACACCAAAGTTATACAAGAAATACGCTAAGCCATCGCGCGTGAATACTAATTCATGCTATATGGATTATTGTGTAACGGTTGCCGCGCTCGACGCGACTCGCGGTGGGAGGAATAAATAAAGAAGTGCTGCCTTAATGAGTAGGGTAGGGGTAGGGTAGGGGTAGTGTAGGGTAGGGGTAGGGTTGGGATAGGGTAGGGTAGGGTAGGAGTAGGGTAGAGGTAGGTTAGGGTAGGGTAGGATAGGGATAGTTGAAAGTTTACAACGACTTTCACGCGGACGAAGTCGCGGGCGTCCGCTAGTATAAAATATAAATATATAAAGCCTATAGCACTCCCTGATAACGTAGCATTCTACTGGTGAAAGAATTTTTAAAATCGGACCAGTAGTTCCGAAGATTACCCCATTTCAAAGAATTGTTACAAACTTACTAACTTACAAACTTTACCTCTTTATAATATTAATATAGAATATAGATATATTTTGTCTTATTACTGTCTGTCATGATTCTTGCCAATCTTTACGGAACATCTAAATCGACACCTTTAAATCTCTTATATTCAGTTCTTTGTCATCATCATTATCAACCCACATTCGGCTCACTGCTGAGCTCGAGTCTCCTTTCAGAATGAGAGGGGTTAGGCCAATTGTCCACCACGCTGGCCCAATGCGGATTCGCAGACTTCACACTCGCAGATAATTATGAAAATTCTCTGGTATGCAGGTTTCCTTACGATGTTTTTCCTTCACCACTTGAGACGTGATATTTAATTTCTTAAAATGCACATAACTGAAAAGTTGGTGCATGTCCCTGATCGGATTCGAACCCACACCCTCTGGAATCAAAGGCAGAGGTCATATCCACTGGGCTATCACGGCTCAGTTCTTCATAACTGTCTTTTTCTGAGTCTAGCTTTAGAGTCAGTGGTACTGAGATTCTTGGTAGAGCGTGGTATCACGAACTTGAAGATGGTGTTAGATTTACGGTGAATAAAAGAGCCCTTTCACATTTGTAACCACCCTGGAAAGTGGGATCCAAGGTGAAATGTACTTGTACCACTCGCAAGGAAATCTTGTGTGCCACAAATTTATCCAATTTCGGGTAATGCATCGAATCTAAAGCAACAAAAAAAAACTGGGAATCTTCAACTCAGGTTCTTCATACCCCCAAAAACTTCTCACCCTTTACCTTTTCAATATCGGTTGAGTAGACCTAGAGATTACCCCTGCAATACCTACCACAGACTTTATAATATTAGTAAGTTTAGATTGAATGTAAATCGTTTTTTTTTAATTAAAATTTTCATTTAAGTATATTAATATGGCCTGAATCTGTGTAGTTCTGTAGATGTTATTTGGTTAATTTATCGTTAAAATGATTCAAGGTTATTGGAACATCTAAGCATAATTATTTGTCATATTTTGCTTATTGTATAAAAATCATTATTGTAAAAAGAATTAACGTGTTTTTTAGGGAAAATTTGATTCCAAAACCTATGCATTAGTACCTACAGGAAAATAGATTTCGTCAATAATAATTTACAGAGTTCCGAGTCCTTGTATATTAAAATACCTAGGTTAATATATACCTCATTTGGAGTAGGTACATAGGTCACAAAAACTCGAAATTGATGACATTGTGGGTTGGATAATTTTTGCATAGTATCAGTCCAATTGAATGGTAAACCATCACCTCTAAACAAAACACTTCACTGGTCATGCAAGTAACAAATCCTACAAAGTTAAGTCTGGCAGAGTTCAGGCATAGATTTTTAATTGAAACATGTATGTTATTTATCTTAGTTTATTAATAATACACATTAATTTGTTATTTCTAGTACAAATTACAATATCCATGGCAAGTTCATACACATTAGTGTCTAGAATTAAATGCAATTTATTCTTTGTGACTCTTATGGTCTTCACTAACTTATGTCACACTAACCCCATTATCCAGATATATTTTCCGTCGATTCTGCATTTTTTGTTTTTATGTTCATTTCAATTTACAAATTATCCTCAAATATGGATAACAGTATTAAAAAATATATATACAGAAGAATGTAAACCTTTAGAAAGATGATCAAACGATCTAGCCATCAGAGTCTATCTTGTCAGAAAGGACTTCATCAAAGAACCACAGCAAATACAGAATAATAAAAAAAAAAATTGAGAGTGCTTCACATGTGCCGTGTAAGTTAGTGAAAACCTTCATTTACTCAGGTAATATAATTAAAATATTACAACTTAAAATATTGTAATAAAACAAACACATTTGTTTGTTAAATAAGAATAATCATTCTATAACCAATGATATTTTATACTATAGATATGTTACGTGCCTACAAAATCACCGCAAAAGTGATACGAACTTAGCTAAGTTCGTATCACTTTTGCGAAAGTAGAAGTAGCTACTTCTCTGAGCGTATAAATAACTTTCGTTGTTTAATAAACGACTAAATGAAAGACAATTTTTCACCTTTGTGCGCCTCAATTTCTATATAGTGACATATCTAAAAGTATAAAATATTTGACTTTAACAGAATATCAATAATAATAATTGTCAATGTTCAAAATTAAATCTTAAAAAATATATTTACAATATCAGTTTAATTTCAGTGAACATTCACAGTATCCACAATATTGCTAAAATATTCACGAGTTTTAATATAATATTAATATTGGTTACATAATATTATCATTGCATAGAGAACCTAAAAATTTGTTTCAAAGTCTTTCTATTTTCAGAAGATCGTTTAACTTTAGATGTAGTATTAAGGTGTGTAAAATACTACTTCAGCAATGCAATATTTTATTTTAAGGACTATTTGCCATGTATTTTAAATATGACCAATATTACCCCCTCCAACTAGTCGGATAAGACTGTTAGGAGTGGGTACGACAATAGACCAACGGGAGGGGATCGAACCAGCAACTCTCGGTGATGAGTCCAACCCCTTTACCACTGAGGCTTTGAGGCTTAAAAAATAAACAAAATAAAATAAGCCACGTTTAACATAATCCTCGTAATGGTTGATAAGTCTTTGATAAATAGGTTTTTGTCTTCTTCTTATATTCAGTGACACAATGCAAATAATACATAGGTTGTATTGTTATATTGCGGTCAAACACAATTTCCATAAAAAATCTCGGAAATCATGAACTAGATCAAAGGTAACCTAATACAGTTAAGTTAATTATTAAGCATAAAATGAGCTTTCATTTGACATATTATACAACTACTAAATAACTCATGAGGGTATTTATATAACATTAATTATCTGTATCAAGCAAACCCACAGTTGCAGTATATAGCAGGCAACCTATACGTGTTCAATGTCTGTATTCAAGAATATATGCTATTCTTTTAACTTGTGTAGGTACGAATTTTAATAACTAAGCACGGATTAAATAAATTGAATAAAAAAAATAATCAATTTTAATAATCACCGGGCGCAATTTTACTATATGCAATGTGTCAATGTGAATATTTTCTATAATTTATTTCTTATCCCAAATAAATAACAAATGAGGGTATATATTGGTAAGAGCGGTCAGACTCATCACCGAGGGGTGGTGGGTCGATCCCCGCCCCGTTGGTCTATTGTCGTACCCACTCCTAATACAGTCTTTCCCGACTAGTTGGAGGGGAATGGGAATATTGGTCATATTTATGGCAAATATTCTTAAAAAAAACACTGACGTTCCTTTAGGTTACACAGATAAGTGATGTCAGTTATACAAGCTACTATATCCAAAGGTAAACTATCTTCTAGAAATATAATTGTATTTCAATTGCTAAAATGCTAAATAATTTAAATATGGCGCGTGTTAAAAAAAAAACAATCCAAATTTAAAATATGGCGTTTGCTAAATAAGTATTCAATTATATCGAGAAAGAAAGGAGTGGATTTCATCCTATTTCCAACAAGTTAGCCTGCTTCCATCTTGGACTGCAGGTGAGATTGTAGTCAAGGGCTAACTTGTAGAAAATATATAAAAAAGGTATTAAATAACAAAGTCTCACAGGCACTTCTTAAAACGACGACTAATTCCATTCTATCACAACCTTACAATGAGCTATCGGGCTTAGTGTCTGCGAAACTTGTTAAAACTAAAACAAAACCCCTAACCATGCAAGATACACTATCTAGAGTTACATCAAAATATGTTTAGCATTCCTAAATTGCTTCTGATACAATTAAAAAACATAATACTCCGGTATATATCCTCCATATTTGTTTCTGGTAATGCACAACAAAATAACTCTGTTTTTTTGCGCACCATAGTCGATACGACTAAAGGATTTTGGTGGATCCTGGAGGATCCAGGGTAAATTTTTACAGAATTGTAAAATTGATTTTCCCAAACTCCCAATTCCCAAGTCCGAATTCCCAAACCAATTGTAAAAATATTCCCCGAGCCCTTCAGGATCCACTATCTATACTATCAAGCTAATTTTTGAGAGAACTTAAAGTGACGAAACGCACAACTTTTTTATTTACGAAAATTCTCTCCCCCCGTCGCCCGCATATCAAGGGAGTGTCATCAACGATCTTGCCAGACTATAGCTACCAGAATCGAGAATATCTATACTTATAATAAAACTGTAACAGTTCAAATTCTGTACATTGAAGATATTTTGAACATTTTTTGGAGGGCATTATACAATCGATATTGAAGCGAAAAATATTATCTTTCGATTTCTGGTCTGTCTGTCCGTATTTTTTGTATCACGCTGAAACTACTGAATAAATTCAAATAAAACTTGGTTTGAGACCATAATACGGAGAAGGTTATAGGACTTTTTATTGCGAAAATAAAATAAGAAGGGGGTGAAAGTTTGTATGGACAGTCCTTCATTTTTAGAGTTACAGTTTTAAAAATTTGTATAATAAATAAAAAAAAAAAAACGAAATTTAACGTGATTCAAGATTTTTTTTAAATTCTAGCTAGCTAGTCTGAACATTCTCTCAACAACGTTGCTTGGACTAGGTCTTCGTCGTCTGTATGTTGTCTACATTACATAAATCCATTTTGTATAAAATACGAAAAAGGTTACATTACAATACAATTTAATTGCAAAAACAAGGAACCAGAAATACACTTGGATTTTTCTTTGTTTCCAAGAAGCATTTAATTTACATAATTATGTCAGATCTATAATATCAACTATACTCCGCGCCACGAAACAAGTCCCGTATACGCGGCGCTAATGTCATAATGGCGCTTATTGTGATTTTGCTTCGTGACTTCTTTCGTGGCACGGAGTCTACATGAGGTTGCCTGCAACAATTTTGTAAGCTTATATATTGCTTATTCTAGCTGTAAAATCACATGAAAATCAATTTAGCAGTTTCAGATTTCAGTATAAAATCCCGTTTTGATAAACCATTTTTCCAGCTCTATTAGGCAGAATATACTCAGTAATTATAGAAGTTCATAGGCATGATTATTGCCAAAAGTAAAATATTTTTTGCTTGGAAAAAGTTTATATATTTATATGTATATTATTTCACTAACACGCATATTCAATCACTGCAAGAGAGAAGGCCCTACCATGCGAACAAACGACGTATTTCGTAATGAGAAATAGACAAAAGTCAATTACGGCGCTAGCGGCATAATCTCTATCTCTATTGCGTTAGGACGATAGAGATGGCACTGGAACTACTACACTGCCATTGGTTGAAATTTTGTCTATTTCTCATCACGAGATGTGTCTGGTCGCATGTTAGCACCACTGATAGGTATGCATGAAACATATATACAGCATAATAGAGACACGTAAACAGATTGCACAAGTCACTAATACACGACGTATACCAGTCACTCTTATAGGCCGTACAGACTACTTAATATTTTATTCGAGTACGAATAATTTTTGGGCGGTAAATCCAAAAATTGTTCGTACTCGACTAAAACACTAAACAAGTCCGAACTAGGCCTTAGAGAGCGCGAGTCACTCATATACGACGGAGACCAGTCACTCGTACAGAGAGCGCAAGTCACTCATATAAGAAGGCGCAAGTCACTCACACACGACGAACATTAGTCACTCGTACAGAGGGCGCAAGTCACTCGTAATCGCTGTCTTCGGACGGCTCGGACTCGGACTCTGAGCTGTCCGAGTGGTTCTTGGTAATCTCCACACAGTTGTCGACGTCCGTCAGCCTTTTTAGGGATTTACCTGTATATACATTAAATTTTTAGTAATATGTTTAATTATTTGTAACAGACCGTGCGAATACTTTCGCAGTGAATATTTTTTGCTGCCAAGAAATTTTTTGTTCCAGCCACTCACGGTCAAGTCAAAGTCAAATACCATCAAGTTTGCAACGCGTTTATTGAAACGCGTTGCGATTGAAACGCCAAGCAAACCTTCTTAAGGGATCAACTCAAAAACAAAACATTGACAATAATAATTTACTCATAATATCAACTAGTGAACCGACTTACTGATATTCAGACATTTCTAAAATACTTGATTTTCTAGACTTCTTTGTGACCAAAAATGTTTCTAACTTCTATACTGACATCGAGTCAAGTCTAGATGGGTCTTCCGATCAAATACCTATAATTTTAAAACTTAGTAGGATTTGATAGGATTTCGGTTATATATAGATTACATAACCGAAACTATTGACGTGAAAGTTCCTCTCAAGAGCAAAGAGGACATTGACATGGCCACAACATACAAAACAAACTTGATTCAAGTTGCAGCATGGACCAATAGTCCCCATTTGAACCCTAAAAAAATAGCCATTATGCTTCCATTAGATATCAAGTTCAAAATTAAAGAGAGAAGACGGCTCAGACAGGCAATCAATTGGCAGAACTCACGCTGCCTAGATGACAAAACTAGCTTTATCTCGCCGTGAAAGAGCTGAAAGAATAATAGAATATTCCAAGTTTAACAGCGCGACCAGTTCAGTTTCTATACCTACGCAGAAGGTGTACCCCAGGGCTCGTTTCTTGGACCAGCTCTTTACAACATATGTGCCTGTCCATAATCACCTAATGTCACCATTGCAACATATTATGCTGATGATGCGGCTATCTTGTCTCGCAATAAAGATGCAAATCAAGTTAGTTCCTCCATCCCACAAAATCGACTTGATGCAACTCACCTTTAGCTTTCTAAATGGCAAATTGTAGCGAGTGTATCGAAATCCCATCACTAGCTAGGAAACGAAGACTTGCTTCCAACAACATGCGTCAAGTACTGGGGCTTCCATTTGGGCCGACGTATGACCTGGAAATATCATACTGACAATAAAAGAAAACACAAGGTTCAGAAAACTGCTTTGGTTACATGACAGACAGTCTACACTGAGACTTAACAACAAATTGCTCTTATATTTGCAATTGTTTACTATGCAGTTTTTAAACCTGTCTGGCTCTACGGGATTTAGCAGTAGGGAATCTGCAGTAAATCTAACGCAATGTCCATCCAAAGGATCCAAAATAACATAAGGAATGATGCCCCTTGATTCACTCGCAACGATGAAACCCAGGAATAGATGGAAATGCCAACCATCTCTGAGGAAATAAGATACAATTGTAAAAGAAAGGCTAAGGACATCTAATCGCCTCTCTAGCTCACTGAAACGAGCTGACGTGCTTGATGACTAGTTGACGACAGAGCTCTGGCTCTCCTATCAGAAACCGATCCAAAGTCACTCAACTCATGTGCTTATAATCTAAAGAGTGACCGCAAATCCCAAGAACAAAAAAGAAACAGAATGTGCCAGCAATTTTACACGCTACATTATCATTAATGGAAGACCTCAGGGAAACGCTGCAGTATCACGAGTCCTTCTTCTTTTTACAACACGACGTCAACCCCATTATTTCCGAAACCTGCTTTGTTGAAACCATTTTGTATGTAGGCGTATGACGAAACGATTAAGCGTTAAGAAATATTTATTTATTTATTTTATTATTCAACAAAAACACATTTAAATTAAGCCTAACCATAGTGCAACACAAACCACAGTTGGTTTTACTGTGCACAGGTTATTATTATATAATACAATATTTAGGAACAAAAGTAATTAACAAACAGAAGAGGATAAATACCAAGAATAATCATTATAGGGTAGTTAAACAAAAGTGTGAGTGAACCGGTGCTGCGACGCTACACAGGCTGTCCCAAAAAATAATTCTTAAGTTTCCGATTATGTACGTTCGTGAGTATATTAGAATCTTTTAGAAGATTCTTTACCGCATCCGGAAAATCGTTAAAGATTGTTGGAACAATATATTCCAGCCTTCTCTTACCATACCCATTTATGAAGTTCGGTACATACAATTTCGATTTTTTTGAACTTCTTAGTTGTTTATGTATGAGAACGTGTCTCAAGTTGTACAGATTGGCGTAAAATGACGTAAGAAATCATTTTAACCCTGATCGTGGGTCACGGGTTCTAATAAACACATAGTAGTTACCAGTCAAGGTGGTCAGCAGTCGCGTCTCGTACGCGGGCGGCGAGTTGATGGCGCCCAGCCGCTTGGCCAGCTCCCACGCGCGCTCCACGCCTGAAACTGAACCCCCAGGTGATCACTTATCATTGGATGTATAACTAAAACACCATTAATGGGAATTTTACTCCAAAGAGTAAAAAAATCTTTTGTAGGTTTGGGTGTACTCTTCTATAACAAGATCCCCAAGACTGTGATGGACCTGCCAATGCATAACTTTAAGCAATGTGTTAAAAAACATTTGCTTAGTCGAGGTTACTACAACATTGATGAGTTCCTTAATGACAAAGTTGCTTGGAGGCCGTTGGATCAGCTTCCACTTTCACAAAGGAAGTAAAACTATAAGAAATTGTAATATTGTCATAAATTGTAATTATAATATTATTGTATGATTTTTTTTAAAAAGAGCAACTGTTGAGTTTCTTGCCGGTATCTTCTAAGCAGAATCAGCCTTCCGAACCGGTGGTAGAATCTTTACAAATAGTTAACTGAAGTATCAAAAGTGCTTGTATACTGAGCCTACTTGAAATAAATGAATTTTTGATTTTTTTTTGATTTTGGGAATGATGGGTAGGATGCGTGATCGAATCAGAAATGTGAAGATCCGCAAAACAAAGTCATTGACATAGCTCAGCAAGTCACTAAGCTAAAGTGGCAATGGGCGGAGCACTTAGTTCGAAGAGCCGATGGACATTGGAGTCCCAATGTGCTGGAATGGCGACCCCGCACCGGAAAGCGCAGCGTTGGTGGACCCCCCACTAGGTTGACCGGGTCATCAAGCGTATTGCAGGGAGCCGCTGGATGCTGGCGGCTCGAGACTGTTGTTTTTAAAAGTCCATGCAAGAGGCCTATGTCTAGCAGTGGACGTCAATCGCTGATGATGATTATGACTAGGTTTGAATATATTGAATTTTATGAGACATTCAGGTGAATAAAGTGTGAACACGATCAGACCCCGCACTTACGTCTGGAAGTCTCCTGGCTGAAGTCCTCCGTCATCGCTTCCTGTTCCGTTCGCTACACGCTCACAAGTCCCTACGATCAGACCCCGCACTTACCTCTGGAAGTCTCCTGGCTGAAGTCCTCCGTCATCGCCTCCCGCTCCGTTCGGTACACGTTTACAAGGTCCCATACGAACAACGCCCGCATTTACCACTGGAAGTCTCCTGGCTGAAGTCCTCCATTTTCGCCTCCCGTTCCATTTGCTACACGCTCACGAGGTTCCACACGATCAGACCCCGCTCTTACCTGTAGAAGTCTCCTGGCTGAAGCCCTCCATCATGGCCTCCCGCTTCGTTCGGTACACGTTTACGAAGTCCTATACGAACAGAGCCAGCACTTACCTCTGGAAGTCTCCTGGCTGAAGTCCTCCATATTCGCCTCCCGTTCCATTCGCTACACGCTCACGAGGTCCCATACGAACAGAGCCAGCACTTACCTCTGGAAGTCTCCTGGCTGAAGTCCTCCGTCATGGCCTCCCGCTCCGTTCGGTACACGTTTACGAGGTCCTATACGAACAGAGCCAGCACTTACCTCTGGAAGTCTCCTGGCTGAAGTCCTCCGTCATGAGCTCCCGCTCCGTTCGGTACACGTTTACGAGGTCCTATACGAACAGAGCCAGCACTTACCTCTGGAAGTCTCCTGGCTGAAGTCCTCCATATTCGCCTCCCGTTCCATTCGCTACACGCTCACGAGGTCCCGTTACGAACAGAGCCAGCACTTACCTCTGGAAGTCTCCTGGCTGAAGTCCTCCGTCATGGCCTCCCGCTCCGTTCGGTACACGTTTACGAGGTCCTATACGAACAGAGCCAGCACTTACCTCTGGAAGTCTCCTGGCTGAAGTCCTCCGTCATGGCCTCCCGCTCCGTTCGGTACACGTTTACGAGGTCCCATACGAACAGAGCCAGCACTTACCTCTGGAAGTCTCCTGGCTGAAGTCCTCCGTCATGGCCTCCCGCTCCGTTCGGTACACGTTTACGAGGTCCCATACGAACAGAGCCAGCACTTACCTCTGGAAGTCTCCTGGCTGAAGTCCTCCATATTCGCCTCCCGTTCCATTCGCTACACGCTCACGAGGTCCCATACGAACAGAGCCAGCACTTACCTCTGGAAGTCTCCTGGCTGAAGTCCTCCATATTCGCCTCCCGTTCCATTCGCTATACGCTCACGAGGTCCCATACGAACAGAGCCAGCACTTACCTCTGGAAGTCTCCTGGCTGAAGTCCTCCGTCATGGCCTCCCGCTCCGTTCGGTACACACCGCTCACGAGGTCCCACACAAACAGACACTGCAACACAACATTACTATAGTTAATTTGGTTCGTATTGTCATTTGTTACATTAAATGGTTGATAAATCTTTCAATTGTTCTATTTTCTCGTGCCGCTCTTATTTACGCTGCGTAGGTTAAACGAATTAACAAAATTGAAAATATCTCTTTCTTTGTAAATTTCGTTCCTGCTGCTATTAGTTGACAATATGTATTTCTCTAGTCATTCTAGTAGGCCTAGCATGCGTCAAGGATATATGCCGGGGGGAGAAAAATACATATTGTTGAGCAATAGTGGCTGAATTAAATTATCGCTGTCTTTCCATAGCAGCTAAAGAGAGAGAGCAATAATGTGGATTCAGCTGCTATTGGTCAACATTTGACTTTGTCTCTTCTAGAGTTATGTCAAGGGCATTCTAGTAGGCCTAGTATGCGACAAGGATATATGCCGGGGAGAGAAAAATACATATTGTTGAGCAATAGTGGCTGAGTTAAATTATAGCTGTCTTTCCATAGCAGTTAAAGAGAGAAAGCAATAATAAGTTTCTTCTAGAGTTATGTCAAAATAACAGGTCTATAAAGCTGCTCTTTAGAATCCAGAAAAAATGTATACAGTGTATATGTGGAGCAGATCCTCTACAGTCATGTAAACCATTGTTTAAAAGTGAGATTCTTCCTTTGCCATGCCTTTATATTCTGGAGCTCTCTGTCTTTGTCCATAAACATAGAAATAATTTCTTTAATATGGAAGACATTATGGCACGTTCTAACAGATACAAAAATAAACTTGTAGTGCCAAGGCAGAGAGTAAATATATTTAAAAATAACACATATTGTATGGCCATACGGATATACAATCATATTCCAGAGAGTTTGAAAAGGTTAGATGCTATGCAATTCAAAGGAAGAATGGTTAAAATACTCTTAAATAAAGGATATTACACAGTAGCAGAGTTCCTTAATGATAAGTTATTTTATATTAATAACATGTAAATGTTATTAATATAAAATAATTAATATAATAATTAATATAAATTAATATAATAATTAATGTTTTGACAATATTACTTTCGTTTAATTTACTTTATTATGTTTGTTATATGACTTTAATTTATGAAATGACATTATAAATGATTGACAGTTCTAATATTAGTAAATATAAAAATTATAATAATGTACTCGGCTTGCACGCCTATGAGGCAGATTGTGTAGGAACATTAAAATGTAACAATATCTGTATATGACCACATTCTGGCAATAAATGATTTATGATTTATGCTATTCATGCTACTAGCCAAGTTACCTGCTATGCTATTCATGCTACTAGCCAAGTTACCTGCTATGCTATTCATGCTACTAGCCAAGTTATGCTATTCATGCTACTAGCCAAGTTACCTGCTATGCTATTCATGCTACTAGCCAAGTTATGCTATTCATGCTACTAGCCAAGTTACCTGCGCAGCATACTGTTTCCGGTGCAGCAAGCAGCCCGCCGACGGCTCCTCGCACGCCTCGCAAGCTTCGCCTTCGCTGGCCCACAGCCACATCGCGCACAACTGTACGTGGAACGGTCACGACTTGTGTTAAGTAAAACATAAATAAAGGTCACAGGCCACACCACAGAACAGAAAACTCTAAAGGTATCGCTTTTAGCAAAAGAAATAGCAATTTCAAATTGAAAATGACAGATGCGTTTCCGTGGGTCACTAACTGAGAATTCCTCAGACCAATTTATCGTATAGGACCTGCCTCGCTAGACGTTACTTTTCTGTCAAAGCATACGATCAACGATCTGATGCGATTATAGAAACTGTCTCTATAGTATCGATGTTAAATAGTTGTAATCGTGTTCGTCGGTTAAAGAGCTCCGTAAAAATACCTTTTTGTGTAATTGAATTGCTTAAAAAACGGGCAAAAACTTCTAGTTTAGTATAAGATATATACCAAATCTAAGCTCGTTTTCTTCAGAAAATGACAGACAATTTTGTTCGTGACTATGAGTGCAATACAGGTCCTTCTATAATTGGTCTGAGGAGAATTCCCAAGGAGGTTGACGTCAGGCAGGCCAGTCATAAAAGCACTAGTCAAAAATATGTCAAAACAAAAGATTGACATATTTTTCAGACCCCACTTAAGTGGGATAAGAGAAAGAAGATGATGTTTCCGTGGGCCAGTCAGTAGATGAGGTGATGGAGGATGATGGTGATGTGACCCTTATGCGAATTGTAATATAAAAAACTAGAGTATCTCCCGTCTTTCACCCACGTATTTTCCGTTCCTGGATGCATCTGATTCAGTGGGAAAGAATTTTTGACTCGGTTAAGTAGTTTCGCAAACAAAAATCTTTTTTTATAATATTACTAGCGGACCCAGAGAAGCTTCGCCTTGACTTATATGCACTTGCAACTTCCCTATCTCTATCTTTTGGATCAAACTTGTGGTTTGAAAACAGTGTGAAAGATTGATTAAAATTGATTAGGAACTTTAGGAGTCCATAGCAGACAAAAAACGTGACACGTAGTTATATAACAAGATTATTAGTAAAGAACATGTACATCGGCGAGTGAGTTATTTGATAGGTTAACAAAATCTACGTTAATTATTGTGATAATATTAGAATCAGGTTTTCATGTAAATGGGATTTAATTATTTACTGTTTAAATAAATAAGACTATAAATGGTTGATCACATGACTCTCGTCCAATAGCATCGCGTCCAAAATGCTGGTACGCTTGACAGAGTGAGGACCCTGCTCCCACTGTAGTCTGCTAGTGGAGCGGTTCAGTTGTAATCGCGTTCTCGGAATGGATAATCGTTTTCCATTTGTTAAAAAGTGATAGTGAGAAGTTTAGTGGGTGAGTTATCCATATAGACCGGCCATTGCATTATTAGTTACTTAGCTGGGAGCCAATACGAGCAGATAAGGAGAGCGTTTACATAATGTAAAAGGATTTTTTAACCCTGCTACTAGCGGTTGCCAGCTCGTGCTTGACTACCTGCCCTATCATAGTTAATCCTTATTTACATCTGATAGTATCAGCGCTATACTTGATCAATATTATAGTTAAAGGGTAGAACTGTATTAGCAAGTTAAGCGGTCGTTCCGGTAATGATCGATAGTGTTACATTGTGTATCTGCCATCCTTGACACGTAAAGCTTAGAACCTGCTCTGAGGCTACGTCTTTTCTGTTATCAGAAGTGGAATTTAGTCTGTTCCCCGTTATCGGAAGACGGAAGTGGAATTTAGTCTATTCGCCGTTAAACATATGCCGTCGCGCTCCGCACAACCACACCGCGTTCTGCGTGTTCTAAAGAAATAAAAACAAGGAAAAATATTATTAAAAAAAATAGTAATTTAAAGTCACCCCAGAGAGACAGCCGCTCGACTGGCACACGTCGATGACGTGGCAGCCGAAGTCGAAGCAGTAGATGAACTTGTCGCCGCGCAGCGTGCACAGGCGGCCGCACACCTCGTTGCACAGCAGCTCCGTGTCCAGCGTGCGCTGGCGCGCGCGCAGCGTGAGCGGCGGCTGCGCGCGCAGGCGCTCCCACGCGCCCGCGCCCACGCCCTGCAGCGCCTGCCCCGCGCCCTGCCCCGCCAGCGGCAGCGCCACGTGGCAGCCCGCTATGCAGTCGTCTACAAACACAACATTCCAATAAAAACAAAAGTCGAAGTCATTCATTTATTTCAATAGGGATGATGACAGTTTTTTAAATTGTATATAAATTAAGAGTATACTAATAGTAAAGCAATTTTGTAAAAGGAACAGGGTATCTGCGATCATTACTTTCGGAGCTACAGGTATTTAAAGAGTCAGATTTGCGGCGCTGCCGCGGATCCCTGAAAAACGCCCCATACAAAATGGCTCGAACTAATGACGTCATAGCCAATGTAATGATCGTTAGATTTGTATGCGCGTTCAAACAAAATTACTAATATCTTTGTTATTTGTGCGTTTATGCTTATAGTTAAAAAATGTCACATTTAAAGTAAGGAAGCTAAAACTGTATGAATTTTCATCTAATTACGATAAACTATTTTTAATAGATTTTGAAATTTTATAATCTCATTTATTTTGCAAATATCCAGACAATCTTTGCTTTTTATGTATAAATTAGTTAACATTGACCCTATTTACCCGAATGTATCATAAAAATCAATATATTCAAACCTAGTCATCATCCCCATTAGGCTTAGTCCCCGTGCTAGTGGGGTTGAGATCCATGAGCAACGAGAGGCTTTGGTGCAACGCATTAATTTAACCTTAAATGAGGTGTCTGAATGGGGAGATGCCAATTTGGTTAAGTTTAATGCGGAAAAAACTCAGGCATGTTTGTTCACTGCCAAAAGGAGTCCCTTCCATCTGACTCCTACTTTCCGGGATATGTCTGTAGGAATATCTGATAGTTTAGAGCTTCTTGGCGTAACCATATCGTCCAAACTCAACTTCGGACAGTTCATTGAATCTAAGGCAAAAACTGCAGGCAAAAAACTTGGCATCCTTAATAAAGTGAAGCGGTACTTCACACCTGAGCAGCTTCTGTCCTTATATCAAGCTCAAGTTCGGTCATGTATGGAGTACTGCTCCCACTTATGGGATGGTTCCGCCAAATACCAGCTTGCTGCTTTGGATTCAGTGGATAAACGCGCCAGAAGGCTCATTGGCAATGAGGCATTATCAAGCTCTAAACTTCAAAGCTTAGAGCATCGCCGAAAGGTTGCCTGTCTATCAGTGTTCTACAAGATATATTTCGGGGAGTGCGCTCAGGAACTATTTGATCTTGTGCCACCTTCGCCGTTCTACCACAGGACTGCTAGGCATCGCAGAGATCTACACCGCTACGTCATCAATATTCCTCGGACCCGTACTAAGCGGTTTAGTTCCTCGTTTCTTATACGCACTGCAAAGATGTGGAATGCTCTTCCAGCTTCTGTTTTCCCCACCTCCTACAACATGGGTACCTTCAAGTCAAGAGTGAATAGGCATCTTCTAGGCAAGCGCGTTCCACCATAGGCTGCATCACTGCTTACCATCAGGCGTGATTGCAGCTAAGCGCTTGCTTATACAAAATAAAAAAAAAAAAAAAAAAAAAAAAATAGTTTACAAGCAACTTCGAATCGTCAGGTAATAATATTATAGCATAGTCGAACATCTTTACATATCATCACATTTCATTTTCGTAGCTACCCCTACGGGAATGAGGTGTGTTGATAATACATCCTTCCACTTAGGGCTTGTCCAAACATAGCACGGCAACAATACGCGACAATCGCGAGACAACCTGCCGCACGACGAGTATAGACATCCCAGGAACATTCATACAATCGCGCGCGGCGAGCCGCTCACGATTGCTATGTTCGGACACGCCATTAGAATCCGTGCATTCCATTGCTACTTCCATTCGCATCAATCCTTTTATACAGGTTTGTCGGTTTTGGTACTGAACTGGCCTTTAATGAGAATATCTTGGAATTGGTTCAGGAATTATACATACATACATCAATTTGATTAAAAAAGATCAATTCATTTGAATCGAAAGCTACAACACAAATACACTAAGTAAAAAAATAATCAAAGAATAATTTACCTTCGGAATCTGTGATAATAGACGTAATCTCATCATCGCTTTCCAAAAAATATCTCGTGAAAAATTTACTGCATTTTGAATTTCCTGTGTGAACTAAATATGGATCGTGCGGACTGATCGGGTAGTCTGACAGCGTTTTCGACGTGTTTTCGTGGACTGACACCGTTTTGAGAGATCCGTCGTCCAGCATTTCCATCACTCTGTACTCTGATTCACTGTTTCTGTCAGACTCTAGGGAACAGAGGCCAGGGTTTTTGAGATCTAAGCTAGTCGTCGGAGACGTTGGTCTGATTTGGTTGTGTGCTCTCAGGACCACGCTCTCGACGGGCGGTGACCTCGCTCTTCTAGTTTGAGCTTTACTGGTCGACCCTGTGAAATATTTCCTATTACTTCTTAAAACTCTAAAAGGAACAATATTTTCATTGTTATCTTCCGAAAATTCGTATTTCTTATCCGCCAAACGCCGTTTCCTAAACATACTGAGTTTCTCGCACTTTATCTCCGCTTCTTCGACAAATTCGTAAGCTTTCTCTGCTTTTATTCTATGAGCTTCGTTAAACCTGGACATGCTCTCTGCCGGTCGTCGTCTCGGTGACCGCAAAGGCGGGCTTATCAACGTTCTTATAGAAGGCGAGGGTCCTTCCCATTCCTCCATCAGATTGTGCGATATCGAAGATGCTTGGATACACAACTCCTGCCCCATAACGTCGGGCAGTTGAACCGGTTTGGACATCTGATACGGTTCTTCAATCTCGGAAAAGTCTGCTAGAATATTTTGAACTACATTGTTCTGATATTTAGGAGACTGAAAGGCGGCGGACACGTCTGAAGCTGGCGTGCTTGGATTCGTGTACACCGAATTGATTTCTTCCCTATCTAACGAGTACTGTCTGTCCTCGTGTATGTCGCTTCTATCCGGATCGGGTTTGACGAAATCTATCTCCAGTATGTGTATGAAATCTGTGTATATGATGATTTGGTTTGTGTATGCTAGCTGGACGACTGGCTCGTAGAGAGTAGAATCGAAGGAACAGACGAATTTTGTATGTATCGCGAAACTGTGCTCTAGACAACGTTTATTCCAATTTGGATCAGGGTCATCTGTAAACAAAGGTTTTTGACTCTAATACTATCAAAGCGAATGATGTATAATTAATTTAAACACTTTCTATGTAAATAACCAAAAATAAATTCGACTTCAGCAGGTGTTAAAATAATTATGTATTGGTGTATATTTTTTATATTGACAAATTTCCATTTTAAAAAACTGTGTGTCCACGCAAAGTATATAGGGCTCCGAAGATTAAATAAGCATTCCTTATAAGTAACAAAAAAATACTAATAGCAGTACCCCACATTATGGGATAGACAAGGAAAAATTAATGATCACTTTACATGTATGGTACCTTTAAAAAACCCATTTTTTAACATTATATTTTACTAGCGGACGCCCGCGACTTCGTCCGCGTAAAAATTGATGTAAACTTCTCTACCTCTACCTTACCCTGCTCGTAAACCTACCCAACCCTACCCTACCCTACCCTACCCCTACCTTACTCCTACCCTACCGCTAATGCTTACCCTTCCTTCCCCCCACCTTACTCTACCCTAACCCTACCCGTATCCTATCCATACCCTATCCTACCCTACCCCTAATCTACCCCTACCCTACCCCTACCTTACTCCGACCCTACCGCTAACCCTAACCCTTCCCTACCCCTACCTTATCCCTACCCTAACCCTACCCCTATCCTACTCCTCCCCTACCCTATACGTTCCATATCCTTCCCCTACCTCTACCTCGCCCCTACCCTACACTACCCCTACCTTATCCGTACCCTACCCTACCCTACACTTTCCCTAAATTACCCCTACCCTACCTCTATCCTACCCCTTCCCTACCTCTATCCTATCCCTACCCTCAGCAAAATTGGTCCAGCCTTTTGTGCGTGGTGCAATGACCAAAAGACTATAATTTCCCAAGCGACTTCTATGCTAATACTATAAAGAGGTAAAGTTTGTGTGGTTGTCGGGGGTAATCTCTGGATCTACTGGACCGATTTGGAAAATTCTTTTACCAATAGAAAGCTACATTATTTGCGAGTGTCATAGGCTATGTTTGGTCCTCATATTCATACGGGAACGGGAACCACGTAATTGAAACCGACTTCTTCGACTTCGAAAACATTTCTTCGACTTTCAGAAATTTTGTATTATCTCCGAAACTATATAACTAATTAACATACTGTAAAGGGCAAATCTTATCTCTATAATATCCTTGTGATTATTAAATCATTTATTTTGATAAGGATTTAAGTTTAGTTGTGTAAATAATGACGTAAACCTTAGTTTAAAATTTAAATAATTTATTAAAGTACTAAAGGTACTATATCTGCTAAAATATAAAAGATAGATATATGGTGTCGCGGACTTTTTTGTAGAACTTTTAAAGGTTCAAAAAGCCTCCATACATTTATTTCAGTTATACGCAATGGTTGAGGCAGCGCATGCGAATAAGTAAGTTTTTCGGTCTGACCTGTAAGAGAAAACCCGCGATATCTCAGTAGTTATATATGATAGAAATATAAAATGTAGCCTATAGCACTCCCCGATAACGTAGCATTCTACTGGTGAAAGAAGTATTAAAATCGGTCCAGTAGTTCCGAAGATTACCCCATTTCAAAAAATTGTTACAAACTTAGAAACTTACAAACTTTACCTCTTTATAATATTATAGTATATATAGTATAGTATAGTATAGATGAGTCTGTCTAAACTGAGCTAAACTGCAGACAGTCTGACAGACAGACATGGAGAACTATAAGTATACTTATACAGGTTTTCTGTGAACTACAGAACCCCAAAAAAATATTAAATTATATTCAACTTATTTTCGTAACTGCCTTACCTTCATCTTTAGAAATGGCCGAGCATTTCCGACATCCTAAGCGAGGTACTCCGATTACACTGAGGTAGGAACGTTCAGACAGGGATTCACTAAAAAGATATACACTGAATTAATCCACATATACATTGGGATTAAAATTATTGATACACAGTTTCTTCTTTTAATACCCACAACAGTATGTAGTACAGACAGGGTATATGAATTTGGGGTGAGAGAATTTTTGTACAAACATTTATAGTAGGTTAGTTGACTAAAACTAGTAGTTTAGTAGATAAGTGGCATCATTTTGCAACTTATCTACTAAACTACTAGTCAGATTTTGATGCAGTTTTTAGTGATAAGCTCAGGTTTGATTGCTGCATGACCCACTTACACAATCCACATTAGCATGGACTTTTGGTTATTGTAAATGACTTTTCACAAATTGGGTCAGATTTTGCCTGTAGTCCTTTTATTACCATAAAAAAGTAAGTGATCTTTAAAAGTTAGAGTTTTTTTAGAGCATTGAAAGTGATCCATACATAATTTTTGCATAATGTTAACTAATTACCCAGCACAATAATTAAATTTATTTTCCAGGTTTTGCAACACCTTTCATTGATGCTATGCTCCTATTGGTGGTGATGTTATATATCCTACAATACTCACAAATAATATGTATTTCTATTGATAAAAGAATTTCTAATATTGTAGGTAGGTAGGCATGTGGGGATAAAATACAGCCAAATCCAAATAGTGATAGAATTTTTCAAATTGATTCAGTAGTTTCAGAGTCTATTAGTGGAAGCCTAGTATAGAAGAATATATAGATGAGATACTCACGCTATGCCATAGACAACTAACACACCAGGGTTGTGTTTCCACTGCGCCATGGATATGGTGACTTTGCTGTCCACACTGTCTTCACCAAAGAGTGGCACACTGTGCACCAACCGCACCATGGAACCCGGCACCCACAATAAAAAATGAAGCCTACAGACAAAAAAATTTAATGAACTATATAAGCTCAATAGCCCCTCCAACTAGTCGGAAAAGACTGTGCTAGGAGTGGGTATGTCAAAAGACCAACAGGGCGGGGATTAAACCACCACCCTTTCGGTGATGAGTCTGACTGCTCATACCGTTGAGCTATAGAGGCTTAATTACCCATCTGAATTTATTATGGGCTTCTCCTCAGGCATGCTACATTGGGAATTCTCATAATTTCAATTATAAATATGAAATTTTGCTTATCACAATGTACTATAGAGTAGAAATAGTTGACAAAGAGTCAAAATGAATGTTAGTTGTTTTTAAGAGATGAGACTAGTAGAGAACTCCTTAACCCTGCATTCGGATCACAAGTCCCTCTGCTTCTGCTCAGTTTTCTTCTCTGTCACAAGATGGACCTACATGGTAATTCCATGGAATGTTTAGATAGTCTCTTTGATTGACGTACAGTGTAAACTCTAGCTCTAGTGTAACAACACTAAAGGTATTGTACATTTTATAGAGAGTTGTTGTTAAATGGAAGGAATAAAAATGTATGAGTTAAACATTTTCATCAATACACAGTGATTTTCCATTACTAGCTATGTATGTATTATAGCTAGATTGAAAGTTTGTGAGCAACTAAGAATATGATAACATATTAAGTCCATAACTTCTACTTCTCTTATTATTCATGGTCAACAACAGTCTACACATGCAATCCTAATTTGTAAACAAAGAATAAATTTCTTAGAAAGTTCTTTTTTTGCACGTGCTGACAGTGAGTCTATTACAGGCTAGGATATTAAAGCAACAAAAGAATGTACACAGCTGCACAGTTTTCACTAATTTTGACAATTTACAAAGTACTTTTTTTATTTGTTGTTGTTATTGAAAGTGTATTATTTATCAATGCTTTAGCAAGTTTGTTGTTAAATGGAGTTGACACTGTTGTTATACATACGTAAATTTGGAGCTCTCCCTGAAGTAAACTTGAGTGTTATTGCTATATGTGAAGCTCAGTAGAAACTGGCCACACTGCGAGAAACCCATGAAGACATGCTCCCTCAAGTATCTCATGGGCACAATGTCCATAAGACAGAATCGCAATCGGGGAGGTATTTTGTCAAATATTTTTTTAGTTTTTTCACTAGGATTTCTTGAAGTGCTACCATATATCTGGAAACAAATTTATTTTTTATAAATTTAAGTACTTGACTTAAAATGTGTAGGATACTGGTAAACCATTCCTTAAATTCATAATTTAAATGATCTGTTTTCTCAAATGAATTTAAACAAAATTATTATATATAGATAATATTTAAAAACAAAAATACCCAGATACCTATCAGGCTATGCTAGGGAAAATTTAAGTTTCATCTTACCTCTCTATTAAACAACTTATGTACGATATTACTATTGCTATGTGAGGTTTCTTTTGGAGTATTATTGTTTGTTTTGCCGAGTTCATTTTCGTTAAATGAATCAAAATTCTCAGATTCTTCAGCTACAGAATCCATGTTTGACTGCTGTTTTGACTTTTCAATTTTTGACAACTTTAGTAATTATTTTTCTTCCTCAATGCTGCCAATCTTAAAAAGAATATTATGATGCCAAAAGTTTGAATGCGTTCATGTTAAAAATCTTAAAATGTTTTTTTAGGTAAAAATGTAGGTAATTATTTAAAAAAAATATATATATACAATTATATATATTTTTATTATTTAAAAAAAATATATATATACAATATATACAATTTTTTTACATATTATGTTTAGCATTATTATTTTATAATTTTTTTGTCTTTATGAAATGCGTGAATATGAAAACCATTGTGAGTTACTTCGTCCTTGATACAAACTAATTACATGAATTTCGGATTTATTTGTTACGTTGGTTACATGTTACAAAGTACGATAATGTATACCTACGTCCAACCGAGATTAAGTAAATATTCAAAAACATCTACGGAACCCTCGGTGGGCGAATCTAACTCGCACTTGTCCGATTTTTATATTCAATATATTTAGTTTAGTATATTTTAGATGTTTTATAACTTCACTTCATAAACCTCGCACCATATAGTCATCCGCCTCGTATATTTTGTATAGACAATTAATAAATAACATTTTTCTAATTGTAGTTTTTTTTCAACATAGCTATGTTATACCATTTTGAATTCCTCACAAAAAGCCCTTGATTTTGATACCCATGTTGCAATAGTAAAAAAAAAAATTTTTTCACCTCGAGTCTTTAGCGTCTCATAGTCGTTTTGTTGGTTTTTTTTTAATTTCACCTATCTAAGAACACTTGTGTTATTAAGACAAATCTAACGATATCTTAATTAAATTTTTAATTATCGTAAATCCGTTCAGCGGTTTGGAAGATATGAGGTAGGTAATAAAGAATATTACATACATACATACAATCAAGATACGCGCGAAAAACATAACCCTTCTTGCAGTCGGGTAATAAAAATATATTTGTTTTAAAATCAATAATTCCGTCAGTGTATCCAAACGCTGCCTTTTTAATGTTTGATTTGACACTTTAAACATCTGTGCACAAACGTCTATAGTCTATAGTGATAGTGATCTGTGGCACAAACGGCTAAAATTTCTAATGTCAAATTGACGGTCCGGTTCAGTAACGAAAACGAATTTTGCATTTAAAAATTAGTTTTAAATAAAAAAGAAAAATCAGCAAGTAGCTCATAATTAATATTCTTGTATATTGGATAGTGATACAGTGTAACTGAAGAAACATTTAAAATGGAACCTATGACTTTAGGAAGTCCAACTCACTCTCCTTCCGGGAGCCCTAACGTGGGATATTTACCTCCCTTCTTGTTAGGCGAAATAAATCCACCTACAATGACGCCTATGTCCCCACGGACTAATAGCTTATCACCGACAAAAGGCCGGAGCCTTGCTTTTGGTAAATATTAAATAGATTATAATGCAAGAGGATTAACATCTATGATACTTTTCATCTCAGAAAAATCCATAGATTAGGTGGGATTTGTAAACTCTGTCATCTGCTAGCTTTGAAAAATTACAGCAAAGTGTTATTCAATATCTAAATATCTGAAATCTATTTAGCAGTTTTTGTATCAAATAGTAACAAATCCATACTTCATTTCAAATGCTTACTTTTTATTCTATCAGGATTTAAATAATTTACAGGATCGCCAACCAGCCCAACTCAAACCTCCACACCTGACCAGAAGCTGTACAGACAGAATGTGTCAATGCAAAAACAAGCCTTGTACAACAATCAGAACATGTATCCTAATATCCCTCAGTCACCCAATGTATCATTTGCTGCAAAAACCAATGGACCGCCCATAGAAGATTTATTTGACACAATAAAGAGTGAACCTTCTGTCAACAAGTCATTGTTTCAAGACAACAGCTTTTTAGGCTACAGCAATAATAATTCTTTAATGCAGAACTCTTATGTGAATAATGTCAGCAACCAGTATGGTGCGTGGCAAGACGGATGCCAGGAGACGGAGGAGTATTGGGTCACTGTTTTTGGATTTCCACCGAATGCAGCAAATACAGTGCTTGCTAGATTTAGTAACTGCGGTGCCATATTAGGTAATTCTTTATTATACTTATTAGTAATATTTTTATGTGGGCTACAATTTTGAGTGTACAGTTGTTGAATTGGCAATCAAATTCATTAGAAAAAACTGTACAGTTTTCGATTTTCCCTACACACAGACAATTTATCTGAAGTACTACTACAGTTAAAACTGCAGTTCTGTTAAATTACATGATTTTTTTGGTTCTTTGGATGTTTTATAATATTTTTGAACATTTTTTTATCATATTTCAAAAGCTTCTTTTATTAATTTTAATGAACTATATATTATATTTATGTTATACTAGTGGACGCACGCTACTTTGTCTGCATGAAACTCGATGTAAACTTTCAAGTAAATTTAATTTAAGTAAAGTAAATTTAAGTTATATTGATTTTTCTTCAAAATACACAAATCCATACCTTCAGTGTACCGTAGTACATATCTATAGTACAACCATTTTCTCTTGTTTGATAAGAAAGGCTATTGGTAAATACATGGCTAATATTATTTAATAAAACAATTGTTGTGACAGTAATATAATAGTGTGAAAGTAACAGTGTACTTTAGATCTGAAATAAATTGCTTGAGGATGTAATAACTGCAAGTTCAATAAATATGTTCAAGAACCAATAACACAAGAAGCACAATGATATAGGTGCATCTGAGGAATTTGTTCATTCTAAAACCATCAATCTTCTATTAAAAAGTGGATGCACAATCAGCAACCAAAAAACGTCTCCACTCCACAACTTCTTGACACTCAATTCAAGTAGTCGCATTTGCAAATTCAACCTTGAACTCAATGCATAAGGTTGAATTTGCTCTGAATTTGGGATTTTACTGAATTGTGGACTATATTTAAAGACCTTTAGGTACAATTTTCTTTACCAATAATTTTAAAACTGTCACAGCTAAATTGGCTAGTTTTTAAGAAAAATTTTCTACATGATTGTGTGGCCTTTTATTATAAGAGGTCAATGTCTCTAACATAATAATTTAACATCCTATATTATATTGAATTTATTAATTTAAAGAAGGAGAAATAAATAATTGAGAGAAAAATAACAGCCTATTTATCTTTTCATTGCAGATAAACAGTACCCCACTCCAGGCAACTGGGCTCACATCAGATATTTGACTCGTACAGAGAAGGAGCGAGCGGTGGCACTCAACGGCAGACAGGTGCTGCCCGGCGTCATGGTGGGCGTCGTGGAGTGCCGGGAGCCACCGCGGATGTCCTCCACCAGCCCCAATGTTACCACAGAGAGGTAGTCTACATAATTATATCTAAACTAACTAGCGGACAACCACTAACTTCATATGAGTGGAATAGGCTGTCACTTTTTTCTAAATGGTCTTAAATGAAAAATGATGCAAATGTGGTGGACTATATGTAGGACGGTAGGCTATTATGGGTCTTTTTTGTGTACAGGCTATCAGGCCACTAAAAAGATGTATGGGAATGACATTTGCTATCGACAGGTCACGTGATCAAGATCTGTCATTCCAATACATTTTTCTAGTTTTCGGTGCGTTAGCGATCATAGAAAGAGAATCGACGTGCACTTGGCTAGTGAGGCAGATGTTTTTAATGCAAACAAGCAATGGATTCTTACCTCTTTATAATATTTCACAAGAATAGATAAAATAAGGAATGAGTATATAAGAAGAAATCTGAAGGTGGCGCCAGTGACAGAAAAATTGAGGAGTAGAAGGTTAGCTTGGTATGGACATATAATGCGTAGGGAGGAAAGTCATATTACTAGAAAAATGTTGTGTGCAAGTGGAAGGACATAAGAGGAGAGGAAGGCCAAAGAAGAGATGGTTGGATTGTGTGAAAAAGGAGTGGATGATGAGTTGACGAGTAATAGAGACGAATGGAAAAGATTGACATATTTTTACGACCCCACTTAAGTGGGATAAGGGTAAGGAGATGATGATGATTGTTTTAACGTCAATTTTATGTAGGTTTCCTTGGAAATAAAAAAATGTTTTTTTTTTCAGACCTGTCACTGCAAGATCTTTATGCCATTCGCCAATTTCAAACGCCCCCATGCCTCAAAGGTCCAGCGGACTCATATCAAAAGCGCTAGACTACGTCCTCGGCTGGTGACAAATACTTTACTCCTGAAACTCCGTCGTGAGATGACCTAACATCATGATTGACATATTTTTTTAATAGGCAAAACCACTTATGACTTAACTCTTACGCCACAGACTAAATAACCAATACCACGCCTGCAAGCCAACGCGCCACGACATGATTATCTCGTGAAGAAATTATTCGATCAAAAATAAAAAAAAAAATCAACCAATTTCCAACTTAAAAACTAATCTAAACTAAAAAGCAAAAAATATGTGCCTATGTGCTGCCTTCTGATCAGTTTGCAAGCCAGTGATGTTTTCATTCAAGCCGTTTAAATTACAAAATTTCTGTGGTTCTTTCAGAAACGGCTTTAATTAAAACATGACACTGGTTTGGCACCGCCTTCAAACTGATCAGAAGGTAGTCTAGGTAATTAAAGCCTTCAAAACAAAAAAAGAATTTTCAAAATCGGTCCTTATATGACGGAATTATTGCTGGACATACATTTAAAAAAAACATACGAACGTAGAACCTCCTCCTTTTTGGAAGTCGGTTAAAAAGCGGCCGTAATTTCTCTCTCTCACAAAGCCTGTGCCGGATTAAGGTAACTTTACGCTCAATTTGTGGGGCTGTGGGCCCCTCTACCTATCCTTAAGTGACCTACATTTTTTTTTATAATAGTTGATAAGCAGTACGTACTGTAGATAGAGTATTTATCAATCAAAGTCAACTTGAAATGCGTGGATTTTGGAAGAACTTAAACTTTCGTGTGCTCGTTTTTTTTCTCGGTCGTCATATCATTATCATATCCTTACATAGACAAATAAAATAGGCTAATACAGGACTGCCCAACGCAACGAAAAAGAGGCATGTTTCCAATTCGGCACAATTGGTCATTTTATAATTTTACAACATGACGTTTTGTCTTGACGACGACGACGATTGTGGCGCGAATATTAGGCCTTCTGGCGTGCATCAACGATGAAAGAGATTATATTGTAAACAGTGGCGTAGCGATGTGGGGGGGGGGGGGTGCAGTGCCCCGGACGGCATACGAGAGGAGGTGGCGGCAAGTGCCATGGTTTTATCAATTGAAATAAAAAAAAATTAAATGTCAAATGTGTACGCCTCAAAAAAACTCATTAGAGAACATATAATTATTATTATTGTCTCTCTAAAGTTTGTAATAATGTTGGACTTGCTCGGTTAGTCATACATTATAGATCCTCTTTCTGAATCAGTGATAGCTTATCTTGATTTTTTAAACATACGAAAGTCTACGGTAAGTGTAGGTACGATGTAAATTGAACGTCTGTACGTAAATCATGTTTTACATACAATATATTTTAAAATAGAGAGATGAAATATTAGCCGGCGTCGGGGGATGAGAACGCACACTACGTCACTGATTGTAGATCACTTTTGGCGAAATTAAAAATATCGCTCTTTCGTCGCGGTGCCGGTGTGACGATTATGTGTATGTTTTTTCTTTATATTTTGTTGAGCTATTTGACTCCCACTAATTTAACGCATTTTTAAGGGCACTTTTTTACAGAGACCGTTCTAATCTCAGACCAATTAACTTTGGATTTGTATCGCACTCAAATTCACCGAAAATATTAAACACCAACAAATATACCTTGTGTCCGTACACTACGCACAACAATAAATTTAAATACACACGTGTAATTTTAACACAATCGATTCTAAAGACGCAGTTTATATAAACACGTTAGATCGTGATCCTATACCTATTTTTAAGAGAGGGTAACGTCTGGTGAGGCAGGTCCTATAGTAATTGGTCTGAGGTTCTAATCAATCTGCCATGCGTTAAATTAACTATTATTGACTGACATATATGTCTATATTCATGTTCATTGTTGTGTTTGAACGAATATCAATGCACGGTAATCAATGGCGTATCTACCCAGGGGCTAGGTGGTGCATTGCTCTAATCCTTACCAAAAAATCGCTTTCGAACTTAAATTAAAACATTTCGAAAACGAAAAAGAGCTGATGAATATTTTTACTTCTAAAACCTAATCAGTTAAAATGGTAGTGGGGCCCACTATTTTCACCAGAGCCCTTGGTTACCTAGCTACGCCACTGTCTGTAATAGGTAAGTAACATTTTGTAATGTATCTCAGACGGCTACGCGAGTTAAGTGAATAATTTTAAATGTACATACAACAATTATGCTGAATTTAAATAAAAAGTCAAATGAAATATTCATAAATTATCTTTTATTTCTAAAGTTACATACAAAAATCCTTATAATTAAGATATCTTTACTGCATTGGTGAAAATTGTAGTCAATTTATTTCAAATAGCTAATGACATTAAAACATTATTAAGTATCATGACTTTTTTATAATGAATACCTCATAATAACTATATTCATTATTTGATAAGTATTTTTCACTAATCACATGTAATTCTTCTCAGTCGCAATCTTAATTAATCGTTCTAATAATAGTAACTGAATGAACATGCCAAATGGGAAAGTTATTGATTCAAAAGCAATGTTTGCCGCGAGGTTTGAATACGTATTCAATAAATGCATTCGCAAAGCGAAGGATTCTTAATTTTACCACGAGCGAAATGATTACTTTACAACCTCGATCGTAGAGGTGAATTCATACAAGTTGTCCCGTCATTAATGGATAAAACGGGAAGGACTTGCGACCAATTGAAACCACTTGCCTTTTACCCATTAATTATGGGACACCTGTATATTTACGCAGCTATGTGTGACGCAAATTATTGTTTACCACGAGTATTTAGAATACGCGAAGTATTCTTAAATCGAGCCTCGAGTGAAACGACTGGATTAGGCATACAATACTGAGAGGTATTCGAATTGAGGGCAAATCAGGTTTTTAGGTTCCCTACCCAAAAGGTAAAACGGGATCCTATTACTAAGACTCCGCTGTCCGTCTGACTATAGGCTGTATCTCATAAACTGTGTTATTTAGAAGTTGAAATGTTCATAGTTGATTTATTTCTGTTACGCTATAACAGCAAATACAATAAAATATAAAAATTTTATTAAAAAAAATACAACCGACTTCAAAACCTAAAAACGTACCCACTAAACTAAAAAGTGAAAAATAACATCATAATATGTTCTACCTGCTGATCAGTATGAAGGCGGTGCTAAGCCGGTGATGTATTAATTCAAGCCATGTGAGAATATCTTATAGATTTAGATTTTGCAGACAGTTTGGTTTCATATGGTCCTGTCAGAAATGGCTTAAATTAAGACAACACCGGCTAAGCACCGCCTTCATACTGATCAGCAGGTAGAACATATTATGATGTTATTTTTCACTTTTTAGTTTAGTGGGTACGTTTTTAGGTTTTGAAGTCGGTTGTATTTTTTTTAATAAAATTTTTATTATTTTTTCATTTTTAGTGTAAAATTTCATCTCAAACGAATACATCAGACCCCTAATGACAGTCACAACCCATCTTGGTACAATATTTTCAGCAATACAATTTAATCAAGCCCAAGCACAATGTAGCTACCGTAAACCGTTAAGGGGTTCCCTTAATTGACCTTGGTCTTCATTATCAGACTCCTAATAATAGACACAACTCATCTAGGTAGAAAGTTCTCATTAATACAAATTAATCAAGCCCAAACACAAGGTAACTGTTGTAAATCGCCGAGGAGTTCCCTCGTCTGTTTTATGGCTCCATCATCAGATCGATTTTAAACCTTCATGAAATTGTAGTGCTTAAAAGTACTAAATGAAAAAGTATTTGAACACACTAGACACCCATATAATTTTCAAAAGTTCCCCTCAGTTTCTCCAAGATTCCATCATCAGATCTTGACATGATGGCAATGGGACCAAATGGAGACTATACCGTTTCAAACAAAAAAAGATTTTTTGAAATCGGTCCAGGCGTCTTTGAGTAATCAGTGTACATACATAAAAAAAAAAAAAAAACCGACCGAATTGAGAACCTCCTCCTTTTTGAAGTCGGTTAAAAATGAATATTTAAGGGGGCTTTAATTCAAATTTCATGACATTCCGCATAAGTAGAAAAAGTTGAATAATTACCTATTCATTGATTCATTAATAGATAATAGAAATATGTACCTGCCTAGGTAATAATAGAAATATGTAGGTATTAATAGAAGTAGAAAAGCTTTCAGAAGTAGTGAAATGAAAAATATATTACATAAATCATTTTGATATAATCGAGACAGTCTATGTATGTACATAATGTTAAAAACATTAGGAAGTAACATTCAAATTCTCCTATTTTACGCTTCTACATAGTATATTAAGTGGTAAGATTTTAAAATCCTTACTGGTCAAACAACACACAGCCCGCAAATTTTCAGTGAGGCAACATGAAAAAAGGAAAAGAAAACACGGGGATAAAATATAGCCTATAGCACCCTGGATAGCGAGGCTTCCCAACAGTGAAAGAATTTTTCAAATTGGTTCAGTAGTTTCGGAGCCTATTCAATGCTCTATCTCTAATATATGGGCCTTATTAGAAAAGGGCTCAAAGTCACTCAGCGGGCGATGGAGCGAGCTATGCTTGAAGTTTCTCTGCGTGATCGAATCAGGAATGAGGAGATCCGCAGACGAACCAAAGTCACTGACATAGCTCAGCGAGTCGCGAAGCTGAAGTGGCTGGCAATGGGCAGGCCACATAGTTCGAAGAGCCGATAGACGTTGGGATCCCAAGGCGCTGGAATGGCGACCCCGCACCGGAAAACGCAGTGTTGGTCGACCCCCACTAGGTGGACTGAGGATATCAAGCGGGTTGGAGGAGCCGCTGGATGCTCGAGACCGTTTTGGTTGGAGGTCCATGCAAGAGACATATGTCCAGCTGTGGACGTCTATCAGCTGATAAGGTAAGGTAAACAATCTATCTTTCCTCTACAATATTTGTATTGATAAAATTTCATTTTGCGACAATATAAATTTAATATATTTGAAAAAAAAAACAGTTCAGCCGTGCCAGAGAACAAACGGGTTGTTTTCAAGTTTGTTACACACATTATGTAAATACCTTATTAGAAGTATTTCAGAAAAAAAAACATGTACCTATTGATGTGTTATTTATAATAATTCAATATAAAGTAAGGTAAGTGAAGAAAATCTTTGTCTAGTTCTTCAAATATTGTCATTTCCCGATACAAGAACATAATTATCAATACTAAGGTATGATTTCTAAATTTTAAAGTACCTAAATAAATTATTTATTAGACTGCAATATTCTGTAATTATTAAACATTGTTCATAGTTTCTAGAGATTTTGTGACCTATCCTTAATACTTTGAAATGATAAAATTCATAGCTTATACAGACGTTGACAATGAAAATGATAAATAAAACCATAATATTTCTATAGTAAAGTTATTTCATTTAATTTATTATCATACATACTAAGCTGAAGTGTTTTTCAGACAGCATGGGTACAGTGACAGTTGCCTTATGACGTCCATAATACGTAATAACATCGCGAAACGCGGCCAACTTTCGAAAAGCGAAAAGAACTGTCACCCTCACCATGCTATCTGAAAAACACTATAAGGGCAGCTTAGCGAATTGTAGTAAGAGTTAAGTAACCATAGCAACAAATTCATGTTGACTCCATTACAATCGGGAATGAAATTTTCAATGAGCCTTTTTACTCTGAGGGTTTAAAAAAATCCACTAGGGGTTGCACCAGGGGGAGGTTCAAATCGTCGTACGAATGTGACCGTCAAATTATAGTAAGCGACACTTTTGTAGTAAGCGACACTTTTATCGTAAGTGTCAAAAAGAAATATTCACTCGAAAATGTAACTCTAAATTGAGTTTATAATATAGACTCAGAACCCAAAGAGCTTCTTTTAAACACTTCCTTACTATAGCCATTAAATTAAAAAGAAGAAGATAATTTATCAACATATCTGTTATCCCTTTTGTCCCATTGCAATGAAAGCTTCTGTCACCGGCACCATCATGCCCGCAAGGTCTCAACAATGCTATTTATAAAAACTTGTATGTTTAAAGAATAAAGATTTGTACTGGTATAGTTATGTTTTTGCACTGTAGGCCAAAGACCAGCAATTTTTTGTGATGAGCCAAAAGTGATATTTATATGTGGACAAAGTTATCTCTTTACTTTGTTTCTTGGCGCATAATAGGCTTACTGAAGGTCTAGCCTGCAATGACATTTCCCACAAACAAATTACATATTGTCGAGTGGCGTGCACTTCATAAATGCAAAAATGCAATGTCTGCCCTAATGACTCAATACGAACATGTATTTTAGAAAGAATTTTATACGATTTTTACGTATATCGCCTACCCTAGTTGAAAACCTTGTGCACACCACTAGCAGTATTTCGGATTCAATTGTTGTTGTTTCGTAGCTCGCTCATTGGGCCTACAGTAGAAATATCATTATCTCTTTTGTTGCGATACGATGGAAGAGAGAGAGACAAAGTTGACCAATAGCACCAAACTTCTGGTTTGGTGCTATTGGTCAACTTTGTCTTTTTCTCTACACTGGATATGCTGTGGGTCACATCTTAGGTTTACAGTCCTGGCTATAATTTACATTTAAAATTGTCAACCCCTTTACTTCATTCATAAGAAATCTTATAATATCAATCACATCTAAATAAGTTACTCTTCTTCCTCAGAGTGTTTCATTTAGGCTGTTCTATGGTGGCATTGGCGAGGTCCGTCATCTTGGGGTACTTCACGTTGTGCTTGTCGAGCTCGCTCTGTGACCACAGGATCATACGCAGCAGACTGCACAACTTGGGGTTGGTGTATTCTTGGTTCTCCATCTTTAGTATGGCTGCATTGAGTTCACTTGCAATCTGTAATTATAGATAAAGGTTGTTCATCATTTTCAACCCATATTCGGCTCACCGCTGTGCTCAAGTCTCCTCTCAGTATGAGGGGGGTTAGGCCGATAGTCCACCAAGCTGGTCCAATGCGGATTGGCAGACTTGACACACAAAGACAATTAAGAAAATTCTCTGGCATGCAGGGTTCCTCACGATGGTTTCCTTCACCGTTTGAGACACGTGATATTAAATTTCTTAAAATGCAAACAACTGAAAAGCCCCGGACCGGATTCGAACCCACACCCTCCAGAACTCCGATTCTGGAGGGTGCCAGAGGTCATATCCACTAGGGTATCACGGCAACAAGGTTGTTATATAAATGGTATTATGTTATATTAAAGTATGATTATGTTATATTAGAGTACATATTGAGATTTTAAGATATTAACACCTGCCTTTTTCCTTAAACATGCGTTTCTGAAGCTCCATCTGACCCTATAGCAAAATCCGTTTTTGATTTCTACTAACTATACATCCTTGTCAAATTTCATTTTTCAACAATAAGAGGTTTTAGAGATTTTGTGATGACTGAAAAATGAAAAGATTTTTATATGTTTAGATTACCTTTTGACTGTGTGAAGGTAGTAGCAAGTCAGCAAATGGTGATGTGTGTGGGTCGGGGAAAGCCAGCAGTGCCAGAGATCTCTCCAGCTCGGTGAGGGCGATGCGGTCATTGGCTCCTGCCTCTGCTAGTGTTGCACTGGCAAAGGCTAGTGCCTCCTCTGCTCGTCCTGCCCGAATCAGCTCCAATAGTTGTAGTTGCTGAAAATCAATCAATACTTGATAACTCAAAAAAGGTAACAAGTTGAATAAGATTATAGAATGTAATAGTAAGATGGATGTGGTTAGATCCTCTGAGAAATGGTTTCAATTTAAGCTTCCTTCAAGTCCCCACAAAAGATATGGGGATAAAGTCAAAATCTAGATAAGACCTATGACGTCAAGACCTACATTTTATTGTACATTGTACAACATATATGTTGAGAGCCGGCTCCTCTTTAAGAACGCTCGCAATCAAATATGTTAACTCTGTTCTGTAGAGTAATTGTTTTTTGTCAATATATATTTAATAAAATCTCTATCTCTCTTGTAAGTCTCTCATGACTGAGGATCGTGACCACCTTGGCGAGTCATCTTTTGGTATATAACGCTCCTCCATGGAGAATGGTCGCTGGCCAGTTGGACGGCACTGTAAAAGGTGCGGCTCCTGTTTCCTTGAGAAGATCTGATCATCGGGTTGGCGATCTACCTCGTGGCCATTTGCCTTCCACATTTAATAAAATAAAAGGATAATATAAGATATCAGCAGAAACCACCCAAAGAAAAAGTTTTCAGTTAATATTTTAATTTATTTTCTTACCTGTAAATGAAAGTATAGGTATCTGTCATTGTCCAACAACTCTGGATGTAATGCATTGACCATAGATATGGCTTCAGGTATCCTACCACCCTGGACCGCCTCCCGGATCATTATACGTTCATCCAGAGAACTGCAGAGTGCTGGCTCTTGAAGACCAGCCTCTTGTTGGAATTTAAGAGCAGCTTCTTTGAATCCCTCTAGAAAAATTACAAATATATGTATATATGTATCATAGCAGTGTTGGTAGACCATCCAGGCTGATAATAACAAGCGAGAAGCATGAATTTGACTCAGGATTGTGGTGTTTAGGGGTCGCTTCAAAATGCAAAAAGGCATCAGGTTAGTTATGACAATAACAAGAGGCAGGGTTTGTACTTCTCTTCAGTTTTCCCAACCATTGAGCTATTACAGACCTAATTAGTTGTTAGGTATTATTTTATAATGGTAAAGAATCCATTTGTCTGTGGGATGAACTGGTTAATAAAGCTTAATAGCAGAAACTTAAATACATTTTCTGCAGGATGCTGCTTATAGGTATAATGGAATCCAACCCTGACACTGTATGAAGAAATGGCAACCCATATATAAACATGTCTCAACATAAAATTGGCCTTGATTTTACAAAGGATTTGAACCTTTGTTTGGAACTTGTGCAGATTTGGACTAAGGGTGTTATTCCTAAAGATTCGGCGATAGATCTTCATGTTTTTTAAATATATGTTCATACATAGAATAACTACAAATCAAACTAACCTGTTACTAAATAATTCATAATCAACATATTCATGTCTGTCCTAGAGATTTGTAAATCGTCTGACTTGGTGCGATCGTAGTGTTTCCGTTCCGGCTTGCTTGTCCCATTATTTGATGATGTATCCAAACTCATTGTGGGATAATTAGTATCTTTAGTCCAACAATGATGTGAAAAATTAGAAGTTCGATTACAAATAAAGAAGTGATTAATATTTATGGTACACAAAATTGATTTCGATTCGAAAACGATAAATTGACAAGTTGACAAAGTCAAATTACATGACAGACAGAAATGACAGACAGTATGTATTATCTATGGTAGAATGTATAAAGGGACAGCCACAGATACCTAGTACGTCTATGGCTGAAGCACAGTGCAGTGAGTTGACACTTGACTTGAGACTTGACAGACCGCAGACGGCTGATCGCTGAACTCCGTTACGAGTATTAGTATTCTGTGGCTGAACACCACAGATCACAATTTTGGCTGAACCTTAAATACAAAAAACCTTTATAGGTGTCAAAGGGCTGAACACACAGATTTTTTTTCAACCCGTTGTACGCATTTTACACGAGCCCTAATTCGGACTACTTTGTTATTTTAGTCGAGTACAAAACAAACACTTGTTGCTTGCTGGATATACTGCCCAAAAATCGTTCATATTCGTCTAACATACCAAAGTAGTCCGAACTAGGCAGGCCTTAGACATAAAATTTTTTAAATTCTTAATAATTCTTAGAAAATCTGTTTTGTACAGAAACAGTACAAACTTGACAAAAAAGACAAAAAAAAAGTTTCATTATACACTAGTTTACTTTATTTTGACAATAACACTAAAAAAATTAAATTAAAAAAAACAAATCAAAATTATGGCTAACTAATTTGCATTTGTCTGTGAAGCCTGCCTTAATGGACTTTATATTATGATAATAATAACCTCCTTCTTTTTTGAAGTCGGTTAAAAAGCCCCTATACTATATTATATGTTTTACTATATTTTCAGAAGGTATATAGAATATATATACAAGATATAGGTAATAAGCTAGGCCCTTTGGTTTCGGATCAAAGGCGCTTTCGAACTCTCGTAACTTTAAGTTTTCGACTATTTATTATCACCATTACATAATATTATTAATATTACCAGAACATTTTGAAAGTGCTTGTAAAATGAGCTTAATTTAAATTTGTACACAATTTAGATACTTGCAGCCTAATTTTCCGAATAACTTGCAGTTTGTGCACGTATAGGATCACAAAAGATTGGATATTAAATACTCATCTTACTTTTCTTTAATCGTTTGTGATTTCACTCATGTCGTCCTTTCCGTCCATTTTAGAGCAGACGCCATTGGATTTAATTTTCGCGACAAAAAGTAACCTTGTAACATTCTTTGTTGTCTCAAATCGTGCCAAGTTTCATTTGAATTTATTCAGTAGTTTTGGCGTGATGCGTGCGGCGTGGTGTACCAATCCGTGGGCCAGCGTGGTGGACTATTGGCCTAACCCCTCTCATTCCGAGAGGAGACTCAACTCAGCAGTGAGCCAAACATGGGTTGTCATTGATGATGATGGTAATCATTTATATACTCAAGAGACACAATTATCCCCCCACTTCAATATACTCGCGTCATTTTAAAGTGGGCGGATAATTATACCTCTGAGTGTATAACGTCCTCCAACAAATCATAACAGAATTAAACAAAGTCGAAAGCATCAGCTTGAGCGTTTTCTGTTTTCTACGTTCGGGATAATATCATATTATCAAGAATTTATTTTTCGATAAGGCTAGATTACGTGTACTATGTTAATTTAAATCAAAAATCACTTATAATGGTGTTTAACTAATTTTTATTTCAGTTCTTAAACGCCAATAACCTATATAGTAATTATGAGCTGCTAATACAATTTAAAAAAGACCTATCCTAATTTTTATTGAATATAATTGCTTGGTAACAAATTAATTCCGTTTGTATTCAATAAAAACTTTTTAACTAAATCAAAGTATAAACAAGCCCAAATATACGTAAAAATTAACTCAGACATGCATTTGTCGATACAAATATGTATTACATTGCTGAGGAAAAAGAAAAATAACTTAAAAGTTTAATAAAGCTAATTAACATTAACCTAATAAAAAAAAGCCATGTCTGTATCAGCATTATGAGTTTATTTATGAGAATATTCCGGAATAGTCCGGTATAATAGAATATTTAAATTCATACTTTAAGATTACATGATAAAGAGTAAAAGATAGATTAATGAGTGGTATCTGATACGCAAGGCTTCTTAGAAAATCTGTTTTGTACAGAAACAGTACAAACTTGACAAAAAAAGACAAAAAAAAAGTTTCATTATACACTAGTTTACTTTATTTTGACAATAACACTAAAAAAATTAAATTAAAGAAAACAAATCAAAATTATGGCTAACTAATTTGCAATCAACGCATGAGAATGATTTTTAACAGGCACTCTGTGTGAATTTATTATGTGTTATTTAGATATTACTAAGTCGTCTATCTATAGTTTCTGCCACTTTCTAAAACTTAAATCGGTTAGTAAAGGTTCTTCTTATCCGTTAACAAACCGGTTGTTTAGGGACCACCCATGACCTGTCAGAATCAATCATCGCAAAATCAATCCCAATCTCAGAGCAACCGGACTTTAGTTTTTCTATTTCTAGAAGATGGTTCGCTTTTGAATGTAGTAGTAATTATAGTGCATATCATCACATTCACTGGGCCTGACAAGTTTGTGGTACTATATGTGAATTCGACAGGAGTTTTGAGTGAGTAACATAAATGAGTGTCAACACCAGAAAAACTTTGCTTAGAAACCATTTATGGATGGATTGCTATAGATGCTAAATGATATTTAAATATTGCATTATTTTGTTGATGATCTTTAGTTTGACACTCCAACATACCTGTCAAAGGCTTGTTTGCACACTGTACTAATACATCAACTGGCAAACTTGTTTAGTCTTCACCGAACAATCTCCTTGTGCCTTCTCCATCTACTTGACACTGGCAAAATAAACCGTGCTTGTTGGCACAAATGAAAGCCAAATAGAAGAATTGAATTGAAGTGGCAAATTGTCTATGGCTCTACATTACACAAAGATATGAGAAAAGTTCAGGGTACTGCTCGAGTTTTTCTCTCTTCCAAGAACCCAACCACTTTAAGGTGAGTCCATGGACTGCTAAGAGATTTGTTTTGTTGTCAGCTTACTAAAAAGGCAAACAAACCGTCTTCCGAATGTAGAAAGTATCATTCAGGTGAAAAATAACACAGTGACAAAGTCATTGGATGGCCCCTAGTTTGATACAATGAAACAGTGTTGTAGCCTCATCTATGTCTGTTACAGTATGAGATCCGGCAGAAGAAATATATACCCTCATCTGCCATTCAATTGAGATAAGAAAGTAAGCCTAGTTAAATTGCATCCCATCAGCTAGACTTAGACCAATTAAGAACCTCAATCGGCCCAGCCGGGGATCGAACCCAGGACCTCCGTTTTGTAAATCCACCGCACATACCACTGCGCCACGGTGGCCGTCATACGTCATGCAGTGGACGTCTATCGGCTGATATGATGATGATGATGAATGAATATGAGAGTATATATTTCTAATGCCGGACATAGACCATTACAATCTGTGGTCACAATATCCTTAATAGCCCAACAAACCGCAGCCTCACTTCCACTTCCGTATACAACGCAAACTCTGTACCCTCTCAGTCTATGAACACAATTATGCAGCAAATCTTAACTAAGCATTATAAGCTAATTTTACATTTATGTGGCATGAACATCACCGTGGAACTTAACTGTGTCAATGTCATATTATTGAGACAATAATATCGACGGCAGAAAGCGAAATTGTACTAATCCACAAACTATGAATAAAAAAAAAATTATTGCACTGTTCAAATAAAAAAAGAAATCTGCTTCAAATGGTCTGGGTCATGTTATACGATGAATGGTTATAAAGTTAACATTAAAAAAAAATAGGTTTTAACTTAAATGCTTGCATTCAAAAAGTTAATACTCGTAAGTTACAAAAAAAAAGATAAATCTCATTAATTTACAACATAAAGTTGGACAGCCCTGGTTTAAGTATTGATGCTTACAACGTTTTTGTTTTCCTTGATGCCTTTGAACTAGCTCCATACAACTATAGTGCAATTATTTTAACATTCTGTAAAAATAGTTCAAAATGAAGTCAACAAAATTTTGGCAAATAATAGTTAGAATGAGAATTCAGCGTTAGACTGATATTTAGAAAAAAAAATAACAAGTCTTATATCCACAAATCGTGAGTATAAGTTAACAAACATGCAAGTTATGATTTTTTTTTTTAAATGAATTGAAAACCTTTTTTGGCTCTGGTGAACACTTTCGTTATCTGCCGTCGATATGATTTTATGTAACTTTGTGGCATAATTGTGTACAAGTATATTATGTAAATTATTTATAACTGGCGACACAATTTTTAAAGTTCTTCGGGACAAGCAGATCTGACGTCAAGTTAAATTATGACAAATACTTTCTTTGCCCTCCAATTAGTTGCAAAGATTGTGTCGGAAATGAATACAATATTCGAGCAATGTACAAGCACTTGTGAACTCATCTCTCTAAGTGAGTAGTCTCTTTGTTTAACTTACTACAGTATGTAGAATATCACTTTGAAACTGCATCTTTACAACAAATTGCCTATGGTTAAATAAATAGTTGAAGTACAATCTGCTTCATTTCTATGTAAAAACTAAAACAGGGTATTAATTACTGTATAGAACTGTGCTATACAGCAATCAAATAGTAAATGCTATCCATTGCCACAAAGTAACTACTGTTAGCAAATACACAACATTCAATTCATAATACTATATCTGATGTATGAGGAACATACAGGGTGGGAAAGCGTCTGTCTGTCAAATATTAGATATCAAGTTGTAATTACCAAAGTTTACCTTTTTTATAATATTACTATAGTTAACAAAATAGTGTTTTTTTTTCCAGTTGAAGTTGTAAAAAAACACATTACACTAAATCTGTTTGAAATTAAAGTTGTGCATAAAAAAATAATAAAAACTGATCTTGTTTTTTATCACTACATATCTTTAATACATTTTTTTAAAGGTGAAGGAACTTTAAAAAAATCTATTAAAGATTTTTAGTACTAAAAAACAAGAAACTAAGAAAGCACAGTTCAAGGAGTTATGATTGTAATAAACTTTCAAAAATAGATTGTTTTAAAACATCCTGTATTTTCAAACATCTACCTATTCGCCGCGGTGCCGCTATGCGGCTAAGCGGCTCGTCGGTCCCTTTGAGGTCATTCACTTTAGCCTAAAGTTCAATAACTTCATACTTACGAAACAGAATTAAACAGGATGTTTAATTTTTTTTTCATAAATTTAAAGATTTTTTTTTCATAAGCATGTGAATTAGCTTGAGGTCATTTTTAATATTGTTGAGGGGTTTCTTGTATTGGACTAATAGACAGCTTACAGATGGTGAAACTAGCACGGTGTATAACCATTTCCATCCTGTAAGATATTGACAGAAGTTAAATTCCACAGTTACAATGTTACATATTCATTCGTTAAGGTAATCTATACTATTCCCGCATATAATTTTCACATATACCAAAATATGTTTGTCTTGATATTGTTGTTTGCAATGCTACACTGCAAATCAGCTTCGCTGTTATTAGGAAAGATCTGTAACAAATGAAACATAAAATTATTATTAAAACTGATTAGAATATAGAAATATTTAAATATACACAAATACACTTTTAACACTAACTTGAGAGGGGTTTATTTCTAAATCAGGCATCAGATCTTATTATGTACTAGGTATCATCAAATCAAGATTAAATCAGCAAATGAGCTTATTATTATCAACTAGCAGACCCAGTCAAGCTACAGTTTGACTTATCATTGGATAGGTTTGTAAGATATGAGGTGTCTACTACCAACATTTTTCGATTTAGGGATCAATTAGGGATTAAGAAATTAAATATCACGTGTCTCAATCGGTGAAGGAAAACATCGTGAGGAAACCTGCATACCAGAGAATTATCTTAATTCTCTGCGTGTGTGAAGTCTGCCAATCCGCATTGGGCCAGCGTGGTGGACTATTGGCCTAACCCCTCTCATTCTAAGAGGAGACTCGAGCTCAGCAGTGAGCCGAATATGGATTGATGACGACGACGACGAGTCGACAAACATAAAAAACGTAATTGGAAATTGAATATTGCATACTAATTCCTCCATAACATGGCTTTGTAATGAGCTCTTAGAGTAGGCAATGCATTATTGCATCTATGACTTCCACACAACTGGTTCCACCTGCCTAGTCTTTCCCCTGTCGCCCGCATATCATAGAAGTGTTATCAACGAACTTGGCAGACTATAATAGATCCTTTAGTTTACACACAATGTTTGTACCTCACCCAAATACCTATTGACTTGTATAACATGGTTGTTAGACAAGTCAATAGGTATTATTCACCTCACGGAACGGAACCTCACCTCATATAAACTCACGGAACGGAACTCTAAGAATGGATATTGTGGAAGGGCCGGATTAAAGAGGTCTAAGGGCGGAAGAAGTCGCGGGCGTCCGCTAGTAGCTTATCCTACTTAATATTATAAACGCAAAAGTTTGTGTGGATGTTTGTTACTCTATAACGCCGCTACTACTGAATCGATTTAGCTGAAATTTGGAATGGAAATAGATTTTACTCTGGATTAACACATAGGCTACTTTTTATCCCGAAAAAATCCTTGGTTTCCCGAGATTTGAGAAAACTGATGATTTTGATGATATGAATGTTTGTTACTCTTTCACGCCTCGACTACTGAACCGGATTAGCTGAAATTTGGTATTAAGATATATTATAGCCTGTATTAACACATAGATTACTTTTATCCCTGAAAAATCCATGGTTCAAGAGGGATTTGTGAAAAACTATGTGCGTGTGTGTGTGTGTGTACTCACAGCTGGGCACAAGATCCTGGTGCATGTGGTGCTCTGCATCCATGCCCAACGGCATGCAAGTGGTTGGCGGGGGGCGGCGCTGAACCTGGAACAGTCACATTAGCACATAAGTAACTATCAAATCGGAAATACCTATTTATTTTTTTAATTGATCACTATTGTGCAATCAGTTGCAACAGCTTTAAAAAAATTGCTTGAGGCAGTGATTTCCAAAGTGGTTTATATCGACCCCTAGGGGTCTATGTCAGCGGAAAAAATTTGGGGGTCCATTAAATGAAAATGGTTTCCACGATAGTGGATCATAGCACATACACTGATAGTACCTATTTTTGTTCTTTCTTTTATTCTTATAATATCAAAATATATACATTATTTTAAAAGTAACTATGAAGTAAAATAAATATTATATATGTTTATAAAATTGTGTAAGTTGTAGGATACAGAAAATCAATATCAAATAAGTAGGGGGTCTTACCCAACAGGGGAAGATGGGAATGGGTCTACAACACAAAAAAGTTTGGGAAACTCTGGCCTAAGGTAATCTGAATTAAAACTAATATTATAACTTATCCTAATATATTATTGTTCCATGTTATATCATGCAATGAGTCTTACAAAAAAGTATAATACGTAACAGTTGTTACCTTAAGAGTTGTTTTCTTAAGGCTTATTAAATGAAGATTTTCCTAGTTTGATTAATTTTTCTTACTAGTGCATAATCTGATCGACTACCATATGCACGCCACTAAACATGAGTATCCCTCACTGGATACATTTACATTGATGTCAAAGTGGACCATTACATATCAAGCTCCAGGTTTTGATTTCATTTCAGGCAATTAGTACATGTTGGGCTTACTGTGCCGTGGGAGACTAACATTTCAAAGGACCACAGTATAAAAGTGAATAAATATTATGAACTAACTAAAGATAGCTATGTAGTTAGTCTGTACGCCGTAGAAGTAATGAGTATCCAAAGCTTAATAGGATCTCTCCAAATTTGGCTAGGCAGGGAGAACAACACGAGCAGAGAAGGGGAGTGTTGATCGATCGTCCAGGAATTCCTTAACCCTAGATCCTGTAGTCACAAGTCCTGGACTTTGCTCAGTGTTTTTCTCTCTACCATGCAATGGACCTGTCACCTGCACAGTGAATCCATGGAATGCTAAGATATTCGTCTCTCTAGTCTGGTGTAAGTGAGTTGAGATGTCAGTGGATTGGGATGGTGTTCCAATCGCTGTTTTTAGTTTCTGTTAGACTGTTCGATTTCTTCTTTCTCTTGATGGTTCTCACTATTTTCAATGAACCATGATGTATTACTCATTTGTTTGAGTATGCAGTTCTTAGCTTTTAATATCATTTATTTTTATTCTTTTACCCTTAGCCCTTGACTACAATCTCACCTGATAAGTGATGATGCAATCTAAGATGGAAGCAGGTTATCTTGTGAGGAGGGTATGGTAACTAGCCAGACCTGGACCAATGTTAAGTTAAGGTTTAGTGGTTGTAAAATTGGGTATGTACCTGGTCAATGTTGAAGCGGACAAAGGCATCGTATTGCTCGGCGAGCTTGCTGCTCAAGACTGTCTCGTACTCGGCCCTCAGAGCTGCTTCCTGGTCGTTCAGCATGCGCTCACAGATCATACTCACCTGGAACATATTGTACCATTTGTTGTTTATGTTGTCTCTAAGTTAAAGATTAAAACAAGTGCTTTGTAGATCTTTATATTCTTTTTTACAAGAGTCATAAGCTTTATTGTAAATTCTTTAATTACTAGCTGACGCCGCGTGTTTCCCGTTCTGGTAGGAATATGGGAATAATATATAGCCAAAATCAAATCAAAATCAAAAATCATTTATTTCAAATAGGCTCAGTATACGAGCACTTTTGACACATCAGTTGACTATTTGTAAAGATTCTACCACTGGTTCGGAAGGCAGGTTCTGCAGGTTTCAGGATCTTTATCATTGAGGAACTCATCAATAGTGTAGTAACCTCGACAAAGTAAATGTTTTTTGACACATTGCTTAAAGCTATGCATTGGCAGGTCCATCAGTCTTGGGGATCTTGTTATAGAAGAGCACACCCAAAAGCCTATAGCTATATATAGCGTCCTTGATAAATGGGCTATCTAACACTGAAAGAATTTTTCAAATCAGACCAGTAGTTCTTGAGATTAGGGCGTTCAAACAAACAAATGCTTCAGCTTTATAATATTAGTATAGATGTGGTTTATGAAATAACAGTCTCGTTTGCATTTTACAATCTTAAGTAAAACACAGTCAAGAGTTGCTAAGCTGGTGATAACTAACTAGGTACTTGGTTTGTCTTTAGACATTGGGCTCCCAACGCTTGAAAGCATACTCCTACTAGATGAACCTAGAACATCAAGATGATTACAGAGAGGTACTAGTTGCATGCTTCTCAAGACTGTGGTGTTTGCAATATCTGTACACAAGACCCACATCCAGCAGGACATCTATTGGCTGATAATAATCAAAATGTGTGTTCTGTACATCAACCTCAATAAAAGGACGCACAATTATGTAGAAAATTTCACTTAAAACTGGCCTATTTGGTTTGACAGTTTTAGAATTATTGGTAAAGAAAATTATACCTAAAGGCCTTTAAATATAGTCCAATATTCAATAAAAACCCAAATTCAGAGCAAATTCAACCTTAAGAATTGAGTTAAAGTTTGAATTTGTAAATGCGACTACTTGAATTGAGTGTCAAGAATTTGTGTTTGGCACTCATTGAGTGAAGACATTTTTTGGTCACTAATTGTGCATTCACTTTTTAATAGGAGATCAATGGCTCTGTATCTAAGAACGAGAACATCAATAGCCTGGTAATTTACAACAAGGTGAAAATTTACATGTAAGTGCTATCCCTCCTAAAAAAATGGGGGGTTTTTTTTTATTTATAAGTTAGCCCTTGACTACAATCTCACCTGATGGTAAGTGATGATGCAGTCTAAGATGGAAGCGGGCTAACTTGTTAGGAGGAGGACGAAAATCCACACCCCTTTCGGTTTCTACACGGCATCGTACCGGAACGCTAAATCGCTTGGCGGTACGTTTTTGCCGGTACGATGGTAACTAACCACGGCCGAAGCCTCCCACCAGCCAGACCTGGACCAATTAAGAAAATCTCAATCTGCTCAGCCGGGGATCGAACCCAGGACCCCCGCGCATACCACTGGGCCACGGACGGTTTTTTTTAATCCTGTGTACAAAAATAAAATATTAAAGGTGCATTTACAAGAGGTGTACATAAAAATACTGCAGTTAAATCAACTGCAGCCACAATTGCAGGCGCTGGTGTAGCAAGAAACGTTATGATGATGTATCTCTCTGTCGAGACAATGTTGTCACCTGTTTGAAGGTGAAGAGCGCGCGGCGGTTCACTTTCCGTTGCGCGGAGCGATGCGGCGGCGAGGAATCGCCCTCGCTGCCGCTGGACGACGAGCACGACGCCGCCGCGCCCTTCGCCAGCCGCAGCTGCCGGCGCCGGTGCAGTCGCGTGATCGCATCGCATATCTCTTGGGCCATGCGCTCTGGAAATTAATAGGCCAAAGAATTAGTATTGCCATACAACGTGGCAATACTGCCAGCCTTCTGGGCACTTTACCTATGATCGTCGATTCAGACGAATTCTAAAACGCCTGAGTCTTTAGATATCATTTAAATTTAGTATATTTTCTTTTTAATTTTTATAATTTGTAGTTATAGATATTTAGGTACGTAGTTTTAATATTATTGTAAAACTTTATAAAATTGAATAAAGAACGAGAAGTCGGTTGAATTAAAAAAAAAAAAAAAAAAATATGTAAAAGTAACAAGGTATCTGCGATCATCACTTTCAGAGCTACAGGAATTTAAAGGGTCAGATTTGCAGCGCTGCCATGGATCCCTGAAAAATGCCCCATACAGCATGGTTGATTTAATGATGATTGTTAGATTTGCATGTATATATTGTATAAATTAATTGACATTGACCTTATTTACCCGAATATATCATAAAAATCAATATTATTCAAACCTAGTCATTAGCCCCATTATATTACAAAAAAAAATTCTTTAGCAGCCCAGTAATTATTATAAGCCATAATAGGGATGGCAGTTTTTTAAATTTTATATAAATTAGGAGTATGCTAATAGTAAAGCAATTATGTAAAAGTAACAAGGTATCTGCGATCATTACTTTTAGAGCTACAGGGATTTAAAAGGTCAGATTTGCAGCTCTGCAGTGGATCTGAAATGTAATGTAAAATGAAATGTCCCATACAAAATTATTGATGTTGTTGATTTGCTAATTGTTAGATATGTATAAATCATGAAATTAAGATCAGAGAATTTTAGTTAATTTTGAAATTTTACAAAATTATTTATTTTGCAAACATCCAGTCAATCTTTGTTTTCTAATTAATTAATATAACTATAAATTAATTAATACCTTTACCTGAATCTCTCATAAAAAATCAATATATTCCAACCTAGTCATCATCATTATCATCAGTAGTAAGTCATGATCATTATAAAAAATAGGCTGATTTTTTTTTTTTATTCGTTACAAGTTGGCCCTTTACTACAATCTCACCTGATGGTAAGTGATGTTGCAGTCTAAGATGGAAATGGGCTAACGTGTTAGGAGGAGGATGAAAATCCACTCCTTTCGGTTTCTATGTGACATCATACCGGTACGCTAAATCGCTTGGCGGTACGTCTTTGCCGGTAGAGTGGTAACTAGCCACGGCTGAAGCCTCCCACCAGCCAGACCTGGACCAATTAAGAAAATCTCAATCTGCCCAGCTGGGGATCGAACCCAGGGCCTCCGTTTTGTAAATTCACCGCGCACACACAGAGGCCATAATAATGTTAGTGAAAAAAAAAATTAAATATATACAAGCCTTCTTTTAAATATGAACAACTAGCTGGCACCGCGATAAATCCAGCCTTCCTCGATAAATCGGCTATCTACCACTGAAAAATTCATTCCAGTAGTTCCTGAGATTAGCTCGTTCAAACAAACAAACAAACAAACTCTTTAGCTTTATAATATTAGTATAGATGTACTATATACTAATATTACAAATAGGTAAAGTTTGTGTTTTTGTAGGGGTCCATCTCTGGATCTTAACTTTACCAAGAAAGCCACATTATTTTGTCTGTATATGTATGTATGTTTTATAGTCATAGGTTATATTTGTACACAGGAAGGGAAAGTATGTGGGTGAAACCGCAGGACGTAGACTAGTTTGTGTATTTTTCATTATAAAGCTACTACTTAATATTTAAAGCAAGTAATCATAGGTACTAATCAAAATTAAGACATAAACAATTGAGAGCTGTGATAGCCCAGTGGATATGACCTCTGCCTCCAATTCCGGAGGGTGTGCGTTCGACTCTGGTCCGGGGCATGCACCTCCAACTTTTGAGATGTGGTCTATTTAAGAAATTTAATACCACATGTCTCAAATGGTGAAGGAAAACATTGTGAGGAAACCTGCATACCAGAGAATTTTCTTGATCGCACGCAGAGAGCGTGTGTGAATACTGCCAATCCGCATTGGGCCAGTGTGGTGGACTATTGGCCTAACACCTCTCATTCTGAGGAGACTCAAGCTCAGCAGTGTGCCGAACATGAGTTGAGAATGATAAATCAAAACTAACTGAATTACCTTGTTGATTGGTCAGCCAATGTGGCATTGTATCACAAGATCTCAGGTTTTGTCTATCAAGTACCAAGCTTATAGATTTTCAAATTTATACATTCCTACCCTTAGCCCGCAAATACACACTGGTTCAGTGTTAAGGATGTAAACTTCATAGCTTCTCTTCTGATCTGAGGTCTGGGCTTAAAGTTTACCATTAAAAATGATTGACAATATATAAAACTTAGTCCACATTATTTATTACTTTACAATGAAAGTTTTTTTGAGCACACTTAATGAATATTACCCATTAAATTATCCTTATTAAAACTGTATACCAACCAAGAAATAGAAAAGATGTCAGTCAAGGTCTAGAAATAATGAATTTACAAAGAAAGCTAATGGTTCGATTTTATAATATGATTGATTCAGGAATTAATTGCAATTGTTCTTTATTCAAATGCCTGATTAAATTTCCACACAAAGGATTAAATAACCTCAGTTGAGGTTGAATTGTAAAATAATAATGATGAGCATCATGTTTAAAGTTGAAAATAGTGACAATATCCTTAAACCTTTTTGACTAAAAAAACGATATCTTTTTTTCATGTAAACCTAATTAATTCCATGTTTTTAGGTCATCTATAGTATAACGTGACTAAAAATTGGGTTAAAAAAAATGCAAGACTGTCGAATTCGTGTGCTTCGTAAACAATTACGATAACTGATGATTTTGCAATAGCAAAATTATCTTTGATCGAATAACTGGTAACAACTATAGAACAAAAGTTCACTGATATCCTGGACAAATACAAGGCTAAAATAACTCGATTTGATCATCTTTTGAAGATTTTAAGCTTAGAAAAAAGTTAAATGAAAAAAAAATAACAAAGCCCCAATACGCCCAACGGTCATCACTTCTTCCTTCCCTCTCTTGCACGATAAAAATAATATTCACCGTATCTCCAAACAATGGCGATAAATCATTCAGCTGACTAACTTAATATATTTAGGTATAGAAGATTATTCATATGAAGTCCTACGACGAAGATCAATATTCAAAAGTCACCCTGACGATGTAATACAACAAAAATAAACAAACCTGGGGTCAATTTTGCAGGTGCACTAACGGCCTCACCGAATATTGAACTTTTACTTTCGGACATTTTAAGTCCAGGGCTTGTACTCGAGCTCGCCGCAAGCGGAGAACATCTTCGTCTTTTCGCCGGCAGTTGCGTATCCCAGTCAAAATTTCTTTTAAGAGTAGCACACGCCATTTTCTTTTTACGCCCAACAAACGTCCTTTGGCGATTTTGTACAATTACTTCTGCACCTACTTTACACAAACTAAGCAAAAATTAAAAATAATACTGCAATTTGTCGAAAAATACTACTAAAATTTAAAAATTTGTTTTTGAAAACTAATAACTAAAAGGATTTCTATAATTATTTCAGATTAATTTCTTGGCGACTTCGGTTTTCTCCCTTCCAAATCCAAAATCAGACTTGAATTGAATGACATTTTTTGTTTTTTAATTTTTTGACAGCATCGCATCTGCAAGCAGATGTACCAACATTATAATACTATCATTTCATAGACTAAAAATTAAACATAGTATTCGGATACTCGTATCGAATAATTTTAATTTACTGTAAAACTAAGCTATTAAAACTGCAAGAAAAATCAAAATGTTATGGTTAACTTTCCACAAAAAGCCATATATAGCTTCGTGAAGTAATTTTTAGGATAAATTTTTTATCTATTCTAGACTCTATAACTATATATCAATTATTTATTTTATCAAGGCACATAAAATAGTTTTGTTTTCTTCGAAAATATATAAAGCAATCTCCTTCAGATTTCTTTTCTTGCAATTTCTGGGGTTCATAGAGTTTTTCATTCAATGTATTTTAATACTTAAAGTAGCTAAAAAAAGAAGAATATTTTTTATTCGTTATTTTGTATTATCACCGCTTAAATCTCTTCACAATCCATAATCCATTCCACTTATACTAAAGCCATACTCGAGGAGTACTGTTTAACTGCAAACAAATTAAAAATGAGGGTATAAATCGCTAGTCATTTCACTCCTAATAAATATTATAATTAAACTTGAGTCTATTACATTCAAAAACCACATTATCCAGTTTAGCAACTTTTGAGAAAATCATATTTTTATCACTAATCGTAATTGGATTAGCTATAGTACTAAAAGTGCTGATGTATCTTTTAAATGAATATAGAATATTATTTTTTAAGCTTTTTGAGGAATATATTTACGAAACTAAAGCAATAATCAGGAAAACAGAATGGACTTTGCGGATTTTGAAACACTTACCTGGACTTAGTGGTTTTTGTTGCAAAAACAACATGGACTTTGTTGGGTTTGTATTAAATGTGGTCTAATGTCACCCGGACGTGGGTTTTCTAACTCACGATCTCGGGGGCGTCCGGACTGATTCACTCAGGTCATTGATACACCTTCCTGAATGGCCCTCTAAGTCGAGGTCCGAGTCTCATAGGAGACGCCCTTAGAGAGTCATTCCGTCCTCTATCTTTATTTCAGCCTTCAGGTTTCATCAGGCGATGCTTCTGCGTTCGTCCAAACCCCCCGGTGACGCCGTAGTGGACCTACATGGAGCCATCGGCACTTACTCAACACGAAAAAAAAGTGGAACTGGAAAGAAACTGTAGTCGTAAAGTGTGATCGTTAAGTGGAACATAGCTTAAGAGCCCAATAATATATCATCTGTTATAGAGGTACCAACATGCAGTAAAAACCACAGATGACAAATGAAAAACACTGACAACTGGCATTGATGGGTGATCAAAGGTCCAAAGGAACATATTTGTCATTTGTCAATGTCAATTGTTATTTGGATTTGTTTTGCTCATCGTTGGTTGCTGAATAATTTGTGATTGTGACTCATCTTATGATTCCGATTCCAAAGCAATCTAATAATTTTAAACATTCTTTTTAACATTTTGGTTCTAATAGTAATAGTACATTGTACTTTATAAAGTAGGCTAAAGCCTGTGTTTTTTATAAAGTTTTTAATACAACCATCAAGCTGGGGAACGAAATGTCTTCGTCTGCTATGGAGAGTATCCTTTTTATCCGACTACCAAGAAGGGTTAATAAGATTTATTGTATTTTACTGTGTCGCAATGAATTATTGTGTTGTAGTAAGTAGTCCTTCTGAAATAACCCTACCCTTCGTAGTTTAATCGTATACGGTCTGTACGCCTTCCTCAATAGCACTTAGATAATATTTATTCATGTTGATTTAGAAGGTAATTTGGGATCTTTAAGGTAACTGAGTTGTTCTCGTAAGCTTACAGCTATTAGTCAGTTACCAGTAGGGGCGACTGTAGTTTAAAGGCTTCAGGAAAATCAAAGTTACCTGGCTTGCTTGACATTTATGTTTAATGTTCCATTGAAACTATGTTGTGAAATACTTTTTTAACCACTCATTAACTCAGCAATGTGTAGGTTATAGCTAAATATTGCTTTGGTTGACAGATAAAAGGTTTACAATATGACTACTGGAAGACTGCTCCTAAAAGTTGTTAATGGCACAGGATGTTTTTTGGTCACAGATTGTTCAACTTCATTTTACAAGAGATTAATGGTTGACAAACATTGCACAATAAGTTTTTAGTTAGACTTTAATATCAGTTGTTTTAGCAGCTCAGTTTTGCATTAGTATGTTGGTACTGTTTTGTAAACTTTGTTGAAAGTTCAGTTGCCAGTTAAATGAAAAAAATAAAACGTATAAACAAACAAGTTCAAATCTTACCTCTCTATATAATATTATTTGAACGTTCATTGGTTCACTGTTAGATGTGTTATGTGCCTACTAAAAGCAAGCATACAAGCAAACCTTAGCTACACACATGCACAGTTTTGTGTTTACTTACAATAAATATTTATTTATATTGCAGACAGTATTTGGGTATTATTTGTTTAAATAATGTTTGTTGTTTACTATGCAACTAAATGAAATTAATACAATTAGCCATCTTAGTTTGCCTCAGTTTCAACACGCTAGTGACATAAATAATAGTATAAAATTTTTGGATAGTACCCATAAAACAAGCAATGCTCACCTTAGGGCTAAATAGTGATGTGTGTGTTGGCCTAACACACACACACACAAATAATGAGGCTTTTTATTGGGAAAAAACTTTCAAAATTGATTCAGTAGATCTGAAATTACACTGAAAAACCTCACAAACTTTTGCTCTTTAAAATATTACCATTATATAGATACAAAAATATAAATTTAATGTATTCCTTAATGGAAAATCTCAGAGCATTTATTCAATTTAAAATTTGCTGTGAAAGAGTTAGAGAGGAATTCAAAGAAATGTGAAAAGGAGGAGAAACTAGAGAAGGACAAAGCCAAGAAGGCTATACAGAAAGGTAACATGGAGGTGGCGAGGATACACGCAGAGAATGCAATACGACAGAAGAACCAAGCAATTAACTATCTACGAATGTCAGCTAGGGTTGATGCAGTGTCCAGCAGGGTACAGACTGCGCTCACAACTAGAAAGGTAAATGTTTAAGCGGACCTCTGCAGTTTCAATAGTTCCCATTTCCTATGGATAGGTATAAGGAAAGTTTGTATAAATGTTTGTTATTGATGCAGCAACTACTAAACCAATTTTTTTGTATGTAAGTGTAATATTGTTGATGAGCGTTCCTTCAATGAAAGAATTTTTGAAATCAGAGGCTTAGGCTACACAACATTATACCGAAACGCTAAATTGCTTGGCGGTACGTCCTTGCCAAAAGGGTGGTAACTAACCACAGCCAAAGCCTCGTAAATCCACAAAGTCTTGCAAATCCACCACACATACCACTGCACCAGAGACACTGATATTTAATTGATTAGATTTTTATGATCTTTGATCTGTTGCACCAAATAGTAAAGTGTATGAAAATAAATGAAAATTTAAATGACTTTTAAAGATATGATATAACTTTAATTGCATCATAGTAGCAGATCATCAAGACAAGTGAATTTTAATTTAAAAATTATTTTCCTCTAGGTCACAAATTCAATGGCAGGTGTAGTGAAAGCAATGGACGCAGCAATGAAGTCGATGAACCTAGAGAAGATATCAACTCTCATGGATAAATTTGAGAGTCAGTTTGAGGATCTCGACGTCCAGTCTTCCTACATGGAGAATGCAATGTCACAGACCACCACAACTACTGTACCGCAGGGAGATGTTGACAATCTCTTGCAGCAAGTAGCAGATGAGGCAGGGTATGGATGCTTTTATTTGTATCTCTTCTTCTTCTTCTTTCCTGGGCCTTTTCTTCACTTGGCCATTAAGGGTTGGCCGTAGTGCGTCTGTCCATTTGGTTATTTCTATATCTTGTGCTTTATATTACATGGGTTTTCTACATAAATGAAGCGATCACTAACAAAAATCCGTAGCTTTTTCCATGTAGAAAACCTTTCGATATGATGACAGTTGCCTTATGATGTTCGTAATACGTACTATTATTGTGAATCACGGCAAACTTTCAAGAGTGAACCTAACTGTTACCATACCCATGCTATCTGAAAAACACAATATGCTACGAGTACTATCTCTCTCTCTCCCCTGTCACACTGAGTATTGGTATCATAATAAATAAAAATATTTTTACAATCCAACTGAATGCTCTGAAATTTAGCATGATTAAACAAACATACATAGTACCATATTTGTGGCTCGAAAATAAAAATAAAAGGGTTTTATTTTGTAAGATTGGAACTAAGGCTATTAACGCTCAAATCATAAATTCATTAAATTTTCGAGATCATTCTGTTTTGCTATTAACTAACTACCTTATACTTATCTACTGTTTGAGTCTTTAGGTTTTTTTGGTTACCTTAAATGTACCCACTAATATTAAGGGCTCATACTTGGTGGAGGTACTCAACAACATGCAAGTTATACTACTTGTTTGTTTACAGCACTCAGGTAAAACCAAAAATCTCCTCAACTAACCTCCCCTACTATTTTTATTTTATTCTTTATGTTAGCCCTTGCCTACAATCTCATCTGATGATAAGTGATGATTCAATCTAAGATGGAAGCGGGCTGACTTATTAGGAGGAGGATGAAAATTCACACCCCTTTCGGTTTCTACACGACTTCGTACCGGAACGCTAAATCACTTGATGGTACCCTACCAGCAAAGGTAGGGTAGCAACTAGTTATGGCTGAAGCCTCCCACCAGCCAGATCTGGACCAATTAAGAGAACCTCAATCGGCTCAGCCGGGGATCGAACCCAGGTCCTCCGTCTGGTAAATCCACCGCGCATACCACTGCGCCATGAAGGCCGTCAAAGTTAGTGTAAGTTTAATTTAATTTTAAACATTTGTCATACCAGACTGGAGCTAAACATGGAGCTGCCTTCGGGCGTGCCCAGCACCTCGGTGGGAGCCACCACCGTAGTCTCCCAGGAGCAGGACGAGCTCACGCAGCGGCTCGCGAGACTGCGCCAGGCGGAGTAGTGTTAATACTGTACAGATGAAGATAAGTGTATCGCTGCCGTGCCGTGACATTTCACAGTATCTACACATACAGTGGTTTGTAGTAACACCCATAAACAGTGTTGCCATTTTGCAGGGAAACACCCAAATTGCGGGGAATTTTAACTTAATGGTTCAGGAAATATTTCTGTCTATTATTTTAATTGTGCATCTATCGTCGACACGATGCTTAATGACTACTTTTAGAGCTTAATAAAAACATTAGGGTAATTTACATGGTAAAAAAATGTTAAATTATATGGATAATATGGCATAAAATTATTATTTTTTTTCTTGATTTCTGCATGTGGGGATTTGGAATATTTTCCTTGTCCAATATGAAAGAATCATTCATTCTTTATTTTCATTCATTCATTTGTGGGAAATTAGTTGGTAAAATAGGTATTGTCAGTGCTGCTCTTAAATGAGGTCCTTGCACATATTTACTGGCATTTAAATATTTTTTAAGACTTTAAAATGCATTAGTAGTATATGTACTGAATCAAGCAAATAGTAGAAGAGGAATAAAAATAAAGAACTGTGATTGTTCAAAACTGGATGTTTTTAGATACAGTGTTTTGTCATGGTATGGCTGAATTCGTTATGTTGCTGTTCATAAGATTATATTGATATTCTATTTTATTATGAGGGTAGTGTTTGGATGTGTAAACTAAAAGAGCGTCGGAACAGCAGAAAAGCATAGTTTAACAAATATTTTTTTTTTGTATTTTTCTGCGTGTTAAGTAAATAGTATAACATCCCGAAACGTACTCATATATTAATAGCTGCCGCCGCGCGGTTGCACCCGCGTGGTTCTCGTTCCCGTAGGAATATGGGGATAATTTATAGCCTATAGCCTTCCTCGATAAATGGGCTATCTAACACTGAAAGAATTTTTCAAATGGGACCGGTAGTTCCTAAGATTAGCGCGTTCAATCAAACAAACAAACAAACTCTTCAGCTTTATAATATTAGTATAGATGATCGAAGCAAAACCCTGATCATAAAATAGAATTATATACCATGTCGCTACTATACAAGATGTTTGCATATTGGTTAACACGTTCGCTGCGGTACGAGGTCAATTGACCTCGTACGCCTACCCTCTTGTAGAGTTACGAGGTCAATGGACCTCGTACGCATAGCGTCTTTAAGAGTTACGAGGTCAATTGACCTCGTAACGCACCACATAAAGTTTTAGTAAGAGAGGAAAGTACAGAAATATCAGTGCCGCAGCGAACGTGTTAAGGTCTTTGTAGTTCAATCTTTAATTATTATATTTTTATGTCACGAAGTATACATTATAATGAATGAACTGAATTACCTTGACCTGTTAAAGGTATAGTATGTCAAACTTCTAGTTTGTTTTGCAATGGGTAACATGGTGAACTGCATAGCTTTTATAACCCTGTTAAAATATATTTTCATTACACTGCACAGACGTGAGCCGTGTTAGCCCAGTGGTTATGACCTCTGCCTTAGATTTGGATGGCATAGGTTCGAATCCGATCCGCGGCATGCACCTCAAACTATTCAGTTAAGTGCATTTAAAAAAATCAAATATTACGTGTCTTAACCAACCTTGTATAGAACTTGAATCACACTCAATTCCACCAACAAAATTGTCTGTCATTTTTTTTGAGGGGACGCGGTAAACTCACACATAGAAAATATTTAACACCAATATTCTGTGACTTTAAACTACACACAACTATAATTTTTAAATTATAATACACACGTGTAATTTGAACACAATGAAACACCGATTCAGTTTGTACGAACACGTTTGATCATGATCATATATTTTTGATAGAGGGGTAACCTCTGGCAGGTCATATGAAGGTAATTGGAGCTTAACAGTGAGGGAAAAACACCGTGAGGAAACCTGCATACGTGTGAATTTTCTTAATTCTCTGTGTGTATAAAGTGTGCCAATCTACATTGGGCGAGCGTGATGAACTATTAACCTAACTCCTCTTATTCTGAGAGGAGACTCGTGCTCAACAGCGAGCCGAATATGGGTTGTTAATGACACTGCGCAGCTATATGCCTCATGCTTAGTGCGAACTCGGAAGTTTGACGCGTACTATACTATATTTTAAATATTGATTTAATAATTATAAACGTGAAAAACCACAAATATAATATACAATTAATTTGTGATTGTGAAGAAGACATTCACTGCATTGTTTCACGACTGTCTCATAAGCTAATAGGAGAGCCTGCGAGAGTCAGACACGCCTCATTTTATGTAGGTTGAATGTTTGATACCTTGCTAACATGGTTAAGTGTGGTAGCCACTTATGGAGACAGACCGTGGTAACTTTAAATGGTAGCCGGTTTCAAGTTTCCAAATCCTCAATTGTTGTATAAAACATAGTTTTTTTACATTTTATATCGGAATCATTATTGCATTTGATAATCTGTCAACTTACCCTTAGCGTCGTGTGAACCCTTGGATTAGATGGTGAGGGTCTGGACTTGAATTTGAAACCTTGTACCTTGCAAACTTCATAATTATAATAATTTAATGATTTATAAAAAATCAGGATCAGGATTAAATGTAACAATTGACTTGTCACGCTATAACGATTTTGTAAAATAAATGTACATGTACCTACACTATGAGAATATTATAATAATATAAATAAATATTTAAGAATTATGTTTTAAGATTTGTTTTTGTTGCATATCCTTACCTTATTTTACAGACCACGCATATAGCGCACCTCATGGTATGTGGAGAACCATCCTCTCTCCTATAAACTTCATTATAACCCTAAATTAAACAACATAGATATCTAGAGTAACTAATAGTCATAGCTGGGCATTAACTCGTTAATACGTTAATCGTTAATTAACGAAGTTAACATTTTGATTAACGGATTAACTTTTAAATATACTTAAACATAAATATACTTAAACAATACACATCACTATCTAGCCCCAAAGTAAGCATACAGAGTAGCTTGTGTTATGGGTGCTAAGATAGTTGATATTATAATATTAATATACAATTATATACTACATATAAATACTTAAATAATGTATAAATACACACAGACACTGGAAAACACCCATGCTCATCACACAAATATTTCCCAGTTGTGGGAATCGAACCCACGGCCGTGGATGCAGAAAGCAGGGTCACTACCCACTGCGCCACGCGGCCGTCAAAAATGTTAACGGACACGTTAACTTCCGTTAATATACAGAAGTCCGTTTATCGTTAATTCAATGCCTACTATTTACCGCGCGACGCGAAAAACAGGTTCAGACAAGTAAGAAATGATGAATGATTATTTTTTTTTAAGAAATCAACAAATTACTACATTTATGTTAAATAGAGATAAAATCAACAAAAAACAAATTATGGCACTTTTCCCCCAGTGCTCATCCTTATTTTTCCAATGGTGATCTCACACAATGATATAAAAATTTAATATTACACAGTCATATTAACGGATTAATGATTAACGTAAACTTGCGTTAATTCTTCCGGAATGTAATGCTTTAACGTTTAACGAAGCTAACTTTTTTTAGCGTATTAACGATTAACGAAGTTAACTATTTGATTAACGGTGCCCAGATATGCTAATAGTATGAGAGCCGTAAACCCCGGCCCTTCGTCATTTTCTAAAAGCTAAAAGTTTGTCAGCTCATGCTCCTACCGTAAGTACGGTAGCTAATTATACATAGAGTTTGGACCGTGATGGCTTTGGTAGGTAGCAGGTTTTAAGGATCCATAAGCGTCTAAGTATAAAGTACATTTTTTTATATTTTCCTCGGCATAATATGAGAAATTCTATTCCCAGTCGCCAGTCACTTAGCTTCGCGGCAACCATTCGAAAAACAATATTCAATTTGAAACTTCAAGGGTCTCTAGCGAAGGGTTGCTATGAAGCCACGTGCCTTGGAATGGGGATAACATTTCTCATATTATGCTGATAAAAATACACTATACTTAGACGGTTGAAGGTCTGGATCCTTGACACTTGCTACCACCAGTGGCGTGCATTTCATAGATGCATAAACACAATGCATACCCTGAGGACCTGTATTGGAGGAGGTCCTTTTCTATTTTGTACAATTTGTACCTATAGTGCATCTCTTCTTGGTCGCATTCTTCATTGCTGAAGGTCGTGTCCGCACTGCAGTCCCTTCGATGCGTTGTTAACGATTCCCCTCCACACAGTCCGGTCCTCAGCTTTTCTAATGGCTGTTGTTACAGGGAGTCCAGTGAGTGACTTAACCTGGTCAGACCAGCGGGTAGGTGATCGGCCGCGTGGTCGTTTCCCTTGCACCTTGCCCACCACTATTACTTTATCCAGGTTATCGGGAAGACGACGGACTATATGGCCAAAGTAACTCAAGATCCTCTGATAACATACAGTTGAAAGTCTAGTGGAAATGCTAAGCTGTTTCAGTATCGAGATGTTTGTTCTTCTAGCGGTCCACGGTATACGAAGCATCCGTCTCCAACACCACATCTCAAAGGCATCTATCTTCTTTCTGTCTGTGGCCCTTAACGTCCAGGCTTCGGCGCCATAAAGGAAAATTGAGAAGACTAAAGTCCTAACGAGTCTCTTCTTGGTGTTATTGGAGACCCTTCTGCTTTGCCAAATTCTCACTAATTTGGTCATGGCATTTTTGGAGATTTGGATGCGTCTGCTAACTTCCTCCCTTGTCTGACCTATAGTGCATACCCTAGTTAAAAACCTTGTGCACGCCACTGGCTACCACTCAAACTTTCGGCTTTTATAAAATAAGGAAGGTCTGGCTCTCCGTCTATAATATTTGATTGGTTGTTTGCATTGAACAGGCTCTGAACCTACTGAACCGATTTGAAAAGTTCTTTCACTGTTAGGAAGCTACACTATCCCCGAGTGCTATAGGTTATATTTCATCCCCGTATCTATACGGGAACGAGAACCACGCGGGTGAAACCGCGCGGCGTCTGCTAGTCTTCAAATAAGGATAATTTTACCACCAGGAAAATAAAACGAAGATTTATTGAAATAATTTTATTGGTAAAACAAGGAAACAAGCACAAATCAATAAGAATTCTAAATTCTAACATAAAAACTAGTAACACTAACGGAAAAAAAATACTTTTAAAGCACACTAAACTCAGGCAAACTATAATAGCCGTTGTAAACAGTACATAGGTAAAAACTTACACTATTTACAACCTTATACATGAATAGGATAAAAACTAAAATAATAATTTGGTCTTACAGACCAAGGTATCCTAGAAATACTTTATTGCATTAGGAACAAAATATGTATACAAATAATAATTATAATTGGAAAATCGATAACTGTAGGGTCATTCTGTAACGACGTTTAGTGCGAATTTCGAATTCACCTCTTCTTTCTCTTTCTATAGTATCGTGTTAGATTGAGAGAGTTAGAGATAAATTCGAAACTCGCACTTGCGAGTTATACAAAACATAGTTACAGAATAACCCTGCTGTACTGTGTTGTCGCGATCTGCATGACGTCATCGCGACCTACACACAATCAGTTTTATCGGATGTCCTGCCGTTAGCGCTGCAAACTCATGAACTTACTGGATGGTCAGTGGCTGACATGAACTTCATAGTTGTTTACCATTCTTTTAATTTTATTTCTTTAAAGAATATTTGCCATATCTTTCAGTTTTTTTTAAAAGTCAGCTAGTTTTTTTTAAATGGTCTTAAATAATTCACTATCGTTCTACTAGACTGAAAAAATATTTTTCATATTTTTTTGAGGACGTGATTACATGAAAATTTTAGTTTTTAAATATGTTTTAGACAATATGAGCCAAAATGCCCGTCGGCCATGACAGTCTACATTTCAACTGTTTCATGACGTCACTATAAAAAATCCCATACAAATGGAGTGTTTGACAAAAATATTAGTCAACAATTAGTTCGACGTTTAGTACATCAAGTGTGTTAGTGACGTCACAAAATGGACGACAGCGTTTTTGACGTTTGGAAATTTTTATGCAGTTAAATGCCTTAAATCGAATGAAGCTATATTTTTATTGAGAAAAAAATACTGGTGCACTTATTTACATTAGGAACTAAGCTACCTTATTTAGGGGTAAATCACGTGGGAGATCTAATATACAGGGTGTAATTAATTGATTAAACACAATTGGGAGTTACACCACTTAACTTTCTGTTACTAAATTCCTTAGTTTTCAAAAATTCGGAACGTGACTAAATTATACTTTTATATCCGAGTTTTTAAGTTTTTCCATCTTGAATCAGTTTTTTAACACTAGCTGATAGGTATAAATTATATTTTAAATCTGATTTTAATTATTAATAAATTTAAATTTAATATACTGCGTTAAATTTAATATACTGTGTTGTAGTCTTAGTTTTAATTTATATTATATTTTATTCGTCATTCTAATGAACGAAATACAAGATTATCTTAAAAAAATTAGATGACCAATGTATAATGATACTATTTTTGAAATAATATTTTGTTTTGAAGAAGAAACTCTAGAGTGCAATAATTATTTTTATTTATTTAGATGACCCGACTTAAAAATACAACCTACGGATTTTTCAAAACTAATCAAATTAATTTTTAAATAAGTAGGTGGTGTATTTCCCATTTATTTCCCATCCATTAATTACGGGACACCCTGTATACCTAGTTTATGGCAATATTAATAGCACTTTTGTTAAAGTAAAATACCTATACAATGTGACAAATTTGATAAAATCACAATATTTTTATTTAATAATGCAGGGTGCAGTGATCACTTATTGTCTAAAGACGGTAGATAGATAGTTCATTGATATAAATACTCTTTGGTACTCTTTTTAAGAAAAAATATTCCAAGTGTGTGATACTATACATGTAGGTATAGTCAAGATTACTGTTATAATATTTTTATAACTTTTAATACAATATTTTTAATGACAACCCTATTCTGCAGGCTAATTCACTAACTTTGACGTATGTTACGAAATTGAGATTCTATGTAACAAATGTCATCCGGTGCTTACTGACAACCCTTCGTGGATTATATAGTAGGTAGATAACATTTCTCAGTTGATTTGATGTGTTATTTTAATAGGTTGTTAATAAAGACCAATTTAGTGAATGGGTCAGCTATTTTTACTTCAAAATAAAAATCAAAAATCATTTATTACAAGTAGGCTCAGTTTACAAGCACTTTTGACACGTTATTTGACTATTTGTTTATTTGACACGTTATTTGACTATTTTTTAAAGATTCTACCACCGGTTCGGAAGGCAGGTTCTGTTGAGAAGATACCGGCAAGAAACTCAACAGTTGCTCTTTTGAAATGAAAAAGTCATACAGTATTATAATTTACAATTGATAACAATTACTGTTTATTTCTTATAGTTTTACTTCCTGTGTGAAGGTGGAAGCTGATGCAACGGCCTCCAAGCATCTTTATTATTAAGGAACTCATAAATGTTGTAGTAACCTCGACTAAGCAAATGTTTTTTAACACAATGCTTAAAAAATGCATTGGCACAGTCTTGGGGATCTTATTATAAAAGAGTACACCCAAACCTACAAAAGATTTTTTTTTACTTAATGCTAAAGTGTTTTTCAGATAGTATGGGTAAGGTAAGCCTACAGTCGCATATAAATGATGTTCATAATACGCACTATTATCGTGAATCGCAGCAAACTTTCAAGAGTGAAATGAACTGTCATCCGCACCATCCCACATGAAACGAACTTTAATCACTAATACCTACTTGGTAAACAAGTTAGTGAATTGGCTTGCAGGTCACATTTGCAATGTGTTATCGAAAAAGTTCTTTTTTCTTTGGTCATTAATACATGATAATAATACTGATGCTGATGAAGTTTCAGTCCAAAGGACAATGGTCTATTTCCAAACAAATTTTTGCTGACATTTTTTTAAGCGTCTATGAATGAAAAAAATATAAAATGATAGATAATTATTTTCTTAACAATTTATTCTTATGGTTTAATATTATGTGAAGTCTGGAATTCGAGATATTTATGTTTGAAGTTTTAAAGGTTATGTTTTGTCAACAACGAATAGAGACCTACTTTTTAAATTGAAGTCTTAATTATTCCACGATTATGAAGCCGGGTATTTGGGTTCGATCGAAGAACATAAAAAGTAGGTTTGATCCCCATTTTTCGCTTAGACATGGATAATATACATACTTTATAAAAATGAATATAATTAAATCTAAAAATCAACGTGGAATTTAATACAATAGTGTTTTAAGTCAGTAGTTCAGCGGGAGAATCGGTGTCCATAAACATAAGCGGTCGTTAAAAAAGAATGTTGGTACAGAAAATCATTTGATAAGTATTGGAAAAATGCAACAAGATTTACAAGACGCTTAAGTACGCAAACAACGAAATTACGACGCGATGTGACAACTGACTTACAGTTCACAGTTGAATCGATAGTGCATGACTTGTCATAGGAACACGTAAAAGTATCGATACTTTATAGTATCGAATAATGATTATCGATCTCCTTTCGATACTGTTATTTTTGTAATCAATAAGTAATCTTCAGGAAATTACTTACTATTTTTACTTTTATTTAAAATCATGTCGAACATACTTAAACAATAAATACGTTTGTAAACACTTGTTCCTTTCCTTTGATTATTAAAATATATCATATGGCTTACTGTTGTTAATAATTGTTATTAACATGTTTGACTATTACATTTTGGTTATTTTATTACTTAAATGAAAAATGCCGCCAAGTAAGAGTGAACTTTAGCAGTATTTTGTCATGATTAGAAATAAGTAATTTAAATTAAATAGGTATACCTATTGCATTTAAATTAATTACTATTTCTTGTTTGAAAATCAAAATATTTTATATATATTTCAAAATAATTATATTAATTCGTCATAAATATTAGTTTATATGTTTGTTCTACTGAAATTAAACTGATGTCATTGAATACGTGTAGTTCAATGACGATATTTTATTCGATTCGATACTGGCTTTTCGGTATCGTGCGCGTCCCTAGTTGTCTGATATATGCAATATTCGTATAAATAGTATGGTTGACATACTCAATTATTTAAATGTAATTGATGTGAATATATTTTAGTTTTTGGACATAATTAGACCTTTTGCTCTGTTTCATAAAATTAAATAAATTATTTTCTACAAACTGTAATAGTTTACATTAGTAGACGCTTATGAATTCTATCAACAAACACCAGACCATTGTCCTTTTCAGCAGTCATACATCTCCCGTCGCCCGGATACCAACGAACTTGAAAAACCATAGTTTACTCTGTGATTTAGCCGACCAACTTATAATTGTATGTCATTAGTTATTACAGATTGTGCATCTATTTGAAAATACTTATTAGTATAATTTTATAATTAAATACACGCAGCATTTGAGGAGTTAAATAAATATTTTGTTCCTTGGTCCAAGAATTAATACTTAGTCTGGCATTTTGTTTTTTTTTAAATAGAGACTGATTTTGCAAATGTTAAAAAGTGCGGTAGTGGGTACCAGCTACTAAAATACAGAAATAATTTCTTTCAATAATAATAATAATTAACCGTTAATTGGCCCAATTGGTATTTTATAATATATATTATATTAAAACACTTGATCGACACAGGTTCTTATGATATTATGTATTAGGTAAAATTGTGTATAAATGTGCACTTGTGACAAGTAATACAACATACGAACCAGCACTTCAGCTGTTATAAGGATTGGAACACACAAGGCGGCAAATAATCGCGAGACATAATGATAACTAACTTTAATACACCATAACACCCTGTATATCTCGGTGTACCATTCAAATAATAAGTCACAATGTCGTTTTTCATTGAATATTCGTTTTTGCATTCATCTAACATTATGTTATCAACGACAACGACATACTAGTAGTAATAGCAAGTAGTACCTAATATTATTTTAACGAAAACCGATATTCAATTCATAATATGCTTTCAAAAACGCTCGAAGTTAATAAATCATTATTAATTTGTACTTTTGCCGCCGAGGTTTCTCGACCTTCTTTACAACTCATTGGTGGCGTAACTGACCATTCGTGGTTAAATGTTAGATTATTTATTTGGCCATATTTATAAATACGGTTTAAAATTTAAGCATCAACTCACAGTATAGTAAACTTTATACAGTAGTGATAAGGTCCACTTTACTTTGAAGTAAATTGATCCCTCGACCAAGGGATCTATATTAAAGACAAACTCGATGTGCACTGTTCATTCGTTCTGTTCGTTCGTTCATTCAACATCAAAAAAAATAGAAATGATTATGATATTGTTCTTGGAGTTACCTCCTCAAGAATAGATTTTTCATATGTAGCTTTCGGAATGAAAAAAAATTATAGTAAAATTAAGTAGGGCAGTAAAATTCGATGAACGAATGACAGCGTTACGTTTTTAGTGCGCAACCTATTCTGCGCACCTTTCGCCGTGTGCTGCTTGCGTGAACGCGGCCCACTTGCTCCCCGGTTGCGCACCTTTCACTTTTTAGGCATAGACGTACATAGTGTATGCTGCGGGTCAACATACAGATATATAAACAGTTGATCTAAAAGAGTAAACTCCATTCGTGTGTCGGAGCTGACACAGTTTTTTTCATTATATTTAATTGTTTAAGCTTATTAATCAAATATGATTTTATTTAATTTAAGAACGAGTTAAATAAAATTATCATTAGGTGTGAAATGACCGTCACTTTATACCCTAATTTGAATTTGCTAGTTGATAAACAATGCACATCGAGTATGGCTTTAGTTCAAACGCTTCTCAATTTCTTGGGCATGTGACATTTTGCCAGCATTATCACTCTAGTTACGCCACTGCGTACACTTAACCTAACTTACCAACTAGAAGGAACAATGGTATTCTTTGGTCGCTATTCGTCGCTATTCGCCGTCTCCTTGAAGGCTATCTGGTAAAAGATCCAGTCTTCCATGAACGAAGGCACGAAGGCCTTGCATTTGCTGAACGTGACCGCCGGTTTCATTTTCATCAGCACTTGTTCGTACAACTCGAGGGATTCAGGTGAAGTTGCACCGTTGCCCTTTATAAAATAAATAAAACAAGTAAATAATTGGATAAGAATAGCTGTTATTTTTTTTAAATAATTTTACATGCCAGATTTAAGGCGGAATTATATTTGTCTGACCTGTCGTGTCGTGACGCACAACGTTTATAATTGTCAACGTTTACACTTACGTGTATGTTACGTACGTTATGGCAACGTTTACACTTACGTGTACATTACGTACGTTGTGGCAACGTTTACACTTACGTGTACATTACGTACGTTATGGCAACGTTTACACTTACGTGTACATTACGTACGTTATGGCAACGTTTACACTTACGTGTACATTACGTACGTTGTGGCAACGTTTACACTTACGTGTACATTACGTACGTTATGGCAACGTTTACACTTACGTGTACATTACGTACGTTGTGGCAACGTTTACACTTACGTGTACATTACGTACGTTATGGCAACGTTTACACTTACGTGTACATTACGTACGTTATGGCAACGTTTACACTTACGTGTACATTACGTACGTTATGGCAACGTTTACACTTACGTGTACATTACGTACGTTATGGCAACGTTTACACTTACGTGTACATTACGTACGTTATGGCAACGTTTACACTTACGTGTACATTACGTACGTTATGGCAACGTTTACACTTACGTGTACATTACGTACGTTGTGGCAACGTTTACACTTACGTGTACATTACGTACGTTATGGCAACGTTTACACTTACGTGTACATTACGTACGTTATGGCAACGTTTACACTTACGTGTACATTACGTACGTTATGGCAACGTTTACACTTACGTGTACATTACGTACGTTATGGCAACGTTTACACTTACGTGTACATTACGTACGTTATGGCAACGTTTACACTTACGTGTACATTACGTACGTTATGGCAACGTTTACACTTACGTGTACATTACGTACGTTATGGCAACGTTTACACTTACGTGTACATTACGTACGTTGTGGCAACGTTTACACTTACGTGTACATTACGTACGTTATGGCAACGTTTACACTTACGTGTACATTACGTACGTTATGGCAACGTTTACACTTACGTGTACATTACGTACGTTATGGCAACGTTTACACTTACGTGTACATTACGTACGTTATGGCAACGTTTACACTTACGTGTACATTACGTACGTTATGGCAACGTTTACACTTACGTGTACATTACGTACGTTATGGCAACGTTTACACTTACGTTTTGTGACAGGTCGTGATGGCATCTGATGTGCCGCATTCGAAATGTATGATACCGATTCCGTTCTGATGCGTCACGACATGACACGACAGATAAATACAATTCCTCCCAGGCTAAACATTGTTCAAATATTGTATACTTATTTACAAATAGAAGATTGATTGATTATTAAAAAAAACAAGCGCCATAAAATCTAAAAATTTAAAATAATCTCAGAACTGTCTATAAAAATAGCAGCCAAAAATCTACCACTAATCTGTAAATTACTTATAATAAATCTGTAGAGATGTCAACTCTGTACATGAAACATATTTCCAAATTAACTATTAGGGGAGGATTAGCGATCGATACTGATGCCAAAAATGCAATCAGTAAAATTTTTGTCCGTCGGTCGGTCTGTATGTTCGTTAATGAAACAAAAACTTACGGATTTTAACGAAACTTAATACAATATTTATTCTTCATACTCCCGGGCAGATTATAGTATACTTTTCATCACGCTACGATCAATAGGAGCAGAGCAGTGAAGTGGAAATGTTGGGAAAACGGGAGAAGTTACTCCATTTTTACAGCGATACTACTGTAAGGGCTGGATTAAAAAGGTCTAAGGGCGGACGAAGTCGCGGGCGTACGCTAGTAAATAATATGAATACACCCGACCAACTTTACCCGTTACTTTATTTACTTACAGTTTACCCAGTTTAGGTTTACAACTTGCATAGATTGCTTCAGCCAACTTTGGGATGGGTCTGCTAAAAAGCTCTATGCATTAAACTCGATTCACTCAGTTTTGTTTTCACCTCTCTAGTGTAAAAAATGGCGCGTTTTCTGCATAAAACCAGTACCTAAGCAAAATTCGTGTTTATTGAAAGAAAGAAAGAAAATATTTTTATTTATACGTTTGGCCACACATATTTGAATTACCAATCCAAAATTAAAATCCAATATCAAAATATTAATATGATTCACTCAGTGAGAAAAATATATTAAAATAATTTTGTTTTTACCTTTGTTTTCAATGGACACACAGTAGCGATACCGTCCAACAAGGCGCAACTCTGGTAAATGAGAATTTGTTATAGAGAAAGAAAATAGAAAGATGGAAAGAAAGAAAAGAACAAAAAAAGAAAGAAAGAAAAATTGTTAATTTAACACACAAACAAACAAACACAATACATAGAAGACAATAATTATGTTCAGACACCAAAAAAGAAAAAAAAAATAAAGTAACTAAAAATGAAAAGATAATATTAAATAATTTAATTTTATTGATTAAGATAATTTTTTTTGGTGTCACCACTCAGCATGAGCTCCGCTGTAGCCGTGTGGTATGTCGATTCTCTATCTACGATCGCAATCGCTTCGTAAACTAAAAAAATGTATTGGAATGACAGATCTTGATCACTTGACCTGTCGATAGCAAATGTCATTCCCATACATTTTTTAGTTTTCGAATCGCTTGCGATCGTAGAAAGAGAATCGACGTGCCACATGGCTACAGGGGCTGAGCAGCGCTGGTCGTCCGTGGAGCCATGTGGCGACGCGGGCGGAAACAACAAGAAGATATTTAAATGATAAAAAATAATAAAACATAACATAAATATTAATTATATATTAATGTGTAAAATAAATAAATGATTAGTAGAGTTAATTAGTGAGAAAATGGAGTTAGAAGAAGAAATAGAAATCATGCAGAAATCAATATTTTGAGTTGGGTTAAATGATCTCCTGAACCAGGCTTTAGACTTACTGACATCGCGTTGGGTTGAGGTAGATTATTCCAGCACTTGGTGGTATTTAAAACTACCCCGAAACACCGGAGTTAGAGACCCCAAAACGCTGCCGACTTTGTTAGTGCGAGCTTTAGACTCTTTGTGCCACTGTAATCTATTAAAGATATGTTTTGATTCTTTATCTTTAAGAACGCCAAGTGCAATTTTCTTCTAGCAGCCATATTAAGCAAGATGCCTACAGGTGAAATGTGTGATCTGGGAGGGATATCGTAGCAGTACTGAATGCAAGCGTTGTGTATTCGCTGCACTATATTGCGTGCGGGCTAATAGGCGAGGATTATATAGTGCATTGGAGTGCTTACTAAAGTGTCAAGAAAATGTCGGTATAAAATGTTTAGCATAAAAACAATTTCAAACTACTCCTATTAAATAATTTTCAAATCGAAGGATATCCGTAATTTTTACGTCTTTTCTTTTTCCATACAAACTTTACACCCCTATTTCACCCTTTCTGATTTTATTTTCGTATTGAGATCTCAAATTGTGCCAAGTTTTTGTGGCGGTTGAGACCGTTTGAGCTTGAGCAGTCGATGCTCCTCGCGTTCGAAAGGACAGACATACAGAGTGGCTAATTACAAATATTTTCTTTCTTTTTCTGTTATTGTATCTATGGAAGAACGTAATTGGTTTGCAGTGGACTAAAAAAACAATGATACAAAATAAATCTTGCTGCCGTAACTGCCATTTAAAATAATAATCTAAGACAAAATATGAGTGAATCGAGTGAGAAAATGACACCTACCTACAGTATTAAAAGAAGTAATAAACTTGAATGAATTAATTAATGTATGAACCGGAAAAGTCTCGTGATTGTGATAAATATTTGAAAGTTTATGAATTATAATACAATAACTATAATAGAAACTGAATTTTTAATTTAAATGTAAGTTTAATATTTCATTAATGTAATTAAGCGAAATATATGTAATGTTGCTGATATAAAGATAATTATTTTTATAAAAGTAAAAATATGTATTAGTAGTATTATAATATCGTGTTTTTTTTCGCTAGTAAGTTGAAAAGTAATTAAATAATGTGTCACACGAAGGCAAAGTATTTTTCTTCTTACGCTTTTGAATCCCTTACAATCGATTCAGAATTTAACTCGCTACGTTCGTGATATGCTTAATTATAGGGTCCTTCGCTTGCTCGGGATTCAAACTCGGCACTTGCAGCAAAAACTCTCTCAACTCAGCAACTCCACCATTTTGTTTCTCGTTTATTTCAACGGCGGAAAAGAAATAAATCCGAGATGGGGATGTCGGTGAGGTCGCCGAACACGTAGTCCACCTTGCGCCATTTGCTCCACGATTATCTGACAATGACTCACTCACGTGCGTCATGAACTTGCCGCTGGGCTTGAGGATGTCGAAGGCGGCGCGCAGGATGCCGACCATGAACTCCCACAGCTCGCTGCAGCCCTCGTCCGAGATGGGGATGTCGGTGAGGTCGCCGAACACGTAGTCCACCTTGCGCCGCTCGGCCGTGAATCGCTTCACCGTCAGCATGCAGTCCTCCACGATTATCTGAAAAACCAAAACAATATTTAGCTATATACAGCGTAAATGATATGTATAAACATTCCTCGTGAATTACTTTACCGCACTAAAATCCGTTGAACATAATAAAACAATAAATATTGACGTACAAAGATGAAATTTGACAGGGAGGTGGTAAGTAAACGTCCGCTAAAAATGGATTTTGTGACAGGATCGGATTAAAAAAGTTGGGGCTGACGAAGTCGCGGGCGTCTGCATTATTATATAGGTATTATACATACAGAGTACAGACCAATATTCCCCTACCTCGAAATTAGGTCCCTTTCTCCTCTCGAGCACGTCCCCACAGATGGACTTGAGGTGTTTGTTGCACGCCTTCATCACCAGCTCGTCAATCTCCAGCATCCACACGTACTTGGGCTTTTCCTTCAGCAGCTCGTACAGCAGCGCACCGTCGCCGCCACCTGCTCACATCCGCACAATAGATGGCGCTGCAATGGACGCGAACGAAATCCGCGACTTTCTTCCTAACGGTGTAGTATTTACACCAATCATTTCATTCGTTAGTTCCAAACCACTTTAATATAATTTTTTTAAATTAAATTAAACTTAATCGATGTTTTTTTCGAAAAAAGTAAGTGTCTAATTTATACACAGGTAGGTCGACGATTGTTATTTCTCTAATATTTATATGGATACAGATAGTAATGTGTAATTTAAAAGACACAAGAGTCAAATTTGTAAATTGAAGGGGAAAAGAGAGGTCACGGTTGATGAAGAGATCATTGCGAGTAACGCTTGGATCTGGGGGTTCTAGCATCCGGTGAATGGACGGCTGTATGAGTCGGAGAGGTCGAAGTGCTTGGGTCTGGGTTTGTTTCTTGATTTGGTCTCATATGCGGTATCTCTGGACTCTGGTTAGTAATCTCACTACCACAGGTTGCCGGTTCTACTACTGCCGTCCGAGTCTGAGAACCTGTTGGTTGCGACTTCAATAACGATCAACTTGCAATAATAGTTTAGTTTTTTTTAAGGTACAATCTAAACCCTAGGAAGTAAAAGTATCCTCTTCAGAATAGCTCGCACTACGCACCCAAAATGACGATTTCTTTCCCTTCGTAACTCTCCTTGCCTCTTTGCATCAATGTTTCTGTGTAAATAAGGTCAGCCTCTGAAATATCTGAAACAAAATGATTTACTTGGTCATGGCTATTGTCATTATGTAAGTAATATTATATTTTTTTGTTTATTTGTTACGAATAGGCTCCGATGAAACTACTGAATTTTAAAAATTCCTTCACCAATGGAAAGTTGCATTATCAGCACGCCAGTAACATAGGTTTTATTTTATTTCATACTTTTATTCTCACGGGAATTGGTTTTTTGTGTATTTACTGTAGGCTATCGAGACTATCAATGCAAATATTATAATTGTGACAGTTTATCAATACTTGTGTAGTTAAATATTAATTGTAAAATTATATCAATATAGCGTATTGTAATAGATCTAAGTATCATATCTTATCATACAGAAATAAGAGGACTGTCCAATGTCCATATAAACTGACGCGAGTTTCAGGATGCCAAGAATATAATTATTATATTCTTCTTCCTGCTTCGGCGCTACAACCCTTTATGGAACTTGGCCTCGTAAACCACTTTTCTTTGTTTGTTTTTATTATTTATTTTTGTTTTCCTTTGTAGAGTTCGGTTTCGGAGCCATGTAAGAGTCAACTGTGGTTTTGCTTTTCTTGTATGTGTTGGGAATGTTCTGAGGCCTTAGCTTAGTTTCAGAAGTTTTTTGTTTTCTTCTGTTTATCTTATCTCTCATTTTGGATTATCCTGACTAGTTTCGGCTTTATGTTTCTTATAGTTCTTCTGTCCAATAATATTATTTTATCAAATTTCATAATAATGTTTTCGCCTTGCTCTTTCCTTGAATTAAAAACGAAGAGAGTTACTCTTCGTTTTTGGAGGACCTTTGCAGTAAAATCTTCTTTTATAATTTAGAGCCGTGATAGCCCAGTGGATACGACCTCTGCCTCCGATTCTGGAGGGTGTGGGTTCGAATACGGTCCGTGGCATGCACCTCCCAACTTTTCAGTTGTGTGCATTTTAAGAAATTAAATATCACGTGTCTCATTCGGTGAAGGTAACCATCGTGAGGAAACCTACATACCAGAGAATTTTCTTAATTCTCTGCGTGTGTGAAGTCTGCCAATCCGCATTGGGCCAGCGTGGTGGACTATTGGCCTAATCCCTCTCATTTTAAAAGGCGAGTCTCCTTTCAAGCTCAGCAGTGAGCCGAATATGAGTTGATGACGATATATATTTCAATTTCCTTCAGCAATTTTTTACTTTTTAATATCTGAATCTTTAAGCCCATTATCGTTAAAGACTATACTACAAGCCTAACTTTTCCATTTTTTTTCCTAATCTACTTACTAGCTCTGTCTGTTTTGTTGCAGTAGCATAATTATTGTATAATGTAGTAAAAAAAATTTAAATACAAATAAATAAAATATAATCTTTTGCAATTATAAACTCTTTTATCAAGGTCAAAATTCGTGTTGGTAGTTGTTATAATTATCATAGCACAAATTAATTATAACATGATGTTGATACAGCCACAATCGGTTGTTTTATTTTGGAGTGTAGTTAACTAAATTATCCTCGCCGACCTAATCATAAAAAAACCATGTAAACCTTATATGTAATTTAAACTTTTTTTGATAACACAGATGTTTCGGCTCTAGGTAGGTATATATTAACAAGCCATATTCGGCTTACTGTGGATTTAGCTTAAAATTGGTGGAGGTAGCTTAGAACCAGAAGACGGACATTGTGTCCACATCGGCGAGGGTAATTATAGTTTGGCAAGATTGTTGGTGACACTCCCGTGATATGCGGTCGGCGGGAGGGGAAGGACTGCACGGGTGTGAAGTCGTGGGCGCGGGGCAGAGGAAAGGTCTGCGCGGGTATGTAGTCGTGCGCGCGGGGCATGGCTACCTCCTTCCGGCCCCCGCAGACCATCGGGAGTGTTACAAACGAATTTCCCAAGCTATAGCTTAGCTCTTACGCTCACATAGTCACCGAAGTAGCTAACGTTTGGAGTGAAAAATTGTTAGGTGTTGCGAGTGAAAAATTGTTAGGTTTAGGGTCTATAGGTTATAAGTCTTAGGGCCTAGGCTTTATTTTAATGGGAGATGCATCTGTATTACAAAATTCTGATAAGTCAAAGACGCTACAATTCCATGCGCAATTTATCCAAGTTAAATAAAAATCGCTTCTTAAAAATAAATTTCTTAGTTTAAAAGAATTTGTTACGCTGAATATAATTTATAACGCTAAAATAAAATATTAACAAAGACCGCACCTAATCACTTCATAAAAAAATTCCACGCTGGAAATAAGGCTTATATATTTTTTTATTTATTCTTACTCACTACTTATTTGTTAATTTATCACGATTTAATAAAAATTATATTTAAATGAAATAATACCCCGCATGTTAAGGTAAACACAAAACAATTTAATTTCTATAACTTTTAATTATTGACAGAACCGCTGTCAATCTGTCAATAATTAAAAGTTACAGAAATTAAATTGCAACGCGAATTATATTAATATTTTATTAATATTGTAGGTATTGAACTATTTAAAAAGACACTAAACAAATGTAGTAGTTGCGGACGCTAATAAAGACAGTATATCACAAGCTTGTACTATATTCGCGCTATAATAGATAGATAGATATTATAGATACATTATTGTTTGATTACTCTGTATTGAAACATTAAGCCGTGTAGTATACCTAAACTTTACCGCTAGTAGGTAATTTACAATGATTGTTTGCCGTGCAGAGTAAATAATATGTACTATGGTATAGTAGGTATTTAATTATGCTGCAAATTATTTCATACACTCAGTTTTTTCACCCAAGGTAGAAGTCAACCCTTTTATCACTCATTGATGTATGGGTTAATTTAAAATCGACAGCAGAAAATATTGAAAATTTCATTTTCAAGTGGTGAAATAGGGCTTGAAAGTTTACATTGATTTCCACGCGGACGAAGTCGCGGGCGTCCGCTAGTTAATTAATATATGTAAAAAGTAAAATGGAGTTATTATTGATCATTTGTATGTAAGTGTATTACTAACATTATTTTTGTTTTACGCCACCTGCTGATGTCCTTAAGTTTTCCTAAACCGAAGGTTGCCTGGAAGAAATCGCTACTTAGCGATAAGGCCGACTTTTGTATGCTGATCTATTCTTAATATGTTTTTATTTCACTTGTATTTGTCTTTGTGGTGTGTAAAAGTATATCTATCTATCTATCTATTTATCACATTCTTATAAGGTAACAGAGTAATAGTAATAAATGGTAACATGGTGGTGTTTTATATACAAGGAAATTCTGTCCCACATCTCATGGCACTATGCAAAAATCACAATATCTTTCTATTAAAATTTCATAGTTTTTTTTTTTAAATATTTATGCATTGAGCGAGTAATAGAAAAATGAAGCGAAGTAATGTAAATTAATTTAAGTTAAAAATTATGTTCTCATAGCGGTTAAGCCATTTTATAAGAATAAATATAATCATAAAACTTTATTTATAAATAGCTGATGCCGCGCGGTTTTACTCACATGGTTCCCGTTCCGGTAGAAATACGAGGATAATATATAGCCAATAGCCTTCCTCGATAAATCGGCTATCTAACACAGAAATAATTTTTCAAATCGGACCAGTAGTTCCTGAGATTAGCGCGTTCAATCAAACAAACGAACAAACTCTTCAGCTTTATAATATTAGTATAGATAATGAAGTAAGTAATAACTTATTTGTTTGTTTGCTGATAAATAGTACACATAGAGCATGGTTGTTGTGTAACTAAAGTGTTTTTTAGATAGCATGGGTAAGGTGACAGTCGCCTGTATGACTTTCATAATTCGTATCGTGCATCGCGGCAAACATTCAGAATGAAACAAAATGTCACCCGCACTATCCTACATGAAACGAACTGTAATGAATATTTTGTACTCACTTTGTAAATCATCTAGCACCAAAATGTTCCCAAAGGATTTGGAATGCACCACTTGCACCTTCTGGAACGACGACTGCTCGTCGAACAGCACGCCGTCGATGTCATACTCCAGCAGTCTCTCGTCTGCAATCATGCAAGTGTAACAAATCAACATCTCTATGTGATAATGTTATTAGAGTCTGACTGAAAGTAGAGACTGAAATCGCCCGCTAAATTTAAAATTCATATAAACAAATTGAAAACACATGCGTTTTCATAATTTGCTTAATTTTTTTTTTTTTTTGTGAATATAAATAAGTATTAAACTCAGTTATTCCAATATTTGCACTATAACTTTCAAAATTTACTCAATTTCAGTCTCTACTTTTGTTAGCCAAACTCTAAGTTCGAAACACAGGAAGTTTGTTGGAATTTTTATAATTGTGAATAACGGAAGTACAATTAAAAAGCTTTGACTGATTTTATCTTTGACTAGCTGACTTTCATCCGTGTGGTTCCCGTTCCCGTAGGAATATGGGCTATATAACACTGAAAGAATTTTTCAAATCAGTAGCGTGTTTTTAATATTAGTAGAGAATAAATTTGTATTTAAAATATTAATTAAATTTTTATATTAATTAAAATTGGACTTACCTGAAGTAGGGTAATACCTGCCAAATTTGCATCGCTTCAAAGGGGGCAACGCTTGAGATTTAATTACTGACATGTATTTATTCAGTTGACCTTCCAATATCTTCGCCGACTAGTAAAATAAATAATACATAAAATGGGAAATTAAAAAAACATAAACGCAGTATGGGTAATGGTACATGCAACCACAAACTAAACGAAATAAATAGACAGAGCACTTGGAAGTCAAGTCTAGTTTTACCTTAAAACAATTCGCGCCAAATACAAGATGTAACCTATATTGAATGGCTACTAAACTGGGTGTAGCCACACTTTGGTATTAGCCGTAACATACATTTCATATGATCACTGAAAATTATGTATGGGCTGTCTAACCTTTCTTTTAGTCTGTGGTGGGATCTAATTAATATTTATACTAATAGAATGTAAGGTTGAGCGTCTTCTCAGTTTACTAGAAGATCTGCAGTGAATATAAAATGTTTACCAAAAAAAAACAATCTTTAAAATTGGGAAAAAACATGCATGTGTAAAGTGTGTTATCTAAATTATTACATACATTAAGTCTTAAAATGCTATTATTAAATCTACTTAATAACATTTACTTAAGGTGTAGATTTCATAAAGTGTAACAATTAGAAAAATTGGAATTTTAAATATTGTGAATATGTTACAATGTTATCTAGAAATTCAGTCAAACATGCATGTTGTTACAATTCAGTAGGATGTATCACTCAAAAATAATTTTAGTCAGTGACTTTGAAATTATTATTATCAGGAAATTAAGTTTCACATGAGTGCAAAGGCTATGTGGTGTGAGAGTACTTTTAAATTAATTATTTAATGAAAAAATGTTTTACCTTTAACTTGGCGCTTTTAATGTGACATCAGAATTAGTTAATTGAAACATGATCAGGCCAGAAGGCTAATTCACTATCTTTGACATATGTTGACATATACAAAATTGAGATTCTATGTAAAAATGTCTTCCGGTGCTTACTGGTGGATATTACACAGTAGGTACATTACATTACAGTACGGGACATTTTGTCAATTGATTTGATGATTATTTTAAATAGGTTGATAATAAAGACCAAAATAGTGAATAGACCAGCTGGTACAGGGTAGGCCACTGAACAAGGCACATGTACAAATTATTAAAATTTATAGTGGCCCAAAGCATTGGTGCCAATGCAATGGCCAAGCATCTATGTTATATAGTATTGAAATGATCTAAAGTGATTGATAGTTTTAGTATGTCCTAACCTGAGCTTGTTAGGTAAACGTCATATTTATAGCCACGTTTTATAGTTGGCAATAGTTTTAGTCGGACACACTCCAGTGAAATTCGTACAGAACTTTCCAGAAGCTTTGAACTCTAGAACAAGATAACACGCTCAACCTTTATTCTGATTATTGAAGGTACGTTATCATAGCATCTTCCTAATCAATGCAATAAAAAATTGTATGGATAAGGAAGGTTTGTAACTTTATATAATAGTTTTCAAAATAAAAATTAAGTATAGTCTAATATTAAAAATAACATTTATTCAAACTAAAAGAAAAATATTGTTTTGAACTTTGTATATTCAATTTTACAGCAAGAAATGTTAAAGATTTTTTTCGTGTGCAAGTGTTTTTTACTCCTTCACTCTGTTTAACTATTTAACATTTATATTTTATCTTTGTTCGTAGTCGTAAATATTTGTAGTTTTCCTTATTTTCGTAATGGAAAATTGCTTTGTAATAATAGGGTAGTTGACACTTTTTTGTGGCCTTAAATGTTTCTTTTTTTCTTTTCAAGGCATTAATATATGACAATTTTATTTTTAAATATTTTTTTTACAATAAGATCTAAATATTATCAATCATGACAACACAGAGATGAGATATGAAAAATGTTCTTCTTCAACAATCCTGGACTATCCTAGAAACTCCATGGTGGTGTTATCTCAGAATTTCATGGAAAAGGTTCACAGTAAAAAATATTTTTATTTGTTAATACTCCTTCCAACTTAACCTGCATCTAAGATCTATCTAAGACTGCATTGCCACTTATCATTAGATGATACTCAAGGAATTTGAAGATAAAACTAGATGTAACTCTCTCTTATAACTTTGTCCATTTCAAATGATTAAAAAAAAAGTTTAAAACTGGTTACAAAACAAATTTCAGATTGCTACTATGCTTAATTACATACCTATAGCTTTTATAGTTTCCTAAATATTATATATATTGTGTGAGTGCTCAATTTCATCAAAAAATCAACCATTATGAATACATGTTTTGAAAATTTAACCTGCAGACATCTAAATGCGCGTATGAATTATTATAGTGCATAATATGTAACGAAGGCTATTTTGAGCGAATACAGAATTAAGCTAACCTTGAAGCTGATTAATGGTTCCTCGTTGTCTTCTTTATAATATTCAATATTTACAGTGACAAGGCCTCGATCAAACAGTCTTACGGACACTGTTGTACCTGCTTTCCCTGTAAGCAGCTTCAGAGAGCCACCGTCCACTTTAATATCAGTGGCTAAGATGAGATTAGGCACATATTCCTTCAGCACGGTTTCTAATTGAGTAAATACAGCTTTCTGACCGTTCTCGTCACCCAACCGGGCGGGATCCATTGAGAAGTCCAATAATATTGTTTGAACCGACATCTCAGTAGTATTCCTTTATTATACTTTCTGTAGAATTTTAGAAATTGGACGGAGACCGGCAAAAATATCGAAAGGTTCAAGCAGACGACAATTTCATTGATTTGATTTGATAGAATTAAAAATATTTGACACAAATTACAATGACAAACGGCTAATACAAATTTGACAGACTAAAATTCGCATGTTTGATGACAGATGACAGATCATGAGATCATAGAATATTAATATCTATTCTATGATTACAGATTATAGCGAATGATAGTTCATGTGCTATTTGAAATAGTCATGAGATTTTGTCATTTTGATGCGTGAAGAGAGGATCTATTTCTATTTCCAATTTCCATGATGTTTCAATAGAGTAGAATTTAGAAAAGTAAAATGTTTATTTTCATAATTTAATTGATTTTTAAACTGTATAAATCACATGCCTGGCAACACTAATATTTCTGTCTCTTTAGTAAAAAAATTAGGAATTGTGGAATTTTGTGACATGGCTGGAAATAACGCTGAAGAAGTTGAGGTAAGTTTTACCACGTTAGAAGTATTAAAAATTAATATTCTACCCTCAAACAACAATATACATTACGGGTTACTGTAATATAGTCGATACTTTGCTGATGTGGCTCGCTCAACTTTCACTCATTCACTGTATTATTAGTGCATGTTTACCGGATAGGCCGTAATTAATTGATTTACGTGATTTACTGAACGTATTCAGTGTTCCGTAATCCGCACGGTTATACTAATAACTACATATCTTAGTAACTTTAATACAAAAGTTGAGAGAGTTCTAGGTTAGGTTGATTTTTAAGAAAAAAAAATGACTTGTGCATTCAAGGGATCAGCGGGCGCAGATACTAAGAACAACAGCAGTGGAGAAATTCCCCTAGATTTTACTATAAAGCATCCCCTGCAGAACACTTGGAGCCTATGGTTTTACGACAACGACAGAACCAAAACATGGGAGGAGAACCAAATTGAATTAACCACATTTGATTGTGTAGAAGATTTCTGGCGGTGAGTATCTCATAATCGGATTATCGATTGACTTTTAACTGGCTTTACAGCTTTGGGTTCTTTGTCCTGTCCTATATTTAATAGGATTTGATACCTTTATACTTGTGTATAGAAAGTTAAACAGTATGTTTGTTTGTACTACCAGTTAGATCTGTAAAATCTTTTTTACAATTAGTAAATTAAAGAATAAGTTTAATTTAATGATACAGATTTTTTAGCTAAAATTAAGAATTCCTTCCTTTAGTCCCTAGGAAACTCATAATATTAGCTTTGCTAATGTTCATAATGGGTAGTGACCAATTTTTGTGGAAGCAAGTTTGGAAAATTAAACTTGCAAGTATTTCCATTTCTATTATTAGGATATTTGTTGGGAGGCTTGGGCCGTGGCTAGTTACCACCCTACTGGCAAAGATGTATAGATAAAGCGATTTAGCATTCCGGTATGATGTTGTGTATAAACCGAAAGGAGTGAGGATTTTCATCATCCTCCTAACAAGTTAGACCTCTTCCATAATAGACTGCATCATCACTTAACCATCAGGTGAGATTGTAGTGAGGCTAACTTGTAAAAGAATTTAAAAAAAAATTCAACATCTGTCAGGTCTGCTAGAGCATATACAAAAGAACTTTATTAATGTTTTTTACTTTTGATTAATTAGTTTACCTTTGGTTAATTGGAGCCATGAGCGGTCAGTGGATATGACCTCTACCTCTGATTCCGGAGGGTGTAGTTTTGAATCTGGTTGGGGGCATGCACCTCCAACTTTTCAGTTGAGTTGATTTTAAGAAATTAAATCTCACGTGTTTCAAATGGTGAAGGATGAACATTATGAGGAAACCTGCATACCTGAGAATTTTATTAATTTGCTGCATGTGTGATTTCTGCCAATACACATTGGGCCAGTGTGGAGGACTATTTGGCCTAGCCCCTCTTATTCTGAGACTCAAGGCTAGCAGTGAGCCAAATGTAGGTTGATAATGAGGATGATGATTTGGATTACCTTTATCTAACTAAAGCCAACACTTGACTTTTCCAGGTTGTACCACCATATCAAGCAACCATCTGAGCTGCGCCAAGGTCACGACTATGCTGTATTCAAACAGGGCATTCGTCCCATGTGGGAGGACGACGCCAACAAGATGGGTGGCCGCTGGCTGATCAGTCTTGAGAAGAAACAACGTAACTCTGATCTTGATCGGTTTTGGTTAGATGTGGTAAGTATTATAAGTAACAAACCTGATGTTGTTTAAGGTATGATGGTGTGTATTCAGTTAATTTATCAATGTGCAAAACAATCCTCTGCTATTAAAACAAGTTCACATGCTACATGAGTAGTGTGACAACGGACCTATGCCTGTCCTATCAAAAACCTCCCCAAAGTTACAGTTCACCTAGTCTAATGACTGATCGCAGATTCCAAGGACAAAAAAAAAACTGAAACAACGGAACAGCCTGCATCTATGGTCTAAGATCAGATGACAAGGTTATTTTGTCTACACATTGCTTTCTGTTTCATCCCATCACAGCAAACAAATTGCGAGAGTCCCACGAGTGTAATACCAAAAGTACGAGCTAAATTGCTTGATGCTGCTGAGCTGCTGGACGGTGAATGGCTTTCTTGTCCAATACTGCCCTCATTTATAAATCTGTTTAATGAAATTAGTAGTTTGATTATAAAAATATGTAGTTAAACAACTGTCAAGAGGGAAATTTTTTTTTTTTTTACTTTTAAATTTCTTTTGCAGATTCTTCTCCTAATTGGTGAAAACTTTGATCATTCTGAAGAGATTTGTGGTGCTGTCGTAAATGTGAGAGGAAAGCTTGATAAGATTGGTCAGTATTTTTTACATTTATAGTGCATTTGTGATCAAATAATACTAAAAATAAAATAAAAATATCTTTCATTCATCAATTAAAAAGTGAATGCACTATCAGCAACCAAAAAATGTTCTCACTGTCAATGTTCTCAATGAGTGCCAAACACAACTTCTTGGCACTCAATTCAAGTAGTCACATTAGCAAATTCAACCTTAAGCTCAATTCTTAAGGTTGAATTTGCTCTGAATTTGGGATTTTATTAAATATTGGATTATATTTATAGGTCTTTACCAATAATTCTAAAACTGTCAAAGCAAAATTGGCCTGTTTTTAAGTGAAATTTTCTACATGATTGTGCGCCTTTTATTATAAGAGGTCAATGCTTTCATTGCAAAAATGGTGCATTAAGTAATAAGATTAACTAATAACTAATAACTTTTCCTACCAACTTCATCCTTGCAACTAGTTCTTTAAACTAAGTCTGTTCAAAATGCTGTAATCTGCTTGAATTTGTCTGTTCCACCTAGTATATAGATTGTAATTTTTTTTTTAATTTTCAGGTGTATGGACTGCTGACACATCAAAACAGCAAGCAAACTTGGAAATCGGCAGGAAACTTAAAGAATCGCTCGGGATCCATGGCAAAATTGGCTTCCAACTCCATAGAGACACCATGGTCAAACACAGCTCAGCTACCAAGAATCTTTACACTGTTTAGTCACTAAATTATTTGTATCAAATGCATTGACGGTTGTTGTAGCTTTCAAATGGTCTATTTATCACATCACTGCATAGAAGAATGCTTATATTTTATTATTTATATCACTAGCCTGCATAAACCTGTGTTACGTAAGCCGTCTTTCGCATAAGAGTTTTTTTAACGGACATTAAAAAAACATTTAAAGACAGCAAATGCATTCTCAAGTATATGTTTTCACGACAGCTTTTATAAACAGGACGTTTTTTATCGAGCAGTGTTTCATTTTCAATATTGAACATCATTAACTTCATACTATATTTGAACATTTTTTTAACTTCTATTAAAAAACTCTCATGTGAATGAGGGCCTAAATTTACTTATTTTAACCTCAGCTATCTGGTAGTGACAGTCCTGTCAAAATCAGTCCAGCCATTAGAGATTAGCGGGAACATTATATTTTGGGTCATCATTCATCATCATCATCATCATTATGTTGGGTCAGCTAAGGTGGTGACACATTTTCAGGTTTTTTTTTTACACCATGTTTATTATTTTAGATGTTTTATTGCAACTTAAAAGTCATCAATAAGTAATCAATAAAGAAAAATAAAATTTGGCTTTGCAAGATTTTTACTATAATTTTACTCTATATAAACCGTCATTGCATATTATAGAATAAAATTTTTAATTTAACAGAAGATTTTAGTATTTACGTTGTCATCTTGTGAGAGGGTAGATTGTTTTTTTACTCTCATTACATATTTGCGATGAAAATGAAAGGCTGATGTTTGTACTGAGCTGTGCTTAAGTATGTCTGATGAGATCGCATTAGTTATAAGTATGTGTTTACTCAAAATTTATACCTTTTAACCATCAATCTTCTATTATAAAGTGGATGCACAATCAGCGACCAAAAAAGTCCCCACTCAATGAATGAAAACACATGTTCTTGGCACTTGATTCAAGTAGTAGTATTAGCAAATTCAACATTATAGTCAATTCTTAAGGTTTAATTTGCTCTGAATTTGGGATTTCATTGAATATTGGACTATATTTGAAGACCTTTAGGTATAATTTTCTTTACCTATAATTCTAAAGCTGCCAAAGCTAATTGGCTAGATTTTAAGTGACATTTTTTACATGATTGTGTGTCCTTTTATTATAAGAGGTCAATGCTTTTAACACATTGTAGCAATAGGGGGGAAACTAGTGCTATATTACTACTTGGTTACTAGTAAGAGTCTCTAGGTTTCATGACAATCTTTTTGATTTATGTCGCTAACCAGTGGCGTAAGCGTATCATGGGGCCAGTGGCGTATTCATTGGATGAGGCCGCAACATCATTTTGTGTTTTTTTTATCATTATGCTGATGGGCTTGGGGCCCATTATAAAGTTGTGGACTCGTGGCATGCCAGCCATGTCATCCTATAATAACGGCAATGTTACATCAAGTAGGGGAGCCCGGGATGCTAAATTTGCAGTTACTAAAGCTTTATGGGGACTGATTGCATTTGGTAGCTAAAATAAAGAAGGATACTTGGTGGAGGTACTAAACAATGTGTAAGGTATAGTCCCTTATGTTAATCTGCCGCGCTCGAGTAACTGCAAAAATCCCCTCTTCGGCTCCCCTACTAATACTAACTAAGCTAGTTTATGGTTCAATACAAACATAACACTTTTTCTTTAGTTTCTTAATGAACTCTACTTGCTACACTGTACTGTATTACACTAAAGTTTTATTTTTAATCGATGCACTTTATTTATGTAATCTTACAGCGCTACCCTAACATGCGAAATTCATGCATAACGTTATAATTATTGATGTTTGTCTGTTTATAAACGAAAATATTTTGGTATTTCGTAATAAAAGTTATTAAAAGGTAATGGCTTTTTTTGGTTTTCCACACGAACTTCATACAAATGTTTGTTTAAACAAATTGATTCTATAGCTTGGCAAGTTTGTTGATGACACTCTCGTGATATGCGGGCGACGGGGGAAAAGGACGGGGTGTGAGGTCGTGCGCACGGGGCAGGGGTAGTACCGCGCGGGTATGAAGTCGTGCGCGCGGGGCATCGCTAACTCCCGCGCGGGCCATCGGGATGTTACGAACGAATTTGCCAAGCTATAAGTTTGTTACGTTCGTTTAAAAAGAACTGTTGAAAATATAATAAATGTTAGTGTTGTTACTCGACTTTGACTATTTAGACTTGGTCGAAGTAATTCGCAAATTTTCAGCGTTCAGAGACGTCATGTTATTCACCGGTTGATGTTCTGTAACCCTGAACTCTACCACCTATAATAAAGCTGAACTCTACGTGGAATGTTAATCTAGTATCAACGGTGTGTGTTGGGCCACGCGTAGTGTAGGGTTCCGTAGATTAAAATAGCACTTTAAACCCTTATAATGCACAAAAATACCGATAGCGAAACCCCTAAACTATGGTACATAGCGAAAAAAATCGTCATCACTTTAAATATTTAGAAATCCCAATGTTTTATATTGGAAATGCCAACACCATGCCAAAGATGGAATATTTTTTACAGGTAATTGTTGAATATTAGTCTATTAAGATATCAATAGGCTAGTTAACCCTCTTTTTTTTAAATGTTATTAAATACTTAGTTCATTTTAACGATAATAAAAAAAAATCAATGTAGTAGAACGCTACTATGGATTGGCAACTTCGTTTCGTAACACACCGGATGTTGCACGCGGACCGGGGGGCGTGTAGCGATGAATGAAATACCCACGACTGATCCACGTCACTTATCTGCACGCACGATTTCACACTCGCGCAGTTTTTTACCCTGTCGCCTGCGTATAATGGGAGTGTTAAAAACAAACTTGCTTATTATAAATTGAATTTTTTCAATATGAGCTTTTGGCTCATATTGTCAAAAACAATATGACGTCTGTCGTTTATGACGTCGTCGTCGTATGTCGTTTCTATATTTCAACTGTTTCATGACGTCACTTTAACAAATCTCTTACAAACGGAGCGTTTGACAAAAATATTTTAATCAATTTTGACTTTTATTACCTACATAGCAAATACTTCAAGTATGTTAGTGACGTCACAAAAAGGAACGACTTTGTCAATATATTTTGGACCCTTATTTTATTTTTTATTTTATTATTATTATAATTCCTTATAGTACACGAAATTAATATTGCTTATATTAAATTTGATATGGGTCATCTACAAAAAAAATACAAATTATGAAAACAGTTTGTAAATGCCGCTGGCGTACACGCGTAACATTTGTTTTTTTTTTATGGGTTTCACCGGCCATAATGCGCTGCTTGTAAAGACTCAGTCTGTATCATTATTTATTCTGTGCTTAATGTAACACTGAAGCAGCTAAGCGGGAATGCCTCCATCATCAACATCAACATCCTACTCTGTGGCGGGGACTACCGAAAACTTAGTAAACGCAAATGCATGTATGCGAACTGCTTTGACACCTAATGTATCTAAAGGCGAACTGCATGTCGTGAGTCATGACACGTCATGATTAATATCTATGAGTCGAGAACTCGAGAGTCGAGTCATTGAAGAATCGTTACGTAGTGATGTCGAACCTCAGTAAGTATCGATATACATATTAATTATCACCATAATTTTCAAAAATATTCGGCTTTATTGCGTTTATTTTACATAAATTTTACTCTCACGCACGGTACAAAATAAATTATAAATAAATTAATAATTTATACTTGAGATTCAACTGGAATCAATTCCAGTTGAATCTCAAGTGTCATAAAAATTTCTAAAAATACATAACTAACGGACACCCGCTACTTCGTCCGCGTGTAATTCAGTTTTTCACAAATTACACGGGAACCATGGATTTTTCCGGGATGAAAAGTAGCCTATGTGTTAATCCAAATAGACCTGTGTAATTCGATCGTTTCGTAAAACCCGTGTCGATCGCGACCCATACTCATGGAGATCGGGTCTCAATGATTCGATCATTTCGATCGTCCGGGTCACGGGTTGTTTGGGTTTTGTGTATCGTTGCGACGCGGCTTGAAGTAGGTAGGTATTTGAACTGAACACCCGTAAGACCCGAACCGGAACCCGATCCTTTGATTGACCGACGGATTCAAAACAAAGTTATGCCTACTATCAGTTAAATAAATATTGTGGTTTGTAATTGTATCGCTTTTGCGTGGTGATACAATAATATTAAGTCATCGTCTATATTTACATTCGAAAAATGGGAAATTTTATTTTATGTTTTTATGAATATAGAAAAAAAAATGTAAATAATTAAAGTTATTATATATTATATAGATAAAACTATCGCTAAAAGTAATACATACCTACATATATATTTTAGACTTTATTCCTTACGAATTTACCACTCAAGTCATCATCATTATCAACTACAGAATAGAGATATCTTTACAAGCCCCGAGATGAAGCCGATGAAATCATAAATACAGAGTAATACATATCTTCCTTTACATACGAATAAAAGAGACAACTACAGATTGTACTTGCGAATGATGATTCGACATTATAAGCAATTGAGCCAAATAATTATTTATAACACTAATACAATCAAAATAAAGTTCAATTTAGTGTGGTCGGGTCGAGAGATCGAGTTTATTATATGGATCACCAAACGGGTCTCACAAAATCGGGTGTTTTAGTCGTCCGCGACCCGATTATACACGAGAACTACAGTTTTGAGAGTTATTGTATTAAAAATAAAGTTCAATTTAGCGTGGTCGGGTCGAGTGATCGAGTTTTTATATGAATCACAAGATCGGGTGTTTTAGACGTCCGCGACCCGATTATTCACGAGAACTACAGATTTGAGAGTTATTGTTTTAAAAATAAAGTTCAATTTAGCGTGGTCGGGTCGAGTGATCGAGTTTTTATATGAATCACAAGATCGGGTGTTTTAGACGTCCGCGACCCGATTATTCACGAGATCTACAGATTTGAGAGTTATTGTAATGAAAATAAAGTTCAATTTAGTATGGTAAACAAAAACCTTTCGATCTTTTAATCGAGTCTGCGCCCGGGCGGGTCACCAAACGGGTCACATAAGATCGGGTGTTTTTAACGTCCGCGACCCAATTACTCACGCACAAGTAGTGATCGGGTGTCGGAGATTTGATCATTCGCGATCGACACAGGTCTAAATCCAAAGTGAAATCTATCTTCATTCCAAACTTCAGCCAAATCGCTTCAGTAGCCGCAGCGTAAAGGAGGAACAAACATACACACACTTACACACAAATTTTCGCCTTAATAATATTAGTGTGATACCCGTGCGAAGCCGGAGCGGGCCGCTAGTTATACATATAAGCCTTCCTCTTCAAACACTCTATTTATTACAAAAAAAAAGTAGTTTTTTAAGATTTAAGCATACGTAGGGATGTAGGGGTATAGGGATATAGGAAAGGTCATAAACTATGTAGTCATTCTACAAATACAGGATGTCTCGTAATTAATGGATAAAACGAAAATAGGAGATACACCATTTGATTATCTAAAACCAATTTGAATAGTTTTACAAAAATCCCAAGGACAAACGACCAAGTTATATATTTTTTTCGGATTTTCAATTTTTTTCTATCTTGAATCAGTTTTTGTAATGCTGTAGCTGCTGTAAATAAGATTTTAAAGATCTATTTTTTGTTGAACATTACGAATTATATTATCAATGTACCAAAATACTATTTTTATAAATAATATTTTATTTGTTTTGTAGAAGAAGCTTTGAGTGCAATAATTATTAAGATGACCCGAATAAAAAAATAGTCCTGTAAAAAATTTATGGAACTGAAGTGTATTATCATTTTAAAAACGTATGCACTTATTGATGTCTGTAAATTGGTATGAAACTTGTGTCTAATCTTTGTAGTTACAAAGTTGCTGGTAAAAATGTACGGGAGGTGCTGAATTCTCAATACAAAAAAAAAATTGAAGTCGTAGGCCTGGCCCTATAGTGGGCCGTTAAAGGAGGCTGATGATGACTGAGGCAATCTCCCCTTCCTCATTACGATAAGAAGGAAATTTTAATTTTTAACACTTTTTAAAGTGACATTAATTTTGATTTGTAGGTACTTATTACATCGTTAGAGGTCGATTTGGCCAGTCTAGGCCCCTAAATACTAGCCACCCCTCAGCAGCCATCATACTATATACTAGCCAATGCCCGCGATGATAAAACTTCGCAATTATTGCATTATTTTAGAACATAATTGAATACCATAAAAAGATTACAGTGCGTAAAAGATTACCTTGACGGATAGCTTTTTTTTAGAACTTTTTAAAGGGAAATTTCTGAAATATAGAAAGGTACATTTATATTTGTCACGAATTGGCCATGATTTTACATGCTTTTAAATGTAGCCACTGTTCCTTTCTCAGACGAATTTCTATGGTTTTATTTAATCTCCATACGTTTGGCACAGCAGAAATATACTTTCAATAGGAATTTAAATGATTTATAAATTAAAACTCTTGTGTTACAACTAAGATAAGTGTTAATTATATCAAGCAAAATTGTATTTACTAACATTGTTAAACTATACTCATACTTACTATTTATATATCAGAAAGGGATGAAAGAAAAACTAAATAATTATGGTTTACGATTTGCTATATCGATATAATATATTCACATGCCTATTGAAAATTTATCAGGAACAACGATTGTCGATACATTAGACATTGACATAACATTTGTCGACTGAAGAGTGAAGACGTTGTCACTTTGACAGTAAACAACAATCGATTGCGAAGAGTAGACGTTGGTTTGGTGCTGGAAAAAATTGTTGTTTCGTAAAACTGCTTTGTGAAATTGCTTTTACTCAAGAAAGTTTCTTGTGGATTTGCAATACTACTTCGAAATGGGTCGTGGTAGTAAGATTAAACATATTGAAAAGAACGGATATTCTGAATTTAAACAGGTAAGTGAATAATAATTATATTTAAAAAACCGTATTGACTACCTATACTTAGGTACTTAATAATTTATCACCGTTGAATCACCTAATAACATTTCTATGCCATAAGTAATTGAAAGCAATATTTACATAGAAAGTTACCTAGTGTGTTTAGAAATAATTTTTAATTTTTATAGTTATGGACTAGTTGGCAATAGGTATCACTAGTTTTTCACTGTTTAAACTTTGTGTAGGTATTACTTTAGCCGTATGTGTGTATATGTTTTTACCTAATTAATTGATGGAGTTTTTAATATTTTCGATCTTTAACTTCAGTCAGATAAAATCATGAGACTTTGTTATTGAAAGACCGAATGAATGCAATGCAGCAATAAAATATTGCTCAATAAAATAATATAATGTGTAATTACTTATGAGTACGTAGATTACTAATAAAAGAACGTCTACGCTGGCCAAGAAATCACAATACATAATACGCGCGATGCGTGATCGTGAATTGCTTTATATCTGGCTTCAATTATAATGCTGCGTGAAAATATTCGAGTATATACGTACTTAAATTGTTATGAAATATATACCTACCGATTAACTGCAAAAACATAACCCTTATTTGCAGAAAAAAAGAAAACTACTTATTTGGTATAAACATTTTTTTGTGTCTATCTGAATATTTATTTCTACCATTTGTTTTTGTATCTGACCTTTAAAGGAAACTTGCTAGGCTTATCTGGCAAATTTCCTTTGCTTAAGAAAAATGGTTTTATTTATTGAAGTATCCAGAAAATACATATAACTAAGTTTGATAGGCTCAAAAATCAAAATCAAAAATTCATTTATTTCAAGTAGGCTCAGTATACAAGCACTTTTGATATGTCAGTTAACTATTTGTAAAGATTCTACCACCGGTTCCGAAGGCAGATTCTGCTGAGAACAAACCGGCAAGAAACTCAACAGTTGCTCTTTTTAAAAAAAAAATCATACAATAATATTATAATTATAATTTATGACAACATTACAATTTCTTATAGTTTTACTTCCTGTGTGAAGGTGGAAGCTGATCCAACGGCCTCCAAGCAACTTTGTCATTAAGGAACTCATTGATGGTGTAGTAACCTCGACTAAGTAAATGTTTTTTAACACATTGCTTAAAGTTATGCGTTGGCAGGTCCATCACAGTCTTGGGGATCTTCTTCTTCTTCTTCTTCTTCTTTATTCTGGGCCGTTTCCGCACTTAGCCATTTGATTGGCCGTTGTGCGTGGGTCCCTCCGGTGTAGGTTCCCGCTGGATTTATTCCATCCAGCCGAGCTCGCTCCAGAAGCTTAGCAGGCCGCCCAGGTCGCCGATAGCCTCATGGAGTGTCGCTGAGGAGCCAATGTAGGTTGCTCGTTGTTCCGTTACGCCTCTGCAACTGAGCATAACGTGTAGCGGTGTCTCGTCCTCCTCCATGCAGGCTCTGCACAGAGGACTGTCTGTCATACCTAGAATTGAAAGGTGTTTGTTTAGTGGGCAATGACCAGTTATGAGGCCAACTACTGTTCTCAACTTATCTCGTGGAAGGTTTATAAGTTTCTTTGTTAACCTTGGGTCGGGGCTTGGAAGTGCCTCCTTTGTATGTCTACATGTGGTTATACTGCCCCATAGTTCAGCGTGGGTTCTGATGGTTTGTTTGTGCAACCATGTTTTGTATTCACTGAATGGTATGGGTACTATTGGTTCGGGTCCTACTACCTTCAGTGTCGTGGCGCGACGCGCCAGTTCGTCAGCCGCTTCATTACCTAAAATTCCGCTGTGTCCCTTTATCCATCTTAGGATGACTGTGTTATTTGTTGCAAGTTTTGTTAGGGCCTTGTGACAGTCCAGCAGTAGTTTTGACGTGGTCGAATGTTTTGCCAGTGCTTTTAGTACTGCCTGACTATCGCTAAGTATATTAATGTTAAAATTTGTTACCTGTCTGTTGGTCACGGCAACAGCCGCAGTTGTGATGCCGACGCATTCTGCCTGGAAGACTGAGTTGTGCTTACCAAGCGCTTGTGCAATCCGTATATTGAGGTCTTGGCAGTAGACTCCTGCTCCAGTACCTGTGTCTGTCTTTGACCCATCCGTGTACACATCTAGGGTGTCAGGGTTTGTGTAGCAGTTACTAGCTTCTTCTGTATTGATTTTGTATGTTTTGTCCATCACGAATTGTTTTTGTGTTTTATCACATATCCACTCCATACATGGGTTTATTTGTATTCCCTCTTTTAAGATGTTGGTGTGGGCTGTGTTTGTGTGTTTCCACAGTCCGCATGTTTTTAGTCTGAGAGCTGTAAGCGTTGCTTCCTCTTTTATATGGAGATGTAATGGAGGAATTCCTAGTATTACCTCCATTGCAGCTGTCGGTGTTGTGCACATACTGCCCGTTATGGATAGCAGTGCTTGTCTTTGGAATTTTTGAAGTTCCTGTTGAGTTGTCGTTTGGATCACTTTTGGCCACCAGACTATAGATGCATATGTCATTGAGCTTCTTACAACTGTAAGGTATAGCCACTTCATTATGTGCGGTTTTAGTCCCCATCTTCTTCTTCTTCTTCTTCTTTTCTTCCTGGGCCTTATCCGCACTTGGCCACTAAGGTTTGGCCGTTGTACGTAGGTCCCTTCGGTGCTGGTCCCCGCCGGAGTCACTCCAGCCAACCGAGCTCGCTCCAGAAGCTTAGCAGGCCGCCCAGGTCGCCGAACGCCTCATGGAGTGTTGCTGGGGATCCAATGTGTGCTGCGCGTTGTTCAGATACACCTCTGCATCTAAGCATAACATGTATCGGGGTTTCCTCTTCCTCCATGCATGCTCTGCAAAGAGGGCTGTCGGTTATACCTAGAACCGAAAGGTGTTTGTTTAGTGAACAGTGTCCTGTCATTAGTTCAGTAACAGTTTTAAGTTTGCTACGGTTTAGTTTAAGTAGTTTTGTGGTCAAACGTGAGTCGAGTCTTGGAAGAACCTGTTTTGTGTGTTTGCATTCATTAGTGTCTGCCCATGACTGATCGTGTGACATTCGTGTCTCCTTGCGGAGCCATGTTTTGTACTCACTGTAGGGTATTGGTACCATTGGAAGTGGACCAGCAACCTTCAGTGTTGTGCCTTTGCGTGCCAGTTCGTCTGCCCTGTCATTACCTGTGTTGCCGTTGTGACCCTTCACCCATTTTAGTGTAACGTTGTTTGTTTTTGTTAAGTTGGTTAGTGCTAAATGACAGTCTGAGATAAGTTTTGAAGAGGTCGTGTGCTTTTTTAGAGCTTTTAGTACTGCCTGACTGTCACTGCAAATGTTAATGTTAAAGTTTGTTACCTTTCTTGCGTTCATTGCTATGGCCGCAATTGTGATTCCAACGCACTCCGCCTGGAAAACGGAGTTGTTCTTACCCAATGCTTGTGTGATGTTTATGTTGAATTCTGGGCAGTAGACTCCAGTACCTGTTCCTAAATTTGTTTTTGATCCATCTGTGTACACTTCTACTGTGTTCACATTCGGTCTTGTTTCCGCGTCATCTATGATGATTTTGTATTTCTTGTCCATCAGGTGTTGTTTTCCCGTTTTGTCGCATAACCACTCTAATTGTGGATGGTTTGCCTTTTCTTTCGTTAATAGGCTTGCGTGGCCTGTGTTTGTGTCTTTCCATTGCCCACTAGATTAGTCCCCATGTTTTGCCTATCATGCGTTTGCACTGACATAGGATGGTTGTAGATTTCTGAATTTTCGTTTCAATATGTTTTTTCCAGTTCAACTGTTGATCTAGTGTTACCCCTAAGTATTTTACCTCTGTGGTTAGCTTTAGGGTTACTTTGAATAAAGTCGGTGTTTTTGGAAAGTTTGGTTTTCTTTTATGTGTGAACAGAATAAGTTCTGTTTTTCTGGGGTTAACAGATAGTTCGTTAAGTGTACACCATTTTTCTATCTGTTTGAGTGCATCTTGCATTATTCCACTTAGGGTGTTTTCATGTTTTCCTCCTATAAGTATTGTTAGGTCGTCAGCGTACCCTATTGTGAGGAAGCCATTGTTGTTCAGTTTACTGATTAGTTCATTTACCACCAGGTTCCATAGGAGTGGGGATAGTACTCCTCCTTGAGGGCATCCTCTGGCAGCAATGGCTTGAGTTTTACCATTTATGTTTATTTGTATCGCCCTGAGTGATAAAAGGGAATTTATCCATTTTCTTATTGTTAGAGGTACATTATGCCGTTCAAGGGACTTTTCTATACTGTTGAACGTGGTTTTGTCGAAAGCACCTTCTATGTCTATGAAGGCTCCTAGTGTTGATAATTTATTTTCCATGTTGTGTTCTATTTTGTTTACCACTGAGTGTAGGGCTGTTTCTGTGGATTTGCTGGTACTGTAAGCATGTTGGTTCGGGTGTAGGGGGGTGTTACTCAGTACCCCATCCCGTAAAAATCTGTCTACTAACCTTTCCAGGGTTTTTAGCAAGAAGGATGTTAGGCTGATTGGTCTGAAAGCTTTCGGATCAGTGTAATCTGATTTACCTGGTTTTGGTAGGAGGATTACTTTCACATCTCTCCATAGTTTTGGTATATATCTGTAAGCTATGCAGGCTCTGTATATTTCTGCTAGCCATGGTGTTAGCCATTCCAAACCCCATTGTAAAAGGGCCGGAAAGATGTCATCCGTGCCTGGTGATTTGAAGGGGTGGAACGTGTTTATTGCCCACTGTATTCTGTTATGTGTGACTATCTTGTTGGCGAGTTCCCTGTCTGATTCTACTGGGTTGTAGGTTTCATTTATGTTTGTCCAGTCTGCAGAGTCTAGTATTTTGCATCCTGGGAAGTGTGTTTCTAGAAGAGTCTCACTTACTTCTTTGTCGTTTTTTGTGTAACTACCATCGGCTTTCTTTAGGGAGCCTAGTATGAGGGCGTTGTCTTTTGCAAGGATTTTCCTTACTCTGTTAGCTTTCTCACATGATTCTATGTTTGAGCAGAACCGGCGCCACATTTTTGTGTCCTTCTGCCTTATTGTTTTGTTGTAACTGTACTGGTGATCTTTGAAAGTATCCCAGTCTTCATCCTTCCTGGTGTTCTTAGCTTTGTTAAACAGTCGTCTAAGATTATGTCGCTTCCTTTCAAGGTCGGGGCTCCACCATGCATGCATTGGTTTCTGTTTTGTTGTGCAGGTCTTTATGGGACAGGCTTTTATGTAGCATGACGTGATGACATTAGTTATGCTTGTCACGTTGTTGTCTATTTGATTTGTTGTCTCGATTGTAGTGTTATGGAGTTCGCTCTCATTCCCATAGTTGCTATGGAGTAGTGTTTTATATAGTTTCCTGTTTGTTTTCCTAGGATTTCTCCGTGGTGTGTCCTGTGCCGTGGTCAAGTTCAATTCGAAATGGATGCGTTGATGATCACATAAGGTGAGATCATCAGACACATGCCAGTTTCTTATTTGATCCATTACACCGTTAGACGCCAGAGTTATGTCTACTATTGTTTGGGAACGGCTCGTGATAAACGTTGGTTTCGAGCCTTTATTTAAAACTACAAGATTAGTTGTTAATAGATATGTTACAAGTTGCTCACCTCTTTTGTTGTTTTCGTTGCATCCCCATAGGGTGTGATGTGCGTTGCTGTCTACTCCAATTATGAGGTCAGTGTTTTCGTCCTCACAGTATTTTATGAGGTCCGTCATCTCTTTTGGTGGTATATGTTCTTCTATGGGTAGATATAACGATGCCAAGACTAGTGGTCTTGTCCTAGCACCGGTTTGTTGTCCTATGCCACTTTGTATTCTTATTGTTGTTATGTCTCTGAAACAGAATTGTGTTAGCATTGTCGCTGTGATACAGCGAGGTATATAAATACAAGTTCTCGGTGGAGTTTGTTTACTGTCATAAAGAAACTTACCGTTGCAGTTGCCAAAACCACATATGCGGTTTCCTCTGACCCACGGCTCTTGGATCAGCACTATGGTTTGGGCCCCCTCCTCCAGTTGTTTGCGTAGAGTAGCCGTTGCAAGGATCTTATGCTGGAGGTTGGCCTGTACTATGTCTACATTACTGAAGATGGATATTGATGGAGTTTATGCGTCCCGGGGGACACATTTCTCCAGTAATGTATACAGCGGAGCTGAGTCCGCCATGTCGTCGTCGTCTGAATCAGTTGCGTCTGTGCCTGATGCCCTTTCCCATTTCAACCCCTCTAGAGTGGGTGTGATACTTGGTCCGGGGCGCGTCTCTTCCCATTGCATCCCACTTGTTGATGGTGTGATGCTTGGTTCGGGACGCGTTCCTTCCCAATTCATCCCACTTGTTGAGGGAGCGGTACTTGGTCCAGGGCACGTCGTATCGCTGTCATGTCCGTCCTGTACAGAGTCCGGTAGTTTTTCACAAACTGTCTGTGTGATTGTCTTCGCGGCTGCGTCTGTCTCAGTATTGTCCTGTTTTGTGGAGGTAGCTTGACTGGGCGGTATATCACTAAGTTCTTCGCCAACAAAGAACTTGAGATATATCGTCCCAGTGGAATAGGCTACCCTCCTGTCGTTGTCCAAAATGGTGTCGATCTTTTCCTGGGGTATTCCTAGTATTAGGAACACACCTGGAAGTCTCCCTGTCGACCTTTTGAAATTATGTAGGGTCCAGCTGCCGATATCATACTTCGGGTTCTGCCGTAGGAGGATCCTGTGAAGTTTGCCGATCTCTCCCCGGTAGTTGGGCACGTATAGTGCTCCTTTCACCCTCTTCGTGATTTCGCGCTGGTTTATTATTTTAATTTCGAAGCCCTCCCTTGGCGAATTCAGCCTTGGTAAGACCGCGTTCAACCATTGAAGGGCTTGGTCGTCTTCACACCACATTTTCAGGACGCCTTCACTGAGGAAGGCTTTTCCTGAGAAGGTGGGTGCATGGGTTAGAGGAACTCCAGGAATTGGATCTCTAAGGCAAGCCTCGAAAACCTCCTCCTGGATTTGCTCTTGCAGAGTCATCGCCTCTGTCTGCGTCATGTCAGCCCTAGGAACGAGGGTGATTGCGACACTCAGATGTTGTTGGGTCGCGCCTGCGTAACTCTCCCTCGTTCTGGTCTGTCCGATTGTCTTGGTTCTTTTTGTCTGGCCCCTTGGTGAAATGGAGTCATCTAGCCTGCCCCGTTTAAGACTGGGCTGGCTATTTGACGGGTTGGGGTTTCTGTCCTCGTCAGCCCCACCACCGCTCCGCCCTCTCCAGTGTTTATTGCACCGGGGTGCGACGGGGTGTTGCTGACGTTGGCCAGAGGTGTTTGCGCATGTAGCGTCCAATGTTGGTTTGGCAGGCTCCGCCGGAAGGTTTTCGCCGGAGATTTTCTGGACTACAGCAGTGCTGCGGCTTGTGCCTGGGCGTGGGACGACAGTCTCCGCGGGGATCTTGTTATAGTTCTCCTGTAACTCCTTTTCGTTTGTACAAATTAATATTTTGTCTTACATAGATTATGCTGTTATATATATATTGACAGGCTACTGTTAGTTTACCTATTTCTTTAAACTTTTGACGAAGGGACTCACATGATTTTAATTTATATATTGCACGAACTGCTCTTTTCTGAAGTACAAATATTGAATGTATATTAGCAGCCTTGCCCCACAACAAAATGCCGTAAGACATTACGCTGTGAAAGTACGCAAAATAAACAAGTCTGGCTGTGTCAGCATCAGTAAACTGTCTTTGTTTTTCTCACTGCAAATGCAGCTGAGCTGAGTTTACCTGACAGTTTTTCTATATGAGCACCCCACTGAAGTTTAGAATCCAAGGTCACTCCCAGGAAAACTGTGGAATTCTCTATTTCTAGTGTTTCACCATTGATCATTATAGACTTATCTAATTTTATAACATTTGGTAATGAAAACTCAATACATTTAGTTTTCTTTGCATTTAAAAGTGCTGATACTATGTTGGATGTATGTATGGATGTTGTTGTTCAAATAAGTACTTCCTAGTTTATCCATATGAATATTGTTTTGGTGTGATTTTGCATTTTTTTTTGTCCAATAGGTCCTTGTGCAAGTTGACGAAAAGGAAAAGCCCAACACTGTTGAAAAAGCTGAGATTTCTGAAAACTCCAAATCTTCCAATTCAAAAAAGACACCTGACTCGCCTAAAGTTTCCAGCATGCTCAAAACATCTGACACTTCCCAGAGATTTGAGCCTGCCGAAACATCTGAGACAAATAAAAAGTTTGAGATGCAAAATAAACCTGAGACGTCCAAATCGTTGATGAGTTCCAACATATCTGAGTCTGAAACGCCCAAAGAATTTGAGGCGTCTGAGGGGCTTGATCAAGCTGAGACAACATGGATAGAAATAACTAAGAAGCCTAAGAAATCCCAAAAGAACGAGATGAATAGAGGTCCCGAAAGGAACAAAGGGTTTCAGAGGAACGAAAATCAAAATAGGCATCAGACACCCAAAAAATTTGGAACACCCAACAAATCTGACAGGTCTCGCGTCGCAAATCGGAAATCTGAGACATCTAAGAATTATGATAGGAGGTCTGATAGATCCGAATCATTTCAAAGGCATGAGAAATACGAAACTCTTCAGCGGCCAGAGGCGCTTGAGACAGCGAAAACAACCCAGACGTTTGATTTGTTGAAAGAGCCTAATTGTTTGGAGACGGATAAGATGTCCGAAAAGTCCGAGATGCACAGGACATTTGAAAAGTCCGGGACGCTTAAGGATCCTGATAAGTCTGAGACATTTAAAAGCCCTGAGAGATCTGAGACAATTAATGAACCCAATAAATATGAAAAGCCTAAAGGCTCCGAGGTTTTCGAGATGCCTAAAGGGGTCGAGAAATCTGAAACGCTTAATAAGCCTGAGAGGTCCGTGAGACCGAAGATGCTTGAAAGGTCAGAGACACTTAATGTACCTGACATTTCTAAGACCGTAAAGGAGCTTGAGGTGCCCGAAAGCTTAGAGGCCTTTAAAGAGCCCGCGATGTCCAAAAAGCTTGAGAGGTCTGACACGCTTAAGGGATCCGAAAGTTCCAAGGCGCTTAAAGAACCTGCGATGTCGAAGAAGATTGAGGAGTCCGAAACGCTGAAGAAGCCGGAGAGGTCCGACACGCTTAACGGGCCCGAAAGTTCCGAGGCTCTTAAAGAAGTCACGATGTCGAAGAAGCTTGAGAGGTCCGATAATTTAGAGGAGTTTAAAGAACCCGCGATTTCCGCGGAACTTAAGAACTACGATAGCCCAGGACCACCGAACGAAGATAAGAAGACTGAGACGCCGAAAGAAAATGATAAGTTCCAGATTACAAAGAGACCCGAGAAGAGTGAAACGCACGGAAAGATCGAGAATTCCAACATAAATGAAAATTCTACAAGAACACAAGATTCGAAGCTCAACTCGGCCGAAAAACTAGAAAAATGTGAAAAGCTACCTGATCTATTAGTAAAGACTGAAACACCAAAGAAGATCGAAGATGTCGTTGAAAAATTTGAAAATGGGAAAAAGGATCTTGAAAATCTTGATATATGTGTAATCCGAGAGGCACCAGATGTTCTAAAGGCTGCTGTAGAGGAAATAAAGCATCCATTAGAACACACGTGGGGTATGTGGCTGTTTACTAACAACAATAAAAAAAACTGGGAGGACAATCAGGTGAAGTTGACGTCATTTGACACAGTCGAGGATTATTGGTGGTAAATATTTGTTTATTTTTTTACCTTAGTAGTAGGCAGCTGCGACTTACTTTTCGTGAAATACTTTTATTCGTACTTACAACTTTTTTCCTAACAGTTGATCATGATGACAGAAATTAATCATAAAAACTGTTTTATTGTGTTCTATTTATGCCCCAACCCAATTTTTATATTTTGGTATAACATTATTATTCATAGTACAGACATTATTTTTACTCTCTTATCCTTAATCTACTCTTTTATTCCTAATGAGAAATAAGAGAGTAGAAATAATGAAAATATACCTCTATAGTACAGTTCGCGCGGCGAGAGTTTGGCTTTGACCGTTATTGCGCAGAAATCAGAAATTGGGTATCAACGGGCATTAGCGGGGTGCGGGGCGGGTGCGCGGTGCTCTGATTGGCGCTCCAGTCGTTACCTGCCTCTCGCACCGAAACGACGTACCGCGCACTCCTGTTGTACAATCACGTTCACAAATGAATTGCTATTTTCGTTAATTGTTGTCGATTGTTATTATTTGTTGAGTTTGTTTGTTTAAGTTTTTTTGTTAAATATTAAAAAGTGATTTAAAAATGCGTAAAAAAAACATTGTTTTAAAAAGGCAAGCACGGAAAATGATATATGACGTGAATTGCTTTTTAAAGAAAGAAGCTGACGAATGTATCGATTCATTGAAGCAAATTCGAAGTAAGATTGAGGAAGTTGCTTCTTTACTCAGTCAGTCGGAAAATAACCAAACTTCTTGGAATCTTGGAATAAATAATTTTATTAAAAACAATTATTTAGAATTTTCATTGCTGTCTCTGTATAAACATTTTAAATATGTAAAATAACTATCAATAGTTTTAATAAATGAAGAAGTTTATCTACTTCGTATTATTTTCTAGCATTATTATCACTATACATGAATTTTGACCCACTCAAATATCCAACCTGGTACATAAAAAAGGAAAAGTATTGTGTGCGTGACAGTACCCATGCGCAGTAATCCCCTCCATCCGAAGGTCAAAGCCAAACTCTCGCCGCGCGAACTGTATCAATGTTTCATAGTTTAAAGAGCTCCAAAAAATACCTTTTTTGTGTTGTTGAATGTGAGAAAAAATGGGCAAAACCTTCTAGTTTAGTATAAGATAACTAAGCTCATTTTCCTCAGAATATGACAGACAATTTTGGATTTGACATCTTGAATCTGGTTCGGGGCATGCAACTGCAACTTTTAAGTTATGTGCATTTTATGAAATTAAATATCACACATCTCAAATGGTGAAGGAAAAACATAGTGAGGAAATCTGTATACCTGAGAATTTTCTTAATTCTGTCTGTGTGTGAAGTTTGCCAATCCGCCATTGGGCCAGCGTGGTGGATTTTATTTTTTTTAGATATTAGCCAAACCATTCTCATTCAGAGAGGAGACTTGTGCTCAACAGTGAGCCGATAATGGGTTGTCAATGATGATGACTGGTCCTTAAAAAATTCGTCTGAGCTATGTGCTATAAGCTAATGATAATGACTGTAATCAACTTACCATGCTCTTTGAGGCCTAAAGACTCCCTGATTAACTTCAGACTGTTATTGAGAATTTCTCACTCTCTTCTATAGTACAGATGTTGCACCAGGTTTAGATATTAATTTACTAGCGAAGTGTTAAATAATTTCAGTTTATACCACCACATGAAACCACCTTCGGATCTGGGTATCGGCAAGGACTATGCAGTGTTCAAGGAGGACTTCCGTCCGATGTGGGAGGATCCTGCCAACAGGAATGGTGGCCGGTGGGTCGTCACCTTTGAAAAGAGACGTGATAACTCTGAGCTTGATAACATCTGGATGCTTATGGTAAGATTACATTTGTGTTATCTTCACTACATAGTATAAAACAAAGTCGCTTTCTCTGTCCCTATATCCCTATGTATGCTTTAATCTTTAAAACTACGCAACGGAGTTTAATGCGGTTTTTTTTAATAGATAGAGTGGTTAAAGAGGAAGGTTTATTTGTATAACTAGCGACCCGCCCTGGCTTCGCCCAGGTGCAATGCTGATACACTACAGAAAAACTGAACGTTGAATATAAATAAATATAAATATATATTTATATATAAAGTTGAATATAAATATAATAAAAACAAAGCACTAATATTATAAAGGCGAAAGTTTGTGTGTATGTTTTTTCCTCCCTTACGCTGCGGCTACTGAAGCGATTTGGCTGAAATTGGGAATGGAACTAGATTTCACTCTGGAGTAACACTACTTTTCATCCTGGAAAAATCCATGGTTCCCGGGGGATTCCGTGGGGGTAATAGTCATTTCCGACTATTTGGAAGGGAATGGGAACATAGACAGACCTGGACCAATTAGGAATACCTCAATCAGCCCATCCAGGGATCACCTAGGACCTCTGTCTTATAAATCCATCGTGCATACCACAGCGCATGAAGACCATCAAACAGTGAATCCATGGAATAATAAGATTTTAAATTGTTCATTTTCATTGTCTGTTAAGGAAAACTATGAGTTTTTTAAAAAATATCATTATGTTTTTCAGGTGCTTTTGGTGATTGGTGAAAATGTCTCAGTTTCTGACGCGATATGCGGGGTTATTGTAAATGTACGAGCCAAAAGCAGAATCGGTAAGCATTCTTTGTAACTAATAGCCATTACTAGCGGACGCCTGCGACTTCGTTCGCCCTTAGAACTCTTTAATCCCTATCGCAAAAACCTTTATTGGCCCAGCTGCGGATCGAACCCAGGACCTCCGTCTTGTAAATTCACCGCGCACACCACTCGCCACGCAGGCCGTTTTAGTGGATACCTACTAAACTATCACGGTTCAACCTTCAAAGTATAATCAATATTTACAATTTATTTTTGGATTTTTCAGCTGTTTGGTTATCCGACTTCAAAAACGAAGAGGCTGTCATAAAAGTAGGAAAAACAATTAGGGACGCGTTACGACTTCACGGCCGACTCACCTTTCAGCGACACAACACGAATCACAACTTACACACATTGTAATGAATACCTAGCTGTAGACTAACTGTTATCTCAATTGCTCAGAGTGCCTAGTGGCAGTTTTCAATGTTTTCATACTGTGAACATCGCGTAACCGTAAACCATTGACCTCTTATACTAAAAGGACGCAGAATGTAGAAAATTTCACTTAAAAACTGGCCAATTTTGTTTTACAAATAATTCTAAAACTGTTTTTACAATTATTTGTAAAGAAAATTATACTTTAATTAAATACATATAGTCCAATATTCAATAAAATCCCAAATTCAGAGCAAATACAACCTTAAGGATTGAGTTTAAGGTTGAATTTGCAAATGCGACTACTTGAATTGAGTGCCAAGATGTTGTGTTTGGCACTCATTGAGTGTGAACGTTTTTTGGTTGCTGATTGTGCATCCACTTTTTAATAGGAGGTCGATGCCGTGAACGCGAATTTCTAAGGAATTGAAACAGCGCCATCTAGTGGCACTGCTGCACAACTGTTTCAATTCCTTTGAAATTCGCGTTTACGGTTACGCGATAGTCACAGTATGAAAACATTGAAACTGCCACTAGGCACACAGTATGTTATGTGTGTGATAATTTTTCTTGTGCAGTGGCGTAGTGTTGTGGGGGCAGCTACCCCGGGGCATATAAAAGGGGGCAAGTGATTTTGTCAATTGAATAAAAATTTTATAAAATGTGCCCGCCTCATAAAAGTTATTACACAAAATGTAACACAAAAATAGCAATGCCTTTTCAAAGCCTGCACTAATGTTGGCTTGGACGTTTATTCATATAGATGTGTGCTCATTCCGAAGCACTTCTATCTAAATTTTCAATAAGTTGTATATCAGGTATAATGTATTTTTAGAATTTAAATTATCGTGAGTGTTATTCATATTAATTTATTATGAAACACGGCTAAAACTCACGTGATACAACGTCGGAGTATGCAAGATCCAGCTCATGACTAAGGGCCCCGTGTGGGTTCGAAACTAGTCGGGGCACACTCGGAAGTTGTATCACGTGAATTTTAATCGTGTTTCATAAATAATTAATATATCAGATGTTTAATAAAATATTTAACTTCAAAATATAATTAAATTGGGGGTAGGGGGACAAAAATTCACGCTACGCCACTGCATTGGTGTATGTAAATAATTTTAACCTGGCTTTGTAATCTACATCTTTTATGAATTTAACTGAAAATTAATTTTGCATTAATTCATAGACACTGTAAAGCCAGTGTGAACGGTAGGCGACAGGTTAAAATATTTTACCTATAAAACAGTAGAACCATTTCCTATTTTTTGTATAATTTTGTTTTTATTTAAAAGGCCACATACATTAAAGGTACTTATTACATAATATTAATATTGATGTGCAGCGTTGGAGAGCTCAGACCAATTACCATAGAAAGATAAAGATAAGATAAATATACTTTATTTGCACACCACAGAGACAAAAACAAGTGAAATAAAAAACAAATTAGGAAGAGATCAGCATACAAAAGGCGGCCTTATCGCTAAATAACGATTTCTTCCAGGAAAACTTAAGGACATCAGCAGGTCTTTTGACAGAGATTAACGTCTAGCAAGGCATAGAACCTGCCTTGCTAGACGTTAATCTCTGTCAAAAGTATATGATCACGATCTAATATGTTTATACAAACTGTGTCTATAGATTTTTTTCAATTTTGATGGTCAATTTGATTGTGATACAAGTCCAATGGTAATTGGTCTGAGTTGGAGAGTCACCACAGAGTTACATACAGATTTGACTTTTTAATAGCGCTTGTAAATAGAAAAGTGGTAGAACTTATTGTGACAGAGCTTGCCTTGGAAAGACTACTGTCATGCTTATGCCTGCTACCAAGTCAGCATTGCTGTGTTCCGGCGTAAAGGATGCTAGTGTAATATAGGCCCATGAGGATTACCACCTACGCCGGTTCAGTGGCGTGCACAGAGTTTGAAACTAGGATAAGCTCAATACGTTAAAATTGTACAAAATGTACAATTCCACTAATGCTGTAAGGAGTAAGTTAAATGTCTGTAAGGAATCTTCAGGGTAGGCAGTGCTCTTATGCATCTAAGAAGTGCATACCACTTGCTTAGGTTGATGGATACAGGTCAGCAATTCGTAGGACGTGTTCCTTGCATGCCCTGCGAATTGTCTAAGATCTGTATTAGAAACGACCTTCACCCATCTGCTTAATGGATGAAAAGTGTTTTATATTAAATTTATCAAATATATTGCGAGTTTGTCTCAAAACTCCTGGCCAAACTATCATTAATAATCGTTAATAATAATATGGTCAGGAATTTTTTAGGCAACCTACGCAATATATTTTTTAACGTACCTACTAAACTTTATATATAACACTGTTCATCCATTAAACAGATGGGTGAAGGTCGTTTCTAATTCGAATCTTCTATTAGAAGTGTCACTTTGTTAATAGGCGATAGCTTTCAAATTACTATCAGATGAGTCATCTGCTTGGTCAATTATAAATATAAAAAAATATTTCGAATATTGAGTTTAGAATGTTATTTTTACTTTGTCTCCTGACACTTTTGTATGTAAACTTGGTTCTGCTGTCATTTAATATAAATGTAAGGTGCCATTAAAAAGGGATTTAAAGACTTACCTATTATACTTAGTATTGAATTATTAATTTAAGAGTTAAATAATTCCATTAGTTAGTAAGAATAAAAACTTTATTTATCTAATTCATTAAACATTTAAGAAGACAAAACACTGAATGATCAATAGAAGATACACTTAACATTTGCTCAATTTTGTAAATATATTCAGAGGCACAATTATCCGCCCATTTTAGTATACTAATATAGCGGATAATTGTGCCTCTTAGTATGTATTCTAAGGTTGTCTCCAGTTGTTAGAGTATCATTCCAATTAAAATAATAAGTTTTCTAATAATATTATATTTGGTAATGTTTAGCTTAAAAATGTCACCTAAAAGTAACAAACTTTTTCTATGACAAGCCAGAGAAAACAATGTAATTAGAATTTCAATTACATTTTTTAACAACAGATTCTGAAACTCTTAAAAAAATATATGATTTAAAAATACATAATATATACAAAAAAAATTGAAAGCAGTATTTTCTATGATATTTACATATAAATGTATATTATACTTTAGTGTAGCTTCTATTGAATTAACTATAATAAATACTATATTGTATGTTGTTATAATTATAGTAATTGTTGTTGTAATTTATAAAATAGTGCAAGTTCTAGAACTGGTCTGGTTTCTGATTTCAGTCTCTACCCGTTGTTCTACCTTGTGTACGGATTCCTCGGCTGTTTCTATTCCTTTGTGTACGTTTTCTGGAACAATTTAAATTTTTTTTTAAATTGTTTTTATTTTAAACCAGCCAACAAGTATTTTTTTAACCAACTTCAAAAAAAGGAAGAAGTTATCAATATGAGTCTCTTTTTTTTTCTTTATTACTCGAAGACGTCTGGACCAATTTGAATAATTCATTTTTCGTTTGAAAAGGTATACTAGGTATAATCCTGAGGTGGTCCCATTTTCATTATTAAATTAACTTGTTGGATAACTCTGACGTAATAGTCAGGAATACCTAGAACATTATGTACACCTGATTACAAACAAGCTAATTTTTCGTGAGTAAATCGAAAATTCTTGATTCTGGTAGCTAACTGAGTTATCAGGAAATGAAAATTTCAGAGCGTCGGAACGAGATGATGTAGCACGCAATTTGTAGGACATTGTGGCTGTTAAGTTGTATAACAATTAATTAGTAACAACTTTTGCAATCAGGTGTACAAAATGTTCTAGGGATCCCTGACTATAACTCCAACAGACCAAAAAATTTTTGGTTTCATTTTAAACTTTCGTGTCAGATGGAATATGAAAAATGCTGATATACTCGGAATTCGCTGAATCGATCTTTAGTTGGCTAAGAAACTTTTCCAAAAATCGGCTTTCCATTTGAAGGAACTGCTTCCAAATCATCCCCTCCGTTAGGGAGGTAGAATGTCATACAGTAGGTATAATTTTAAACACCTTTTAGCTTGGGGGTTGAAAATAGTGCATTCTCAGGTCTGAAATAATTGACGACTGTTAAACCTTCTGAGGAAAATTATCCACTATCTGATTTCTCTTAAAGATAACCTACAATTTTTTTAAAGAAACTTTTTTTTGAAAGCGCTGTTGATGACGCTATTTTGTTATTACTTATGAGAATATATTTTTTTGTTTCTTTTATAATTTTTTAATTCCTTAGTTGATATTTAAGTTGTTTTTGTTTTGAGAAATACTTTTTATTTTTTTATTAATTATGATCATTACAAATGTGTTCAAGACACTGCAGTGTATTTTATAATGTCTTGGTTTACGACTTGGCTCAGGACTTGCCTGGTGAGTGGCTTCGGCCGTGGCTAGTGACCGGTAAAGACATGCTTTAGTACGCAAGCGTTTCTGTACGATGCCGTGTAGAGAACACAACATACGGTAATAACAAGTCCACTCATTTCATCGTCGTAAAATGTTAAATTGTTGATTAATCAAATGTCTCAAATACTTACTGTATTTCATTAGACGTAAATTGTAATTTAAAAAAATTGTGTATGTAAAACGCTCGATAAAATCGGGTATATTTTGTAGTTATGGATATAGCTAGTGACTTTAAAAGTAAATGTTAGTTTTCTACAATTATATTAGTGTCAATTTCGCAAACATTCCTATCGAGCGATGTTGAACGACCAATGAGATTGTAGACGTGTAAAATCACGTCATCACGCAATTATGTGATTGGCTGATCGCTCCGCTGTCTACGGCTAAGGGCCGGCGTATATCTTGCGAACGGCAAAGTAGTAGTTTATACAGAAAATGTATGTCAAGTTTTTCGGGTATTAGTAGTCGTGTAAATTAATTTTGTACTTTGATTTAAGATCAGTAGTTGAAAAATAGCAAGTTATTATCAAAGAGACAGGAAGAACATTTGTCTTATGCTTTTTAAAAGTTAAAATGACATTAGAATAACAACCTTTAAATTAACACACAAAGAAATAAATATATATTAATAATTAAATTAAAATAAATTAAACTAAGAATTAACAGTATTAAATTTACCTACATAACCTATATTAAATTTATAATTAATAAAATACATAAATAAGGAATACACGCAATCTAATTGTTCACCCATTTGTATTTTCACCCATTTAGTAACAACTGCTACGCTGCGCCGCATATGCGCCGGCCTTTATAGCAACTAGCAATAAGTAACTGTGCCTTAAACTATTTTTCTACTCCATAGATGCGAGTATCGAGGAAAAAGTGGGTAGAAAATTATTATTTTTTCAATATTTTTCTAACTTCTTTAACCCGTACATCTAATACGGACTTGTATGTTTAAAATAATATAAATGTATTACCTTTTCTAAGCGTTTTATATGTGATGCCAAAAAATAGGTGTTTATTAAAAAATATGTGATTACCTACGACTTTCTCTTCGATAACCTTCCCTTTGCCCATGCACGAGTTCTCCTTGTCTTTTATAGATTGGAACATGCGCGCGAAGCGTCCTTTCTCCTCGAGTTTGTTGACCACCACGTCCGTGTCTTCGCAGTTGCGCATATCATCAGCGTCGATGTGGTCTTCGCTGCGCACTGGGAAATACAATGATATTAAATACTGTTAGATGTGTTACTAGCGCATGATAAATGAGGCGCTCAAAAGAGGTAATAGGCAACTCAATGTTAGTTGTGGTCAACAACGGACGTTAATTCAAACGACGTTTATACATAAATAAAGTTTACAATGTCGAGTTGTGTGTTCAGGAAGTGTAAAAGCTATGTATATGCACAAATATATAATGGAATTAAAGACAAAATTTCGCATGTGTCGCAGTATTGCAGCCTATTATTCGGATCACTTTTTCTGGTGATTTTGTAGGGACGTAATCCATCTATAGTATAAAACTATCATTGGGGAAATATACAAAAATGTCTGCAGTTTTAGAAGATTTAAAGTTTTGATACACTTACCCGCATTGTCAGCAGATTTAGAAGATTTAGAGTCTGCTCATCGAAAAAGTTCGGACGTTCTGAATTTGCGATCCTTGTAATGTTTGTAACTACGAGTATACTACCTCACAGATAGCAGATCTGCGTAATGTTAGAGCACAGAACTCAAAGCGTTTGCAGACTGTCCTAAATACTTCAAAAGTTAAGAAACTACAAAAAAAAGTCTAAAAATACATAAATCGGCCACTTTTTATGGTGTATTATTAGGATGAAACAGTGGTAAATAGATACAATGCAATATGTTTCAAGAATTTAGAAGTTTTCATTTACCTAAGTCTGTAATTACGTTTTTACGGATATTGGTACATTAACTATCGGTAAAATATGGGGCAAAAGGGGATGAAAACTTACACTGAGTACTCCGCGAATAAATTCGTGGGCGTCCTTTAGTAATATATCAATAGATACGACTGACACTATCGCATTAAAACAGTAACACTTTTTAAAAAAAATGGATTTGGTACCTACCTATTGGTATCACAGCTTGAGTTTTAGCAATTTTGTCCGGAGGACTGGATTTGTCCGAGCCACAAGGTATTGTTTCATTTTCAGACTGGCCAGTTTCGCTTTTTTGTCCATCGTCACTTTTTCTACTTAAATTGGGACTCATTTGTGATATGTCAGGAATGTTTAACAAATCCTGTATAATTGGTGTTTTTGGTGGCGGAGAGTTGGCTATTTCTGACAATTTATCGGGAACTTCTAAAACTTTTCTTTCGTCACTGTGTAGACCGGGAGCTCTATCCACTATTGTTTTTTTGAAAATATCTTCAACAGCTTCAGATTTTGTGTGAATTGTTTCCGTTACACCTTTAGTGAAATTTTCAATTTCATTCTTTCCCTGTTGAGCGACGTTTTCCAATTCATCCTTGCCTTTAGCGAGCATTGTTTCTACATTTTCCTTAACTTTGTTTGCATTGTTTTCTACACTCTCCATAACATTTCCCACATTTTTTCCCACACTCTCCACAACTTTGCCCACGCCAGTTGCAGCACTTCCCATAACTTTATCAACATCTTTTTCCAATGTATCCATTTCATCTTTAACTATATTCGGTATTTCGTTCATACTTCCTTTACTTACGTTGTCTATTTCGAGATCGTTTATGTTTACTATGTGGGATCCGCTAACATTTGCCTCCAAAGACGTTAGTGAGGCTATCTCTTCTACGTTTCCATTCATAAGGTCAGTGCTACTATGTCTGTTGATATTTGAATTTGTTATATCTTCGAGAACGTTGTCAGCTTTAGCCATGGCTGGGACTTTTTGTAACGGTGGAAGTTCGGTTAAGGATATCTGTCTGTCTTCGTTGATAATACTGAAGTCGTTGTTACTAAAGTCAGCGTTAGAGCCTTTGGTGGCCGTGAGTAGAGTGTGGCAGCCACCGCAGGCGACGTTGTCGACTACGAATCCATTCATAGCGGTGACCCGCTTCGGCAGGTATTGATTGTGTGTATCCTCATTACTATTGTCAATTTCGATTGCTTCTAAGCACAGTTTGTCGTGGCGCGATTCGCCGCATGTGTAAAGTAGGCCATTGTCTACAAAAACGTTAGTTAGTTTTAGACATCAGTATTATAATTCGTTCATTTTACATTAAGTATTTTAATAATACAGTCAAATAAAAATAAAACAGCAGATTCAAAAATAAGCTAACTTACTTTTTACAAGTAAATTGCAAGACCAGATTTTTTTAAATATAGGTTAAGCATTAAAATAAAGTTGTTACAATCGACCGGGTCTGCAGCCATGTGGCAAATCTCTCGCAAATGCTTCGAAAAATTAATAATGGAAGGAAATGACATTTACTATCGACAGGTGACGTGTTCAAGTTATCGATCGGAACTGTTACTCCCATACTTTTTTAGTTTTCGAAGCGTTAGCGTTTGTAGAAAGGGAATCAGCGTGCCACATGGCTACGGGTCTGGTTACTCGTCTATTAATACTATTATTATAAAGTGGAAAGATTTGATTGTTTGTTTGTTTGCATTGAATGGGCTGCGAAAGTACTGAACCGATTTGAAAAATTCTTTCACTGTTAAGAAGCTATATATACTATCCCCAGGGTATCTACATGGGCCAGGTGCTATATTATAACCTCGGGAACGGGAACTACGCGGGTGAAACAACATGGCATTTGCTAGTGAGTTGTTTAATCATTAACTATATCTGATGGTTTATAAATATGGTGTACGATTTAAATTATCACCATTAAATAAAATTAAACTTAATAAAAGAACATTTTAATACTATAAATTACCTGTAACAAAAGCTGTATGCATGGCCCCACAAGCGACCAGCTTCAACTGGTACCCATCAAACAGTTTCTCCATGTCCACCTCAGTGGGTACCCTAACATAGTCTATGTCTTTCGGCAACCCTAGCTGTCCCTTCTCATTGGATCCAAACGCGAGTATCTTAGCCTCGTCCATAGACAAGAGGAAGGTGTGGTTGGCGCCGCAGCACGCGCTCTTGATCTGTACGTCGAGGGGCAACACTAGCGGCGCGTAGATTGTCGTCATGTCGGGGATACCCAGTTTTTGGTGTTCGTTATCGCCAGTGACGAACACTGCGCCTCCCGCTGGAAATAATTGAGCTTCATTTATTAAAGTATATATTTTAAACACGCTATATTAGCGTCACTTGTAACTGACTATGTATGTTAGAAAATCTTGGCATCATAATTTGATTTACTTCCCGTTCTTCGATTAGGACTAAATTTTGCACACGCTCTGAGTTCTGATGACAATAGATACCTAGCTAAGAAACGTCATTACAAATCCAATATGTTCTTAATCCAATGTGTATCTTCCCAAGATGACGGACTGGCTGTTTGAAATCCACCCCCGTGATATGAATATCAAATAAAAGGAAGGAAAGAAAAGGAATACGAAAGAAATAGTCACGTGATTAAATCCAATATGGCAGACAGGCTATTTGAAATGCACGCCCATGATATGGGTATCAAGCGTGCTTTTTAGTTTTTTAAACTATTCATGTTATTTATACTGTTTTCTTAGTTCAGTGATAACTAGATCCTGATTCCTGGGTCCGATACAGTCGGGCTATGAAATATTGGGTTTAACTTTCTTAGTAGTCCGGAGATAATAAGTCGGTGGTACGCTGGATCACTGCTACGGCGATTGTTCTCCCTAGCACAGTAATGTTAAGCTATTGATCCCGATCACGGTCATTAAAATCAATATCTGGAGAGTTTATCTATCTTTCTTTTTCTATTCGTGTTAAAGAGATAGAAATAGAGGTTTTGTAACGCAAATTTGCGAGTTATACAAAAATTGTTACAGTAGGTATAGCCACTTCGATAGCATTCGTTACAGAGACAAACATTATCATCCTAATTTCGTAAAATGTAGCGTGTCCAAGTTGTCCAACCTTCATCGTTTAAAAGAGAAGAGATCCATGCTCTGTGGTTCTCTCCTTCGTCCCATAGAAACGAATGAGAGAGCGAAAATTTCGTAAAAATATAGCTTTCGCTTTCGTTGCGATAGAGAAAAACGTTAGGTAGATAAGCGTGACGGACAATATCGAATCCATCAATACCTATGGGTATTGTTTTTATCGATATTTTTCACTGCCCACATCCCTAAGCGTCCTGCAAACTTGACGGTTAAACTTAATCGTGAATGGCTAGCGCCTAAGCTTAAAAGACATTCACTCACCGGTAATGAACACGGTGTGGTAGTAGCCGCACTCGACGAACGCGATCTTCTCCACGAACTTGAGCTCGGTGAAGGTGACGCACGAGCGCGCCGCCTCGCCCAGACCCAGCTGCCCCTCCGAGTTGGACCCGCACACGAACACGCGCCCGTCCTCTGAACAATCAACATTCACTCACCGGTAATGAACACGGTGTGGTAGAAGCCGCACTCGACGAACGCGATCTTCTCCACGAACTTGAGCTCGGTGAAGGTGACGCACGAGCGCGCCGCCTCGCCCAGACCCAGCTGCCCCTCCGAGTTGGACCCGCACACGAACACGCGCCCGTCCTCTGAACAATCAACATTCACTCACCGGTAATGAACACGGTGTGGTAGTAGCCGCACTCGACGAACGCGATCTTCTCCACGAACTTGAGCTCGGTGAAGGTGACGCACGAGCGCGCCGCCTCGCCCAGACCCAGCTGCCCCTCCGAGTTGGACCCGCACACGAACACGCGCCCGTCCTCTGAACAATCAACATTCACTCACCGGTAATGAACACGGTGTGGTAGTAGCCGCACTCGACGAACGCGATCTTCTCCACGAACTTGAGCTCGGTGAAGGTGACGCACGAGCGCGCCGCCTCGCCCAGACCCAGCTGCCCCTCCGAGTTGGACCCGCACACGAACACGCGCCCGTCCTCTGAACAATCAAGAACCTTTGCTTTTTATTCCAGACAGGCTTGACCACGACCATGATCCCATCACTCCTGTTATAAAGTTATGAGAACCAGGAAACACAGACTTGGGAAGGATATTACAAACTATAGCCATGCGTGTGAGAAAAGACACAAAGCGTTTTGTACGGGTCCTTTGATGAATCTAACCTTGTCTCGCCTAAACCCAATTGGCCCTCTGAGTTGGACATAGCAAAATTCTATATATCAGCTCTAATAATCATACCAGAATTTGGGTTAATAGGTACCCAGTCGTTTTGGTATAGAATCTTTAAAATATGACCAATATTCCGTCCTCAGATTATTCGGAAAATACTGTGTTATGAGTGGATACGATAATAGTCCAGCGACGCGATCGATCCCACCGATCGATCGCGTCTCGGTGTTCAATCCAGCCCCTTTGAACTGTTGAGACTACATTCGTGGTTATTGAAGTTGTAACATAGCATTCCCGTTCCCGAAAAATTCATCATCATCATCATCATATCAGCCGATGGACGTCCACTGCAGGACATAGGCCTTTTGTAGGGACTTCCAAACATCACGATACTGAGCCAACTGCATCCAGCGAATCCCTGCGATTCGCTTGATGTCGTCAGTCCACCTGGTGGGGGGTCGGCCAACACTGCGCTTACTAGTGCGGGGTCGCCATTCCAGCACTTTGGGACCCCAACGTCCATCGGCTCTTCGCACTATGAGAAAAATTACGGGAATAAAATATTTGAAATCGGTTCAGTAGTTTCAGAGCTTATTCAATGCAAACAAACAAACAATGAAATCTTTCCTCTTTATAATATTAGTATTGATATCATCTTACCAGTGAGCAGCGCGGTATGGTTGCTGCCCGCGGAGACCTGCTTGATGTTCTGGTCCACATCCAGCTCCACGAACTGCGGCACGCTCTGGTGCTCCATGTCGCCCGTGCCCAGCTGACCTTCGTCGTTGCAGCCCACAGAGTACACTGCGCTGGTGTCTGAGAAAATACTAAAACGGTTAACCCCCCAGGCTTCAACATAGCTACAGTATAGCTTTTGTGACAGAGCCTCTGGTTTATAGGACATGGTTAGTCTGTGGTTGGTTATTATAACAACAGGCACACGAGGCCCATGTACGCCTCAGGTTGATGTTGATGTATGTACGGACAGGGCGGCACTTGTACGTAGTCCTTGCTTGCTCTTGTTTGCGATAGGCGATGGCGATGGTTTTCTTATCATCATTTGGCCCATCTGCTTGATTGATCAATTATTACTATAATTAATATAGAAAGGGAGGGTTTTCTAAGATTTTTTAAGTTTAAGGCCTCATCTAGACACTAAAGGGGACATCGTGTATCTCGTCTTTACTGGTGAATATTCTTTACGTTTGTATAGTTTCTGAGTAGTAACTCACCTGTGACAAAGACGGTGTGCGCGCGGCCGCAGGCCACGAACATGGCGCGGTGCGGCTTGAGCCACTTGAGGCAGCTGGGCTGCGTCACCTCGTCCTTGTGCCCCAGCCCCAGCTGCCCCACGCGTTCACTGTTACCTGTGACAAAGACGGTGTGCGCGCGGCCGCAGGCCACGAACATGGCGCGGTGCGGCTTGAGCCACTTGAGGCAGCTGGGCCGCGTCACCTCGTCCTTGTGCCCCAGCCCCAGCTGCCCCACGCGTTCACTGTTACCTGTGACAAAGACGGTGTGCGCGCGGCCGCAGGCCACGAACATGGCGCGGTGCGGCTTGAGCCACTTGAGGCAGCTGGGCCGCGTCACCTCGTCCTTGTGCCCCAGCCCCAGCTGCCCCACGCGTTCACTGTTACCTGTGACAAAGACGATGTGCGCGCGGCCGCAGGCCACGAACATGGCGCGGTGCGGCTTGAGCCACTTGACGCAGCTGGGCCGCGTCACCTCGTCCTTGTGCCCCAGCCCCAGCTGCCCCACGCGTTCACTGTTACCTGTGACAAAGACGGTGTGCGCGCGGCCGCAGGCCACGAACATGGCGCGGTGCGGCTTGAGCCACTTGACGCAGCTGGGCCGCGTCACCTCGTCCTTGTGCCCCAGCCCCAGCTGCCCCACGCGTTCACTGTTACCTGTGACAAAGACGGTGTGCGCGCGGCCGCAGGCCACGAACATGGCGCGGTGCGGCTTGAGCCACTTGACGCAGCTGGGCCGCGTCACCTCGTCCTTGTGCCCCAGCCCCAGCTGCCCCCACGCGTTGGCGCCAAACACAAACACGCGCCCATTCTCTGAAACATGAAGTTCATAAGATTAGTAATGCATCACTTCGTGTCAAACACATACCTACATGTCGTGACAAGCTAGTTAGCATCTTTGTGATTTTCGCACGTTTAACGTGGTCACTTAAGTAAAGGGGAACTTCGCAACGGTTTGTTATTTAGTCGTCCCCCTCAAAAAACGACAGAATTTTTTGTTGGTGAATTTGGGTGCTAAACAGGTCCATTCTTTTTAATGGTCTAAGGTTGCAACAGAGGAGCTACTAGGGGTAGAGTAGAGGTAGTTGAAAGCTTACATGGAGTTTTACGCGGACGGAGTCGCGGGCGTCCGCTAGTATATTATGTTAATAGATTTTGCGTCCTCCCTGTACTACATCCTTAAACATTGACCTTTCGGTCACATTTCGATTGTTTTATAATACAACGCCAATGTGGCGCTATCTAGCGGCGGGTAGCGACACTATTGATTATACGATTATACAGATGTTTTGAATTTTCATAGTGGCTGATTCTACACTCACGGCATATAACTGCACTGTGTTCGTCGCCGCAGGAGATGGCAACGACAGGGTCGTTCTTGATGAAGAAGTGGCTCGGCTCATTGTCGGCGAAGTGCGACTTGCCGAAAGTGAACACCGCGCCCGTATCTGTAACATAGACATATTGTCAGGCTATATTAAAAGGCTAAGAGCCCACTATAGGGCCAGGCCCTACTAGTGACCGGGACTGAAGTGTTAACGTGCTCTGCGCGGCACGGGGGTGTACCGAAGTAAGTAAGCTGAGAATTTTCACTAAAGATTTTTTAGAAAGGTAAGCTCAATATTTTATTTAATAGGACTTGAAGCCAGGGCATTTGATAGTATCTTTGTATTGCTACGTATTTCTTTTTTGTAAGTTAGCCCTTGACTAAAATCTCACCTGACGGTAAGTGATGATGCAATCTAAGATGGAAGAGTGCCAACTTGTTGGGCGTAATAAGAAAATCCACACCCATTTCGGTTTATATACCACATCCTGCCGAAACGCTAAATCGTTTGGCGGTACGTCTTTGCCGTTAGGGTGGTAACTAGCCACGGCCAAAGCTTCCCACCAGCCAGGCTTCGGCCCAGCCGGGGATCGAACCCACGACCTCTGTCTTGTAAATCCTCTCAGTACTCCACTGCGCCACGGAAGCCCTCAAAAAATGTAATAAAATTAATATGACTTGAAGCTATGTCGCTCGCTATGAATGTAGTTTTCCATTGATAAAAGAATTTTTCAAATCGTTTCAGCAAACAAAACTCACTTTTATACTTTTATATCTACCTACGTTATTACGTAAAGTAAGTATGGAAGTATGGATTACTTACCTTACCTATTTAAATTTTCTTTTTCTTAGGTATAGTTATATAGTATTACTCGTAGGTACTATCTGATTTTTAACCCTTACTTATTTTCAGTCTCTACACTGGCTATTAAGCAGGTACTATCTGATTTTTTCATTTAGTGGGTGTTGACCGTATAATAAATCAAGGGCTCCTGAAAGCTGATTTCATTTCGCCTCACTTTAACCTTTTCGAATGACGTCAGCGTTAGTTTTTTGTAATAAAATTACCATATTCTACGAAACGATTCGTTGCGATAACATTACGCAGTACGAAATTACACCTACAGCTAAGTAGCTACATAAAAGCTTTCAACTTCAGCAGCTAAAGTTAAAAGCTTTTATCGTTACTATAGTTAGCTGATAAAATGAAGAAACCAGGCAACATTTATATATATAAAACAATGTAATTTGAATTAAAAAAGTAAAGAATCATTAAGTTTTGTAAAACATGTCATTTGGTTAATTATAACTCTTTTCTCGATAGTTTTTCTTTTAAATACTCAGAGGCACAATTATCCGCCCTCTTTAATATGATGCGAGTATATTAAAGTAGGCGGATAACTGTGCCTCTGAGATATTTTCTTTTATTGACTGCAATCTCACCGGCAGGTTAATTTACTAACTTTGACGTACGTTGGTTGATATATACGAAATTAACATTCTATGTAAAAAACGTTTTGAGGAAACCTGCGTATCAGAGAATTTTCTTAATTCTCTGGGTGTGTGAAGTCTGCCAATTGGGCCAGCGTGATGGACTATTGGGCTAACCCCTTTCATTAAGAGAGGCTCAGCAGTGAGCCGAATATGGGTTGATAATGATGATTATTTATTTATTTATTTGGTCCACCAGTGACTGTCGCAGCATTTACACAAATACAATCTAAAAAAAACACAAACACAAGGATCTGCACAATCAAATGAAGGTAGACACGGCATGCACATTTCCGTAATATTAAAATAAATTGACGATTACATTAAATCAGTTTACATAAGAAAAAAAATACATTTTACAGTAACAAGAAAAGGAAACATTTTACAACTACTATTTGAATATACTATATAATACAAAAAATAAAATGGAATTGGTAAAAACAAAAAGAAAAATTAGTTTAGCAAATCTAGCAAAACTAACTTGCGATATGTCCTTGGTGAGTCTTTGTGGATATCATATCTATATATGATGATGATGATATAGGTACCTGAATATTACGTCATTTAAATCACCGTTTCTCCAATCAACCTTACAAGTCTAGGGCACTTAGTAGCTATTAAGTCTTCAGCGTACTGTGTGTTAGCACTCAGCGCGGCACGTAGCTGCCATGACCTTGCTTGACCATTTCACACTTAGAAAGATTCATATCGAAATCCTAAATTTTGTTTCGTTTGTTCGTGGAAATTACTGCGATTTTCCTTCGTGTAAGCTATTAATCGTTCCCAACGTTTCTGAGGTTTTTACATACATTCGTTAAGGATATTTTTAGACCCAAATTAACTATTCGTACTAAATAAGTTAGTAATGCTAATTTAATTCTACGGGTAAGGGCAAAGTTCAAGGGACATGGAGCTAGATCTACAAGAAATCCTTTTTAACGATATTTGAGTGTACACGTGATAGTCCAGAGGATGTGACCTCTGCCTTCTATTCGGAGGGCGTAGATTTGAATCCGGTTCGTAGCAAGCCTATAACTTTTCAGGTTTGCGCATTTTAAGAAATTAAATATCACGTGTTTGAAACGGTGAAGGAAAAACATCGTGAGGAAACCTGCATAACTGCGAATTAATTTTCTACGTGTGTGAAGTCTGGCAATCCGCATTGGTGGACTATTAGCCTAATCCCTCTCATTCTGAAAGGAGAGTCGTATTTAAGAGTGAGCCCAATAAGGGTTGCTAATGATGATGATAATGAGAACCTACACTGAGAAAATTTTGGGAAATAATGGGATTGATGTTTACGCGAACACTATCAGCATTGTAGTATTCAAACACTATAACTGAAATAAATTTAATAAAATTTAGACTATGGTGGCTTTGGCAGATCCTAGAAGGTTTCATGGATCTAGAATGTCAATTCGTATGAATGTCATTAGAGATCATGTCCCAAGTCGCAAGACACGTAGCTTCGTAGGAAAGCTACGATAAACTTATAGACTACAAGCACAGTGTAATAAGTATACTGTGCTACAAGCCCTTGAACAAAAATTACCTTAGAAGGCTGTTACTGTATCAGAAAATAACTCTGCCGCGTACTCACCTGTACCACTTAAATGACGGCATAGTGCTCAGAGTTATTTTCTGATATAGTAACAGCCTTCTAAGCGTTATTCATGTTGGTTCATTTCACAGGTAATTTTTGTTCAAGGGCTTGTAAAAGAGAGAGAGATAAGAATAAAATCTAATGACGTAAAAGCAGCGAACTTGCTCAAATTGAATAAAAATAATCTGTAAAAGAATAAAAACATTTCAGTCGACACGACTCCATAATAAGATGTGTCATGTAAATAAAAAATGTGGCACCGGCTTGCATCGCACGTGAGTGAGGTCGAGGCGGCATGCGAGGCGGACATTATCGCGGCGTTTAATACTGCACCGCTTTATGCTAATCGCCGCTAACTACTAACTAGCTGTCCGGGAGAAATGGTCGCGACACTTTTTTTTTAATAAGATAGTTGACACTTGATGATGGTCTATATACTGGTTAACAAATCCTTTACCAAACGTAGCGATTGACAAAAATAATAATTTGACGTTGAGTATCAAGTACCATTGTGACGTCACAAAATGGACGACAGTTTGAGAGCTACGATGCCACGGACAGACAAACACACGTACTTCAACGTCAAACTTCTCAGCCTCTTTTTTTAGTTGGGGTACAAAACAAAACTTAGGGCATGCAAAGAACGCTAACTGCGAGTAGCTTCGAAATGTCCGCGACACTTTTTGATGCTATGGCAGATTTTTATTTTAGTCAAGTAAAATAAAAATCAGCGTAGCAAACAGACGGGCCATCTGATAGTAAGTGGCAAACAATCCGCCTGTAAATAGATCAACACTTGGCGGGACATGCAAGGAAGACATCCTACAAAATGCTGATCCATAAACCTGATGATCTTTAGAACCGATTCATGCGTCACAATAAAGACTCAAACCGAAAAAAAATCACAGGGCATGCAAAAAACTAGCCGGAAGAAATGTCCGCGACACTTTTTTATGATATGGCTGACTTTTTTAATTGACGTAAATAGGTATCAAGCAGATGGACTACCTCATGGTAAGTGATAATGTTAGAGGGGAGCACTTAGCCTGATAGGAAGAATAAATAATTAAATAATATAATTACTATTTACGCTTTCAGCGATGGGAGAGATACACCACAGACTTCAAAGACAAGGCGTGCTTGGGAGTTGAGGGATTATTTCCATTAAATTAAAAAAATAATAATCGCGCTCGTGGTTCCACACCACTTTGTGATTGTAACATTTCCTTATGGTGGAACTATATCCAATAAGTCTTTACAAGCATCGTGGTGAAGCCGGTGAAACCCATAAAAAACCAAACGTCACGCGTCTCCACATAGATAAACTTTTATCTTAATTTGTATTTCAAAATTTAACTCTTGGATTAACAAACTTTTACCAATTATCATCATCACAACCTTTCGTTCTCTAAATCTCTCTAGAGAACGAAAAGTTGCAGTTTATTATTTTATTTATTTGTTTATTAGTATGGACAAATCTAGTTACATTTTAACTAATTAAGCAGTAGTAGTATTCACAACAAAAAAACAGCAATAATTTAAACAAAATGACAAAAAATAATTATCTAAAACAGAAAAATTAAAGATGACAAATAGAAAACTTATAATTTCTAGCAAAATTGCAAGATGTCTTTGCACAATTTGATCATTCATTATCATTATCAACCCATATTCGGCTCACTGCTGAGCTCGAGTCTCCTCTCAGAATGAGAGAGGCCAATAATTTATAATTCATACTATTCCGATTATGTTATGATGTAGCGTGTAGCAATCAGAGTCTACGACGTAGCAAATGACAGAATAAATTCAGAAAAACTTTTTATATTTCCAAAAATACTTGAAAATAGTAAAGTTGAAGAACAGGGCTCCGAAAGAATTACAACTCAAAAATGTGTATGTGCGTAATTTATAAAACACGTAAGAAAAACATAATATACATACCTTACTTACTTATAAAAATAAAAGTCATCATTAATTATTATTTATAAAAGTGGTATGTAGGTACAAATAGTTTGATAATTTGATATCGATTTTTGTACGTTTATCTATTTAAATTCAAAACCCTACAACAAACTTTTGTAGTAATTGACTACGAGTTGGTCTACTAATTTTACGTTTACGTCAGCTAGTTTTAAGCAAACAAATAGTTAAGTACTATAGGTACCTACCTAAAAACTTGCATGCACTTAATCACCTTGCTATTTTAAAAATATGTTTACTTATGCATTTCTACTAGTAGGTAAACCTTTCTCAATAGTGGATAGTTTAGTTTAGGTAATATTTTGTTGAATCTAAACTTCCACCATTTCACATTCACACACTAACGAAGGAAAAAAGTTTTCAAACACCGAATTTTAAAAATGGAACGAAGCGTGCGTTCAATCGATAGATAGACGTGGTGAAAAATAATTATTTTTAAATTCAGAATTCCATAGACAATTTTTTTTTATATTTTTTAAAATTAGGTTTCACTATTTTAAAATTGGAACGTACCGGGTATATCTTCCGTCATGGCGTCGTTTTGAGGGTCCCACGGTTTATATCGAAGAATGGCGTCAGGCAGCCATGTCCGCGGATCGACCGGGCGGCCGCAGGGTGTCGACTGACCGCTGGCCACGTGCTACCACCACGGTTATTGTAGTAGGGTGTCGTGACACTGGAAAGCTTTGCTTTTATTTTTTTTATTTTTCTTAGGCTTTAGGCGTAGACTGATGGAAAATTATTTGTTTTTATTAACATGGATCCAAAGGCTTTTTATAGTCTCACAAGTGGACGCCCGCGTCTCCGTTTACATGTTATTTCGCTATTACGTGAAACTAAGCTATTCATAAATCCCGCGAATCCATGGATATTTTTCGGGATAAAATTTAGCATCTAAGTTGTCTACTTTATGTTCCAGTGAAAGATAACAGGTTATGGTACCGTTAAAATCGTTTCAGCCATTCCAAAGATAACCTAGACAGACAGACAGACGAAAATGTTAAAAAAGCTCATTGGCTTGATATTTTTTTGTCCACTAGTGACTGTTATATAAATTACATAGTTACAAACTTAACAATCTTATTATAGTAGACACCACATGCTTATTTCCGTTAGATAAAATGAAATAGGTATAAGAAATGTTGCATTTTGAATAATATTAATTAGTTTAATTTTAGTAAAACTGACTTGCGATATGTCCTTAAGAAAACACAATATAAGTATTGTGAAATTTGTATTATACCCACAGACTATTATTATGTTTAACTAGCAGATGCCCGCGACTTTGTGCGCGTGGAATTCAGTTTCCCACAAATCCCGCGGGAACCGTGAATTTTTCCGGGATTAAAAGTACTACGTGTTAAATATGTTTCCATTCCAAATTTCAGTCAAATCGCTTCAGTAAGCCAAATAGCTTTGACGGCCTCCGTGGCGCAGTGATATGTGCGGTGGATTTACAAGACGGAGGTCCTGGGTTCGAACCCTGGCTGGGCAGATTGAGATTTTCTTAATTTGTCCAGGTCTGGCTGGTGGGAGGCTTCGGCCGTGGCTAGTTACCACCCTACCGGCAAAGACGTACCGCCAAGCGATTTAGCGTTCCGGTACGATGCCGTGTAGAAACCGAAAGGGGTGTGGATTTTCATCCTCCTCCTAACAAGTTAGACCGATTCCATCTTAGACTGCATCATCACTTACCATCAGGTGAGATTGTAGTCAAGCGCTAACTTGTAAAGAATAAAAAAAAAAAAGTAGTAGCGGCGTTATAGAGTTACGTACATGCAAACAAACATCCATACAAACTTTCGCGAATTTATTATGAGTAGGACTATACTTAGCTACGTCATTACTTCCTACAACAAATTGTGTTTATCCTCGACATTGTACGGGAAATAATTCTGTTTGCTAGCGACGCGACGTAGGCCGTTGCTTATACAAATTGTATGTAAAGTGCTTGTGCAGTGGTCAAAGCCCAGACGGGAAACCACTACGATTATTTAAAATTACCGGTTATTCAATATACGATTCGGTTACTAGAGGGCTATTTGTTACTTAGTATCGAATACATTAGAAGCTCCTTATTCGCGACCCAAAAATTGCGACCCAATTCCATTATTCGCGGCTAAAGATTTCGTTATTCGCGGATCTCACTACCGAAAATGACGTAAATCTGCAAATTTTATCAAAATTGCGAATGGAATTAAAAATGGAATGGAATAGTAAATATGACGTACACGTAGTACAATGAAAGTTATAGAATCTCACTGCTGAATATCAGTCTGAATTATAAAAGCTTTCAAAATCTGTCATCAAGAAAAAATTACAAAATTTGGTTAAAAACTTCAATTAATTGATTTTTTCATACATTTGTTTTATATTGTTTTATTTGTTGTATGTGACTTCGGTGACAAAATAAATGGGGGTTATAGGGGTATAATTTCACGTAAAATACCATTCCATAGTCGCGGTTTCTGCATTTGCGGCACATTTTCAGAACGTATCCCCCGCGAAGTAGGTTTTACTGTATTTAATTATTTACTCTCTTCGTAAAAAGGCTCGTCCAATATTTTTTGTGGTGTTTTCTTTTGAACCGACTTCCATATAGGAGAAGATTCTATGTATGTTCTGTATGTATGTTATTTAGTAACAGATATTAGCGGACGCCCGTGATTTAGACTGCAAGGTAATTGCTATCAAACTCACAGTCAAAATTCATTTATTTCAAAGTTTCCAAGCACTTTTGGACGTCAGGTTGTCAACACTACACTATTCATCATTATCTCTATCAACCCATATTCGGCTCACTACTGAGCTCGAGTCTCCTCTCAGAATGAGAGAGGTTAGGCCAATAGTCCACCACGCTTGCCCAATGCGGATTGGCAGACTTCACACGCGCAGAGACTTCACAAACGCAAAAAATTCTCTGGTATGCCGGTTTCCTCACGATGTTTTACTTCAACGTTTGAGACACGTGATATTTAATTTCTTAAAATGCACGCAACTGAACAATTGGAGGTACATGTCCCGGCCGAATTCGAACTCACACCCTCCGGTATCAGAGGCAGAGGTCATATCGACATACTACACTAATATTATAAAGAGGAAAAAACAGAAAGGCAGACTTCTTTTTAAAAGTTCGTTTGTGTTTTATTATGTGAAACTATAAGCACATGACAAAACACAATTATTTTGAAATGACAGACAGACGTATTGTAAATGTATTGATGTATTGATAATTCTTGGGTCTATTATTATCTATCGGCTATATACTCCATTTTACCTTATGTCGAAGGTAAAAAGAATGCAACCCCTATCGATTCTGATGTCACGTTAATAATTAATGTCTGTCATTCAAATGACGTCACAGGCCTTGACCTGTGCCTTCCACACAATAGTCATAGCCGGCCGACCTTTTGATTGACTGAGTGACAATGACAATAAAAATTCCTACCCATACCATTTTTTTAATCCAATAAAAACCTTGTCAAAATGATGGTAGATAGAGATACCAGCCATTTTTAATTCCTGACGCAAAAAGTCCGGGGTGTTATAAGTTTGACGAGTTTGTCTGTTTGTCTGTGTCACCATAGCTCCCGAACGGATGAAGCGATTTCAATTTAGTCTTTTTTTTTATATCAAAAGTGACTTACGGGCGAGTGTTCAAAATCAGTTGATCCGTTTAAAAGTTGTAGGAATAAAGTGGGGAAGAACAACCGAATGTCTGCAAATATACTCGAGTGGGGTCTGAAATGAAAGCGCACTGAAAGAGAATATTGACGACTTTATTGGGTGTAATTAATAATTTCATGACATTTGGAGGTTTTCAAAATTTCAATTTTAGTTTGAAAATGTAGTGAAAGAAGTGTTGTTTACTCTACATTACTTACTCTATTTTATCAGATACATCTATATTTAAACGAGCAAGTCTTTTACTTTTACAGTATAAGTACGTAACTTATACTTGCATTCTTACGTATACTTACATCGCAGCTCTTTATAGACGTTCGTTGTGTATTCGACCCGTATAAGGGAAGGTTTTGAGTTTTCAAATTAAAGAATGTTCGTTTTTCCTTAAAAAACTTAACTTAATTCCATTTTCACCATTTCCACGATACGTACATACATTCACACGATTATTATGTTAAAATCAATTGTATTTTTTCAATTCTTCGTGTTATTTGGGCATTAGAAATTCAATGTCAAATCAACCTTAGTCAACAAACTTTGGTTTTGACCAAAAAAAAACTCAAGTACATAACTATAAAACGTCAAGTTCACTCCCAGAATCTTTACAACAATCGCACTTATAAATTTCAGTTCACACGAAAAGAAAGCATTAATTATTCAAACGATTCTTGGAAATGCTGTTACAGGATTGTAATGGTTTGTTTCCAAGTTCATTGCCGTTCAGTTTTCCACATGGTAGGTACTCATCAATAGTTTTGCTGATAAGCTGATTATTATTATTTTTGTTAACCTAATCATATTATAGCTTTTATGCTTAGAATGAACGGACAAAGTTAATGACCCACCACAACCACAATCTATACTAATATTATAAGAGGACAGATTTATATTTATATAATACTAGCGGACCCGGTCAAGCTTCGTTTTGACATAAGTGCATTTATTCTCTATCCCTACTCTACCTTTCTATACCTCTACCCCTACCCTACCCCTACCCTACCCCTACCCTACCCCTACCCTACCCCTACCCTACCCCTACCCTACCCCTACCCTACTCCTACCCTACCCCTACTGCTTGACTCTTAAACGTTTGTATGGGAAATAGAAAAGGGCAGTTTTTAGGGTTTTCCTGGAAATTATTTGATTTTTTCTCACCTTTTAAACCTTCCCTATACCTCCACGAACATTTCAAGACCAAGATAAGATAAATCCGTTAAGCCGTTCTCGAGTTTTAGCGAGACTAACGAACAGCAATTCATTTTTATATATATATAATGATAATTATTTCACATAAATGTGATAGTAGTAATAAAAGCTTGATTGTGTTTCTATAAATAAAATATAAAAACAACATTCAACGCTATTATTTACATTTACTTTATATTTTAATAAAAATTTTAATGTTTTGCTAATAAGTCAAAAATAATATATCGAATATTTCAAATGTGACAATGTCATGAAAAAAAAAAGTAAATTACCAAAAAGAAATAATATTAAAGAGGTTTTCTTTTTACATCTCCCCCCCTTAAAAAAGAACTTTATCTAAATAATGTTCTCTAATTTATAACTGTTCTCTCATTAAGAACAGGATACAGTTTTGTGATATGATAAAAGTTTGATTCCGCTTTTTTGTGGCCGGTATCAACTTCATAGATTGAATTGGAAATCCTTTGTACAATTTTGAACGGTCCAATTCTTAATTCATCGGTTTTCTTTCTATTTAAACGATTTCCGTTTTCTACATATACTCTATCTCCTATTTTCAATCTATATTCTTGCCTATTCTGGTCGAATATTTTTTTATTATAATTGTGAGATTTTAGTGTGTTTTCCAGAGCTAGTTTTCTGTCTCTTTCTAGATCGTCTTTAGTGTATCTTGATTTCAGTTCATTTGGCAAAATATTCACATTTTCTCCTTGTAAAAGGTATTTTGGAGCAAATTTCGTAACAGTGTGTTCTGTTTCATTATATTTTTCTACACATTTTTGCGCAATTGTACTCCATGCTGTTTTATTCTGATTTTCATTAATCTTACACCTTATTTTATTGACTAATGTTTGATTTAGTCTTTCATTAAGTCCATTTGAAAAAGGTGTATCCACAGCAGTGAAAATCATTTTTATATTTTCCTGGTTCAGAAATTCTTTGAATTCCTTGGAATTGATACCAGGGTACTGGTCTGTTAATACCATATCTACTTTGTAAGTTTCTGTAACATTTTTCATTAGTTTAATAAAATCTGTGGAACTTTGTGTCTTTGATGTAGAAATATAAGCATATCTTGTGAAATGATCAACTAAAAGATGTAAGTATTTTTTTGTTGATCGTGATCCTCCAAAACCGCCAATGGTATCAATTGATACAATGTGAAAAGGTTGTGTTGCAGGACCTAAATGAGACATTAAACCATATTTTGATTTCTTCCTTGATTTGTTTTTAATACAAGTTTCACATTCATCACACATTTCTTTAATGTTTTTGATGAAATTTTTTGCTGTATAAAATGGTGTTAATTTATTTATCATCTGGGTCCTCCCAATGTGACAATAACTAACGTGAACATCTTTTATAAGATTTATGCTCATCTCTTCTGATAATATAATCTTTTCCCGTCTTTTATTCTTTTTGTAGTAAATTCCATTTCTCTTAATAAGTTTTTGTTTTTGTAGGTCTTGATTTCTATATTGGTCATTCTTTATATCTTGTAGACTTATTAAATTTACAACTTTTAAACAATCATCTCTGTTTTCGTGTGGTTCTAAAACTGGGTTTCTGCTTAAGCAGTCGGCTTCCTGGTTGGATTTTCCTGGGTTATATTTTATCTTGAAATTATATTGAGATAAATAATACATCAAATCTCCTAGTTCCTCATCAGTCCTTGATTTAATGTTCATGTTTTCTAATGGTTTATGATCTGAATATACAATAAATTCTTTTCCCATAAGCCAGTGTTGCCAATATTTTATAGATTCTTTTATTGCTAGGCACTCTAGATATATAGCTTTCTTCTTTTTTTGAGTTTCAGTTAACTTTTTTGAGAAATAAGCAACTGGTCTTATATCCTCATTTTTATCTTTTTGTTTCAAAACCGCTCCTACACCCTTTATACTAGCGTCTGTATAAATGTATATTGGTAGTTCTGGGTCAAAAATATTTAGAACTGGTTTTGAACATAATAATGTTTTTATTTTATCAAATGCTTCTTGACATTCTGCAGTCCATATGAATTTCACATCTTTTCTTAATAAATTGTGTAATGGATCTAAAATAATTGCACTGTGTGGTATGAATTTATGATGAAAATTAACTTTTCCTAAGAATTGGCGTATATTTTTTTTTGTTTTAGGAAGTGGAAAGTTTTTTACAGCAGACAAATAATCTTTCAAAGGCCTTACTGAATTATTTTCTATTATGTGACCCAAATATTTTGCGTATTTTTCCGCAAAAGTACATTTTGAAAATTTCAGTTTTAAGCCTTCCTTTAGTATTGCCTCAAGTAACTTAGATATATGTAATATATGTTCTCCAAAAGTTTTAGAAAAAATTAAAATGTCATCTATAAAGTTTACTGCAAAACCGGAAAGTTCGTATTTTCTTATAATATTTCCCAATATTCTTTGAAAAATGGCTGACGCAGTCTTTAATCCAAACGGAAGACACGTCCATTGAAAGTGTCCTTCTTGTGTAACAAAGCCAGTTTTGTACCTGTCTTCTATTTTCAAAGGAATTGACCAAAAGGCTGAATTTATGTCAAAAGTAGAAAAATATTCGCAATTCACAGCTTTGATCATTAAATCTTCAATCAACGGAAATGGTTGTGATTGGGGAATAACAATTTTGTTCAATTCTCTAAAATCTATACATAGCCTTGTTCTCTTACCGTCTTCTTTTTTATATGCTAAAGTAACTGGGGCAGCAAATGGGCTATAAGATTCCTCAATTAAATTATTTTTTAATAGTTTTGATATCTGGCTTTCTATTTCTATTCTGTCTTCAGCTGTACATCTGTAAGGACGTTTGCAACAATATTTATCTACACTTAAATCAATATGTGCTTCATAATGCCGTACAGTGCCGATATCATATTTATCCTTAGCAAACACTTGTTTATATTTTTCTACCAACTTATCAATTTCTGATTGTTGGGATAAATCAAGATGATTTACCAATATTTCAAAATTTGCCGTGTCAATATGTTCATTGAAATTCACTTCACATTTATTTATGTCTTCATTTTCTTTTGGATCATTAAATTGTACGATTTTTAGTTGTTCATTTTGCATCAACTTAAAGTTTTTAATACAATCTAGTCCAATCAAAAAGTCATAATTAAAATGTTCATTATCTATTACGAAGATATCCATAACTCTTTCAATATTGTATATTTTTATTTTAAGTTTTATTATACCTTTTGTTTTCTTCTCACCATTAATAGTTTTCAAGCTTACTATTTGGGTATTGTTTGAATTATCATTTTTCTGTATTTTTAATAATTTTGCATTAATCAATGATACATTCGAACCTGAATCATAAATTCCAGAAATATCTAACGTATCATTCAATAGTAACTTTACTTTTATTAATGGTGGCACATCTAGTTTTTTGGACTCTCTTCATTCAGTTCAACTTCCAATTCAGAGTTATTTACAGTTTTAACAACTCCTGTTTTATCTTTATCCTTAAACCAACAATTTTCTATTAAATGGTAACGTTTCCCCTTTTTTTCTTTCACACATATGGGGCATGGTTTTGTTTGTTCCTTTTTATTTAATTTAGTGTCAGAGCAAATACTGTTTTTATTATCATATTTATTATTTCTTACAAGGTGTTCCAATTTCCCAATTTCATAATAAAGATCCTCAGTACTTTTTAAAGCTGCTCGATCAATCTGATCCCCCACATAATTCGGTAATCCAACCGCTATAAGGTCAATAAGTGTTTCGGTATCAATTGATTTCCTTACTTCCAGTAAAAGTTTTTCTTTTTTTAAACCATATGCAAGTAATGAACCTGTTTGATATTTAAAGGACAGAGCATATCTAATGGGTGACAATCCTTTGTTTGCAAATGTTTCACAAAAACTTTTTTCCCACTTGTCCCATTTTGATTCTATTGTATGTTTCATTATCATACAACTATACCAATCGACACTAGATTGCTCCATAAAATTTTTTAAAACTTTAATTTTCTTTATATCATCTTTTATGTCAAAACGTTCACATTCTTTATTAAAATCCTTTAGCCATTGATAAGCATTTGAGTTTCTACCATTGAATTTTTCAATCATGAAATCTTTTGCAATATTCCCTAAATTTTGATTTTCAGGTTTGTTTTGTCTTTCTTCAAGCATTTTTTCTAACAATTTTTCTAGTACTCCATGTGAACTACTAGGTATAATTTCAGAATAGTTTAGAATTTCTTCGAGATAAAAATCATAAAATTGTACATTTTGCTCCGCATCCAAATAAATATCTTTTATTTCCTTAGTTAAGGTTATCCAGACTTTTCTCGTTTGGTATATTTTATTGAAGGATTTTTTTACCTTAATAAAGTTTGGAGTATTATAAATTGTTTGGTGGAGATTTACCGGCTGATATTCCTCTGGTATACTGAAAGTTTTACCATCAGGTGTGGCAATCGAAGTTACACATATTGCGTTTGATTTTCCATCACTTGTTGGTTTTACTTCAAAATCAAACCTCAGTTTCTCCATTTTTCGTAAAATAGTTAATAAATGTTGTTTTATAATGATAATTATTTCACATAAATGTGATAGTAGTAATAAAAGCTTGATTGTGTTTCTATAAATAAAATATAAAAACAACATTCAACGCTATTATTTACATTTACTTTATATTTTAATAAAAATTTTAATGTTTTGCTAATAAGTCAAAAATAATATATCGAATATTTCAAATGTGACAATGTCATGAAAAAAAAAAGTAAATTACCAAAAAGAAATAATATTAAAGAGGTTTTCTTTTTACATATATAGATAGATGTAACGAATAAATTAAAAAAATACTGGTCTGATTTTAAAATTCTTTCACCAACAGAAATCTACATTATCAGGGAGTAAAAACTCGTATATTTTATATTATAATTTTTCAAAGAATATTTTGCCATATCCTTTTTTTTAATATGATTAATATTTCCATTCCCCTCCCAACTAGTCGGAAAAGCTGTATTAGGAGTGTGTGCGATAATAGACCAACAGGGCGGGGATCGAACCAGCACCCCTCAGAGATGAGTCCGACCGCTCTTACCGTTGAGCTATTGAGGCTCTATTTTATCTATCTAAGCAGTTGAAACCGCGAGGTTCTGCTAGTTACTTATAAACACAGAGTAACTTTGTAGGGCAAGTATAGAACACGTCTTACAAAGTCTATTTCCATCAATCTGAGGATAAAGATGCTTGTAATTATATGCCGTTAGGCATAAAGATAGATAAACGATTACAATAGAAAATGGGACTAACAGTAAATAAACTAAGCGGTCAAAAAATCTCTACGAGCAACGTTTAATGTAATTTTATTACGACGAATATATGAAAAGTAGCCAGTTGGATCGATGAAGCAAATTAAAGGCAATCCTATAGTCATAACACATAACCGGCACGCGAGATCGCTATCCAATGCGATGTAGTGCTAATAAATATAAAAATATACCTATGATATATTAGGTAGTCGTAAGGACTGCTAGGTAGCGAAATAATAACTATATTCACTTTACCAATTTGTCATTATAGCCTATTTTGACGGCGCACTATACTTACTTACTACTTTTTTCATTTTATTGAGGGCTTACAAACAACATCATAGTACATAATCATATCATAAAATTACTATAAATAAATATTTATAACTATGACACCAGCTTCGGAAACCACAGATTACAACAAATTTAGGAAAAAATAAATAAAAAAATAGACGAAAAAAAAGACTAAAGATTAAAACTAAACTAAACTAAACTAAATAAAAACGACCTAAAAATTATATCACAAAATATACGTAGTATTTACTCGAATATATATGATTTACAAATTTCACTAGCTGAATTAAAGTATACCATAGACATTTTAGTTCTGACAGAATGTAGATTAAGTCCCCTAAAAACTATTCCATCACTTAAAAACTATAACTCATTTTCTACATCTTTGCACCTTAATCAAAATGATGGCGTAGTTATTTATGCCAGAAATACTTTTTTGACTAAAACAAACGAAATTAAATTAGATCATGCATCGTGTATACAGTTAGAAGCTGACGAATATATTATTCTAGGAATCTACCGATCGCCTTCAAATATTAATGCTACTAACTTCATTAATTCACTTAGCACGCACCTTGAAACTATCCGATCACATAAAAACATTATAATTACAGGAGACATAAATATCAACCTTATACCGAAACAAAATGAATCAAATAATGAATGTAACAATAGGTCTAACTACCTAAACATGTTATCTATTCATGGCTTAGTACCAGGTCACACACTTCCAACCCGAGGCAGCAGCTGCCTCGATCATTTCATTTTAAAATTACAGACTAGGAATGTCTCTCCGTTCATAGCAATTCTCAATACCTCGATTACTGACCATTCTATGATATTTTTAACCTTATCTAAATTACGTAGTAAGAATAAATGTCAGAAAACTAAACTTTACTTAGATTATGACAAAGCCGTAAAACTTATCATGGAAAAGAACTTGAATATACTTCTCTACTCAGAAGATCCTAATTTGGTAACGGAAAAACTTATAGAAAAATTAACAGAGGCTCAAAAAGAGAGTTCAAGTGTAATAACTATTCCTAAAAATGAACGTAACATTAAACCTTGGATGACATCTGGCATATTACGTTGTATACGAAATAGAAATAATTTGCAAAAGAAGTTAAAAGCTGACCCTGAAAATGAAACCTTAAAAATTACCTTTAAAAGGTACCGCAACTTCTGCAACAACTTGATTAAAAAAATTAAACGAACCTACGACAGACAAAAACTAACTAACTCCCTCAAAAATAGTAAGGAACTTTGGAGTAAAATTAAATCTATTACTAACTTAAACAAACCTAAAACCCATAGCTTAAATCTTTTAAACATTAAACCCTCTCCAATCCACTCGATCAATTACGTAAATAAATACTTTGGCAATATTGGAAAGGAACTAGCAGAAGACATTATGTTAAATGCTCCACAAAGTGTTGACCCCTTAAAGTTTATCGATAATCAACTGACCTTTGTACTCCTGGATACCGACTTACAAGAAACTGTAAGTATTATTAGGAACCTCAAATCTGAAAGCGCGCCTGGTTGGGATAACATTCCTACAAAACTTCTAAAATTAGCTATTCATGATGTAGCACCAATAATAAGTCACTTAGCTAACCTATGTTTCAAATTGGGAATGTTCCCCTCAATTTTGAAACACTCTATCGTAACACCTGTGTTCAAAAATGGAGATGACTCAGATGTTAATAATTACAGACCTATCTCTGTATTATCATCCATAGCGAAGGTCTTAGAAAAGTTAATAAATTCTAGATTAGTCAGCTATCTAAATAAATTCAACATCCTTTCTGATTCACAATATGGGTTTAGACACGGAAAATCCACAGAAGATGCAGTACTGGGGTTAACATCAATTATTACAGAACACTTAGACAAAGGTAAAAAATGCCTAGCTGTTTTTCTAGATATTAAAAAGGCGTTTGATACTGTTTCCATTCCTCTGCTGATACAAAAACTGGAGAAAATTGGCATTAGAGGTACACCGCTCTCATTACTCAAAGATTACCTACACGGAAGATCTCAGCGTGTCAAAATCGGACAACATGTTAGTAATGAGTTTCAGCCAACATTTGGTGTTCCTCAAGGAAGCGTATTAGGACCAACATTGTTTTTGATATATATCAATGACCTATGCAATTTAAAACTAGATAGTGGTCAAGTGTTCTCTTATGCTGACGACACTGCTGTAGTTTTCTCCGGTGCTTCATGGAACTCGGTCAAAAAATTCGCTGAATCTGGTCTCTCAACAATTTCTCTGTGGCTGTCGTCAAATCTTTTGACGTTAAATACAAAAAAATCCAACTATGTATGCTTTACAATAAATTCAAAAACACAACCTAATAGTGATTTCCAAATTAAAACTCACAAACAATAAAATTTGCTCTTTAAACTGTAGCTGTCCAGTTCTTGATAAAGTGTATACAACCAAATATTTAGGCATAATATTAGACCAGCGGCTCTCATGGCATCCCCATGTTGAATTTATAAATGGTAGAATCAGAAAACTCATTTGGATTTTTAAATCTCTTAGGCATGTAACATCAAAAAAATTACTAACTCAGATCTATATTACACTGGGTCAATCTATTTTGGGGTATTGTATTACAGTGTGGGGTGCAGCTTCAAAAACAAAGTTTCTTGAAGTAGAACGTGGTCAGAGATCCTTATTAAAAGTTATGTTCTTCAAGCCATTCAGATATCCAACCAGTGACTTATATAAACATTGTGAGTTACTTACAGTTAGAAAATTATATGTATTACTTTCACTATTAAAAGTACACAAAAATGTACCTCCGGGCAATGAAAATAATAATAAAGAGAGGAGACGAAAAACCGTACTACATACAATCCGAAGCAAAACTAAATTTGCGGCTCATCAATTTACAAGAAAATCCACTCACCTCTACAATATAGTTAACAAAAAATTAAACATCGTCTCTTTAAATTCACATAACTGCAAAAAAATTCTTACAGATTGGTTACTTAAACTTAACTATGATCAAGCCGAAAACCTTTTGCATCAAGTGTAGCATAAATCGGAATATAAAAACTTGCACAAACTCGCATGCTCATGTACACATACTCACACACACCACTCAAACACAACACACACAAATCACTCACAAACACAAACACATGCACTTTTGTATATTATTAGTAATTTAGATTTAATGATTATTTATATCCAATGTATTAGTCTACTATATATTATGGAAGAGCGGGGCCGCCCGTCACAAGTTACAGTAGTAATACTGCAAACTTAATGGGATGGTTCCAATCACAATATTACTGCTATGTTTGAAAATAATGTACTAATATGTTGAATCTTTGGAAATAAACTATTAAACTACATGCTTTATCTCGCTCGCTTATAGGTGAGAGGATATAGAGCTAAAACCCACAACGCTATTCCAAATGTCTGGTTTTGGTAATGACCAGGACCGATGGCTTAACTTTGTCTCCGAGGTACGGGGGAAAAGCCAACTTCCTAATTCCGGGTTATGTTAAGTTTAAGTTATTTTATACTAATTTTTTTAAAAGAAAGCCCCACACAGGAATTGATCCTGGGAGCTCATGATCTGATTTGCTCCGAATTCTTCCCGTTATGATGTAGTCGGCTACGTCACGCAGTTTCTCCCGCGTAGTTCCCTAGGGTAGGGTAGGTAGCGTAGTAGGAAAGTACGGGAATAAAATATAGCTTAAAGAAACTCACTAATAACATGGCTTTCTAGTGGTTTATGAACTTTTAAAATCGGTTCAGAACTTCAGTAGATCTAGAGATTACCCCTTCACTCAGACCAATTATAGAAGGACTGTATCGTACTCATAGTCAAGAACAAAATTGTCTGTCATTTTCTGAAGAAAACGAGCTTAGATTTGGTATATTCTTATACTAAACTAGAAGTTTTTGCCCGTTTTTTACACCATTCAATTACACAAAAAGGTATTTTTACGGAGCTCTTTAACCGACGAACACGATTACAACTATTTAACATGGATACTATAGAGACAGTTTTTATAATCGCATTAGATCGTTGATCATATTCTTTGACAGAAAAGTAACGTCTAGCGAGGCAGGTCCTATACAATAATTGGTCTGAGCCCCTTCAACACCACAAACTTTACCTCTATACTATTAGTACCTATAGTTAAAGATGAGGGTATCCAGATATTTTATCTGGACACACGTACTATTCAGCCTTTTGTAGCAAAAAAAATCTATTACCCATGTACACAGTGTGTGTAAACACGAGCCGGCTTCGCAAATGTTCGCAACAGTCCACACTTTCAGCAGGTTTACCTTCACTAGGGTGACCACGCGCACTTCACAAATCAGGATAAAACGAGACACAAAAAATAAATATTATGTAGTTACTACATCACTTTCGAACAATTAACCAAATTGGAAATATTCTATTTAAGTTACTTTTGTGCTAAGACTCGTATAGGGAAATATCTCTCTGCCCATGCGTATTTCTGCCTCCAAGTATTATATTACTGTGTTCCGATCTGACGTGAAGTGGTTACCGCCTAAGTACAGACACGTGATGCTCTGGACAAGGGGCGGTTTATAAGAGCGTCCTATGATAATAATTGAAGCGATATTTTCTATTATATAAGGGAAGGTAAACCGCTTCGTAACGTAACGCAAATCGTATTAGAGAATCGACGTGCCACGTGGCTAGAGACCCTGGTTGTTTGTAGGAACTACTACCAATTCAACGCATGGTGAATTCTACTGATAAGAGGGATACACAGATCCAATTATAACACCAACTAAAGCAGCAACCATAGACTATCCCCGCCGAGTTTCCACCGGTCATACAAATATACGCATCACAAAAATTTGTTGATTGGAACTTATCCCAGATAAGTCATTAATTATATGGGCCCTACATATTATTAAGGGTAATCGCCCAATAATTGCCGGAACGATATTAGCCATTTATTGCCTTACCCTACATTTAAGGTCACAGTTTAATGAGTTGTATTAATAGTCCATTTTATTTTATCTACGGACAGCAGAGTGTGGGCCTTGGTAGTAAACATTGTAAAACAAGTTATTTTGCTGATTTAAATATATTTTATGGTATGTTATAATGACCGTTTGAATGGCCTGCCGAACTTTCTTCTTGCGAGAGTAAAAGTAAGGTGTTTAGAGATTAGAACCATTGTATCTAGGGGGGGGGGGGGGGGGGGGGGCAGCTATAGCTTCCCTTCTCAACTCACATCCCGCTCTGCTCCTATCGCATAATTATAGAGCTCAAGTAACAAGTAAATACGGTATTACGGTAAGTTCGATGCGCCCATGTTTAGAACCACCACTCTGCTTCAATGCAAGTTGGCGGGCTTAGTGTCATGTTTGACTCTGACGATGAGTATCAGACGTTAATTGTCCAGTATTGACGACATACCGTGCTCTCCGAGGCACAGGAATGTCATGATATCCAATATTGACGACTTACCGTGCTCTCCGAGGCACGGGAATGTCATGATATCCAGTATTGACGACTTACCGTGCTCTCCGAGGCACAGGGATGTCACCCACTAAGTTTTCTAAATCCGGGCTGCTACTGAGAATGTCTTGGAAAAAGAAAACCTCCAAATTTTGACGGCCTCCTTGGCGTAGTGGATTTACAAGACGGAGGTCCTGACCTCAAACCTGGGACCTTAATATGTAAAGCCAAACATGCTTACTACGATGCCGTCAATCGATGTACTTACATAAATAATTTCGTTTTGCATATACATTTTTACATTACATTTCAGCATGGCGCTTGATTACAATATAATTTGTATATAAAATAAATACATAATATAAAAACGTACTATTTAAACTAAGTCCCTTTATCACCCTTATCACATAATCTTAGAGTTCATTTTTGTATGACATTTCTTATAATAAGTTTGGTAGCAACCAATTTATTTATGCAGTTTCCTTACCTTTAACATATATGAAATAAAGTTGTTTTTTCTATAAACAAGGTTTATTTATGTTGGTTTCCACGCAGGTTGTTGGTTGTTTGCACGCGGTTGCCATGACAACTGACAGGTATCTGGAAGTTGGCGTGGTCAAGTGATTTGACCAACGGTCGTTGACTCGTAGTTAAACAGATTTGTTTAGAGGTTAATAACTCAGGTAAATGTAAATCTGATTCTGAAAAAGATTTGCTTTATTTTCAATTAGGAACCAATTTTCAGATTACGAGTATAATATGATTATTTGTTTGTCTATACTAATATTATAAAGCTGAAGAGTTTGTTTGTTTGTTTGATTGAACGCGCCAATCTCAGGAGCTACTGGTCCGATTTGAAAAAATCTTTCAGTGTTAGATAGCCCATTTATCAAGGAAGGCTATAAGCTATATATTATCCCCATATTCCTACGGGAACGGGTGAAACCGCGCGGTGTCAGCTAGTCTTAATATATAAACGTGAAAGGACATCACGAAATCTCGAAAACCGCTTGATGTACAAAGCTGAAATTTGGCAGGGAGGTAGTTTATCGTTATTAGATATCCGCTAAGAACGGATTTTGCGATAGGGCCGGATTAAAGACGTCTAAGGGCAGTCCAAGTCGCGGGCGTCCGCTAGTTAAATTTATGTATAGATAACTTAATATAAAACAATATAATTAAGGGTTGCTTAGACCCTTATTCCCTGTCACCCCAGTGTACAGTACCTCTGCCTTCGATTTAGAGGGCGTAGGTTCGATTCGGGGCATACATCTCCAATTTTCCATATAAGTGCATTTTAAGAAATTACATATCACTTGTCTCAAACTGTGAAGGAAACATATCGTTAGGAACCTACATACCAGAGAATTTTCTCAATATTTTTCATTTTTTTTTTATTCTTTACAAGTTAGCCCTTGACTACAATCTCACCTGATGGTAAGTGATGTTGCAGTCTAAGATGGAAGCGGGCTAACTTGTTAGGAGGAGGATGAAAATCCACACCCCTTTTGGTTTCTACACGGCATCGTACCGGAACGCTAAATCGCTTGGCGGTACGTCTTTGCCGGTAGGGTGGTAACTAGCCACGGCCCAAGCCTCCCACCAGCCAGACCTGAACAAATTAAGAAAATCTCAATCTGCCCAGCCGGGGATCGAACCCAGGACCTCCGTTTTGTAAATCCACCGCGCATACCACTGCGCCACGGAGGCCGTCAATTCTCTAAGTGTGTGAAGTCTGCCAATCCGCATATGGCCAGCGTGGTGGACTAAGGCCTAACCCCTTATTTGAGAGGAGACTCGTACTCAGCCGCAAGCCGAATCTAGGTTGAAATGATACACAGGTAGGTAGTGATCGAATGGGACAAACATAATTCAATTAAAAATGCCTCGTTTTTTGTCTCATCACTACAAAGACAAACAGTTGGCATAATCTTGAAACAGCGCAGAACCTTGTGCGCCAGTTCGAAGTTACATCGTCCATGCGATCACGACCTGTCAGAAACGCAATCTCTGAGCGGCCAGAAATTAGGTATTCTTCATGGATATCGATAGCTTAGCGTTTTATGTTCAGTGGTCTTACAGGTGGATGCTAGCGCGCTGCTCGGCCATTCTCCACTATGACGGTACAACGTCGAAACAAACCATTTCGTTGTTCAGTTTAGCTATTCGACATTAGATGGCGCTGATAAAGTTTCATGAAAATAAAAATACCTTGCAGTATTCAGATGCTTTTTATTTTCCTTAAAATCTACAATGAAAGTAATTAGAACTACGTTATACAATTTTGATTATATATTCTTTAAATTTATGAGTACAAATGTGTCACTTGATGTTTTCAAACTTTTCAACTTTGGACCATTTTACTAGTATTTATTATAAAAGTCAATAATTTAACTTAGATAGTTAAAGTCATTAATTTATGGAGAAAGTAATACTATTTCATGTAACGTACTTATTTAAAATCTATTACAGATTGGACTAGTATTAAAATTAATTTTATATCTTACAAAATATTGACAAGTGTGCAGCACTGTAAAGATATTTCACATAGAATTTGTAATAATTTTTACAGCCGCATTTTTGATATTTTAAAACATATTGGTACGAAAAACGGTAATGAACGTTATTTCTACAGATTAAATAATTATATTAGTGTTTAAAATACATAATGTTGGATGCTTGGAATTAGGAAAACTATTGTTTTTTTAAACTTTTATTTATATACTAGTAACGCCATCTTTTCGTAGATAGGGAAACATACGTTATTCAAAAGATTATTTTTTTTGGTACAAAATCTAAGAGTTGAGTTTTTTATAACGGCTCATCTACACTGGCGGTCATGATGGACGAATACAACCGAGTAAGTAGATGGCAAATTCACATTTGTTTGTCCATGATCGGTTTTTAAAATGAAATTACTGTCACAAATTGGGTGAACAAACAGTTAGGCAATAATGGTCAATCATACCAAATTCTGTGGTCATCTTTTGATGGTCACTAGCGTGACCACACCTAGCAGTTAAGCAGGTTAAGTAGGTATAAGCAAGTAGGTTGAACCAATATTTCAACCAACTTATGTATAGTTATAAAGAAAAGTGTTAAACGAATGAATTTTTGGTTGCTTGAAAAAGATACAAAAGCTTAAGGCTCGAAAACTATATATAATAGTAGGTACGTATTTAATACATTGTACCGTATAAGATCAAGCTAATGTTGAAAATAATAAACTAACATTACTTACTCGTATGTAGAAAGTAAACTAAGTAGGTTTACAACTTTTAATAAATTACACTTGTCAAATTATTTTAATATTATTTTTAAATGCGAGGACAAAGATATTGGCACTACAATGATAACTAAGAAGTTTCAGTATAATATTATATTTTTTTTAACTTACAGTTCGCGCCGCAAAAGTTGGTAACCTGATAATTCAGTTTTACTTTACAAATCCCTGATTTAGATCAACTGAACATAGGGTAAAGTCATCTATATTTTACATTATATAATTTGGCGCCTTCTTCGCCACAGTTTCGGCGCGCTAGTGACATGTCCATAGTAGAAAATCTTTCTGCAAAGCTCAATAATTCAGACTCAGGACTCGAATCACAGAAATCGTGACCCGAAGCCACATAGGCGAACCACTGTACAACAACAAGCTGTTGTTCCAGTGGTTAGCTAGGTGGTTAGTTTAGGTGGTTAGCCTAGGTGGTTATCGTAGATGGTTAGTACAGCCTAAGTGGTAGGTAGGTAGGGAGAGTGGTAAATGGTAGTTAATAAAATCAGTTTCCCCAACTTTTACGGCACATTGTTGAAGCATACATTGGAACGTATGAACGTATGATATTAATACTTATTTTAATTTTAATGTTATTAACTTAAAGTAGATTTAATTAAGCAAATGCCAATATGAAGTACGACTTCATTTCGTATTGTCATAAATACACTTACATCAATGAGAATGGCAGCGTTATTTTGTTAATAATAATAATGTATCTATTAATCTATAATTTATGTTCTTTAAAAAAAATGTACATATTTCTAGCAATTTTGTTTTAAAATAAAAAAAAGTTATAATTCTAATATGTACGAAAAAAATGAGTCGTTAGGTTATTTAATTTTTGGCGAATTATTGTTAGTCCACGTTTGTAATTTTAGACAATATTCCCAACTAATATAATTAATCAGAGTGATTTTTTGTATGTCACGCTTTCACGCTTACACCCGTTTTAAAAATTCTTTCACTAATTTTATGCTACTATTACTAGCGAGTAACGCAGTCATGGATGAAATCCTGGGCACACAGCTACTATAGAAACAAAACAGCTTTACGTTAACAATTCAAAATTAACTATTGCTTTTAATTAAATACTAGCTGATGTTGTGCGGTTTCACCTGCGTGGTTCCCGTTCTTGTAGGAATAATGTATAGCCTGTAGCCTTCCTCGATAAATAAGCTATCTAACACTGAAAGAATTTTTCAAATCGGACCTGTAGTTCCCGAGATTAGCGCGTTCAAACATAACTAACAAACAAACTCTTCAGCTTTATAATATTAGTATAGAAGTATAGATTTTACACAATGACTTTAAAAGCAGAAAGGTGTTTAAAAAAGTCGAGTATTTACGAAAATATTAAAATAACATCATTATTGGTGGTAGTTCTACTGGTAGGAACGTAGGCTCGACCGAAGCCACTGCGTCCCGGTAAATTACAGGGATACTCCTACAAAAACAAGTGTGGACTGTATTCTCAATTGTATAATGCAAATAATCGTTATTTTTTTATATAAATGCTTACGTTCGTACAACTTTTGAATTAGCTTACTGACTAGACTTACACTACGTAATTTTGATGATTTTAAATTAGGGTTTAGTGCGTTAAAATGTCTAAGCTAACTTAAAATTAAAATTCTGTTTCACATTTTCAAAGGTCTCAACACACATATCAGAGCTCACTGGGCTCGAGAAATAGCGAGAAAACTACAGACGTGCAAAATTTAATGCATAGGAATTATATGCAATTATTTATATTGAAAATGATACATCTGCGTAGACCACAAAGATGCAAATAATATTTGTATTAAATAGAAATACAAGGCAGCGTTCAGACGATGTTGCATTTGTGTTTACGTCGATAACATCCCGTCTGAACATCACCTTAAAATATCACAGACTAAAGAAAAAAACAGACAGGCAATTTGGAAAAATATTTAAACTGTTTAAAAATAACTGATGAATGCCTATAACCTGACCTATACTTAGGTCGTATTTTCTTTTAGTACAAACTAGGAATTATAAAAAGATAAAAAAAAATTAACATTTCATATATGAAATAGGGACAAAATAATAATAGTTAACACAATATTTCTAATAAGGGCCAACACACATAAATGTTCGGAAACCTAATGATAATTTTAATTTCATTTTAAATAATATTTGTTTTTGCCAAGATACCTACGTCCATTTTTTACTCTAGAGTGTGTTAAACATACATTATCAGGATAAAATTGCAAACTGTTTGCAGAACTGCAATAAACTGCAACTCTACATCTAAAGCTTGAAGTTTAAATACAGTTACCAATAAACTCTTAATAATACATAAACACAATCATAATAAATTAGATTGTTTGACAGCCTAAGACTTAGTACACACGATGTTGTAATTAAGTGTTCACTTGATATTTCACAGTCATCTTAACATTACACAAAAATATATTTTATAAAAAATAAATACTCGTTGTAAATAAATATAGGTCACGTACACACTAGTAATCGGCTACCATACTAACAAATCGCATATGTAGGCCGGTCAGCCTTATATCCATACAATTGGAATTGCAAGACTACGAAAATTTTATAGTATAGTTTAAAATGTGCAGAATAAGTATGAAAATCCAAAATTTTATATTTAATAATTATTTTACTACTATAATTTCTTATTTAAAAAGGTTTGATTACATTTTTGTGCCATAATATTTTGCAAATATAAAATGGAAATGAAAATAGATTGCCTGTTGCAATCTATTTTCTCAGATATAATAAGACTTTTCATAATCTTTGAGCAAAAATAAATAGATGCGTCAGTTGGCCGATAATAAAAAGTAGTCATGCACGTGTAGACTAAATTTAATAAAGATCTTTGCGTATTGGGTGGGCTTTGTGGAGAAAATAAAACGAGATAGTTTAAATGTCACCTTTAGCCACTTTGCGATTAAATAACAGTAAAAATATTCGAAAGCGTTGAATATTTTTTTTTAAAAGCAAAAAAAATCCAACCAATGGTAACGCTTGAAGAAGAAACGCTTGCAGAAGTGCTAAAAGCTTTAGGAATTCGAAGCGTAAAGATAAAAAAAAAAATATATAGCAGAGGATTTTAAATAGATATAGGGTTTTGAGAAACATATTAACTTTCAGGTAATATGCGGCGTCTACAGAAATCAGAACCTTACTGTACTATTGTGCATCGCTTATAAATGAGCATTACATTTAATTATGATGTCGTAAAGAAAAACTGCACTAACTAATACAGGAACAAACTTCTAAAAATAACGAAATCTTACTTCACAACTGTAAAAAGTATTCAGAAACGACTTATAGCTTGTAAAAAAACTTGATTCCAGAAGAAATACCTATTATTACAATATGAAATGTCCAAGTAAATCGTATAAAAGTATAGTTAGTCTAATTTTGGAAGTTCGTTTGGTTTTAAATGTATTTATTAAATATTAGTAGTAAGTAGACAGTAGACGGAGTGTCTTTAACAAAACAAGGCTTCAGTTTAAACAAACGCGCTTGGTTCATGTTATTACATCCAAAACGAAACGGACTTCTAAATAGATTGACTATACTGAGAGTTCCGGCTAAAGATTCCCAAAAACTATATACCCTATCTATTACCAAATACCGCGGGTTGGTCTCGGCAACACAACTGGTGCAGGCGGAGGCATCATATCAAACTCTTCCACTATGGTCTTAGGATGAAGAGCGCTGATGTTGTTGTCAACGGTGTAAGTCCTGGCGTGTGTGCGGACCATAGCCGGCGGGGCGTCGTTGACTAGCCATTCCTCTTTGTCGCGCAGTCGCTTGCGTCGTGCGATTTGTCGGTCGCGCATGTGTTGCAGTCGCGAGAGATGGCCGTTGATCTGCTGCGGGCTGAGGCCGGTGCGACCGGAGCGGAGTATGTTGACGTTGTGCTGGTACGAGCCTTCGGGGTCGCGCCTGTTCCATCGGTAACTGCAATTAGAGGATTACGAATCAGTTTTATTGCTCTTAGTTCGAAAATACGATGGGTGTTTTTGTTCTTTTTAACCGCCTTTTTGTTCTTTTTGACCGACATCAAAAAAAGGAAGAGGTTAGACGCATATATTTTTTTAATGTTTGTTACCCCATAACTTTATCATTTATTAACCAATTTTGAAATATCTTTTTTTGTTTGAAAGAGTATACTTCCAGATTGGTCCCATTTAATTTAGACGAAAATTGTTTAAGTAATTTTGTGTTAACATTAAAATAACTGATATTCGCCTTTAGTTGGTTCCATTTTTATGTTAAAAAGATCATTACAAGTTCTAACCAAACCGAATCTACAGGTTATACTATAGCGGAAACAACATAATAAATTATAAGTAAAATCCATGCGCACTTTATCAAGTAGGTATAGCTTTTTATACGGCAGACATGTCGAACGCAGTTCGAGCGAAGAAATAGAAATAGAAGACTTCTAGTCCTTGCGAATACGAACATTGAATCTAGATTCTTTCTTCTTGATTCTATGTACTTTATTTAAAGTTAAATATATCTACTTTAAGCCATATTTGAAAGGCTTTCATTGTCTATAGATAGAATTTTTATCTTTATCTGTTAAAGAAGTAGAGTGCAGAGTATTGCTGAAAGAGATACATACCCTGGGAATGGTCTCTTAAGCTTTCTCTGAGCGTTAGGCCGCGACCGCTTCCTCAGCTCATTAGGCCGTAGGTCGTAGACCCTCGGGTTGTTGCGTATCGGGTTCTTCTGGGCTTTTCGCGAAGTTGGTTGCAGATTGTTGGATTTGGGGTTCAAAATGGGATTGCTGGTGACATCATTCGTTCGAGGATCCTCCTCCTTGCTGACGCTCGGTACTGTGATCTCGTTGATCTTGCCCATCCGCTGGTACCTTCGGCGAAGGCCTTTCAGCTTGGACTGGGGGACCTTCTGCAGTCTCGTTTGGCAGATGAACTGTAGAGGCTCGAAGCATCTCTGCGGTGCCCACCTGGAAATGAAAATACAAAGGCTTTTAAAAAAAGTTTACATATGCATCTTTCCTTGTTTTATTGTAAGTTTAATTAAGTATATAAATAAACAGGCAAGTTGTCATTGTCTATTTTGTAAGTCCAGTTAGCCTTTGTAGGCCCTAAGTAAAGAAATTCTCAGTAGCCCAGAGGTGAGAAGTTGCTGATTTTAATCCCCCGTGTTGGGCCTCCGATTATAAATTGACAGATACATCGATACATTTTATGAAGCCTGGCTATACTTGTATTTAGAGATATGTAACGATGCCAAATAAAGCTTTTGGAAGCTTGAATTGTAAAGCTGGCAGAATAAAACGATGTAGGTTTTTAGCTCCAAAACTTGAAACAGCAAAAAAATACGCAGCTTTTGTAATACTACATAAGGCATTTTAGAAACAAATTGAAGTACTTTAGTTACCACCCAGCCTGTAACACTTCAGGCAATCGATGCAAAACAGTTTAATCAGATCAATTGAGAAAGGTGATTGTAAACTCGCATCTGCTCATAAATGCGAATTGGCGCGCGGGTCAGTCCCGTTGACATTTAATTTACACTCTACTTTGAAATTCATGATACAATGTACCTAGACTATGTTAACGTAGAATAACTAATTTTAGTACCTACTGAACACTATTTATCAAAGAGTGAGAATTAGATAGATAGTGCAACGAAATTTTAACGTTATTGGATTTCATCGTAAACGGCACTACAAAACAGGCTAGTATAGACAAAAAGCGAAAATGTGACATAGTTGTAAAATGCTTGACTTTGCTGAGTTTCGATGTAATTTAACACCTGTTTGATATTTATTGTGATCAAGAGTTTTATCTAAATAGAATGTAATATGGTTGCTAGATTCTGTACTGTTTATTAACAATAATACATGTTACCTTAGATTGTTAATTAGTCTGGTAGAGCGGACATACTCCTATCCTTATTGAAAATGTGTCAAAGGGATCCATTTAAAACCATTGTTCGACAAGGAGAAGCCTTCAAGACTGTGGGTTAATTACTTATCATTGTCACGACCAAGAACTCCGTGGCTTTTGATGCTTTTAGATGTTGTGTGATCATCATAAGTACGTTTAGCATTCGTGAATAAGCCTGTCATCGATGGAAATAACCAATAACGTCGCATCACACGTCTCAAGCTCATCACAGAACTAATCAAATCAATTGAGCGAACGTCTAAAGGGAAACTATTCACGTATATAATATGAATGGACGTGAGGGTCAACCAGTTTGACATTTAATTTACACTTCGCTTCCAAGCATTCACACACTTCGTCACATATTGTCCATTGTTCGCATCGGATCTAAATTAGAAATCTGACTCTCACTAGTACCGAACACAAAATATAATAAACATGTTGAATTTATAGGCGCTATTTCGAATTTCTGAGAACGCCGCATGTGTCATGTCTACATTGTATTCGTAATCTTTGAATAGGTTCAGGCAGAAATTAATTTTCATAATTTCGTGTTTTTGACCTACTTTAAAAGCCAGCCAATTAAGGTCCTTGGGCCCAGAAACAAAATATTTATTCATGACCATAATGCTCAAAGTTTTTGTAGGTATGTGATATTTATAGCGTTTTTATGAAAGTAGCAAACCATGATAATGGGGCATTTGCCTTTTTCTAGAATTCGATTAGCTTTTAGCGTTTTCTGTTATGTGCTAAAATTTTACCGTCAAAGTTACCTCTTAATTTTAATTATATTTCTTTAGCTTAAATCGGCTAGTAGTCGGTTTATATTTAATGTCTCTAATATTATTTATTAGCGTCTGATTTTTAAAATAATAAACATTGATAGTCCGGGATTCGTAGAACATTTTTTACTCAGTAACTCAGTAACCATAATCGAGAATTTTTGAAAATAAAAAAGTTGATCGTCTCATCGAGATGAAGCTACACACGAAAAATTTACATGATAGCAATCAGAGGGCCTGGTGGCAGTTTAATACTGTTACTATCGCGCTAACGTAAACGCGAATTTCTAAGGAATTGAAACAGCGCAATCTAGTGGCACTACTGCAAAACTGTTTCAATTCCATATAAAAAGGCGTTTACTTTAACGCGATAGTAACAGTATGAAAATATTGAAAACTCCCACTAGGCACACAGTTGTACAAAATGTTCTACAGATCCCTGACTATGACCACCCCTTCATTCACAATACGATCCTCCGTTTTGAATCAAATCGCATCCCCTACGTCTAAATTTGTTTCGGATTACAGCAATCCCTAAATGAGTTTACCGATCACATCGCCATCTGCGTTCAGGAATTAAGGCCAACAATGGGCCGATGGGCCATTCGGACACGTTCGCCAGAACAACATTAAACTTTATTGCGATTTGTCGTATGGCTCTTTGTTACGACAATAATGGTTAGCCAATCGGTTTTATTTTAATATTTCGTGTTGCACAAGTCATAGGCGTGGGCGTTATTGAATAGTTTTTGATAGATGCAAACACCAACCTGATGTTACGTGTTCATATCCGGCCAATAATTAATTAAACTATCTACCAATTTAAAAAAAAGCATCAAATCAATCATTAAGAGAAATCAAAGATTTTGTGTGGTGTAGTGTGTGAAAATTCTTTTGTGGGATTATGATATTTTTTTTATTTAATTCCATTATATTCGTGAAGAAAAATGATAGATTTACCTATAAATCATAAGATTTTCATAAAAACAACGTCAACTCGTCTTTTATTTAACGCTTTCTAATTTAGTTTTTAGAATAAAAAGAAGTCTATGTTTAGTTTAGACTATGTATACTCGTATTATCACAATAGATATTTGATATTTTTTTAAATACATAGTCGTATTAGTACAACTATGTATGCTAATACTAGAATTTTTATAAGAAAGTACATTCAAATAGGTTCAACTTTTAATTCAATTTTAATTATATTTCTAAAAACACACACTTTTAAAAATAGAATTGATAGTATAAGTAGGTAGTAGTCGTATATTATAATTATTTCATTTCTGTATATCTACATTTTATTTTTTTTTTTTAATCTTTGTAAAAGACATAGGGCACGTAGGGAGGATGCCAAATACTAGAGGGCCTAAAGTGATGAGAAAATGGAGACCACAGGTAAAAATATTAAAAGAAAGACCTAAAAAATGGTGGCTAGATTGTGTTAAAGAGGATCTGCAATAAATGGAAAAAATTATCTGCGTGGGAAAAAAAATGCAAGGAATAGAAATGAACGGAGAAAAGTGGTAGAGGAGGCCAAGACCAAGATTCCGTGGCGCAGTGGTATACGCGGTGGATTTACAACACGGAGGTCCTAGGTTCGATTCCCGGCTGGGTCGATTGAGGTTTTCTTAATTGGTCCAGATCTGGCTGGTGGGAGGCTTTGGCCTTGGGTAGTTACCACCCTACCGACAAGACGTGCCGCCAAGCGATTTAGCGTTCCGGTACGGTTTCGTGTAGAAACCGAAATGAGTGTGGATTTCATCCTACTCCTAACAAGTTAGTCCGCTTCCATCTTAGATTGCATCATCACTTAATATCAGGTGAAATTGTAGTCAAGGGCTAACTTGTAGAGTATAAAAAAAAGACCGAAGGAAGTAAGTAAGTAAGTAAAGTAAAAGACAAAGGTTAGTTGTGTCATCCTTCTTGTAAATATTTTCTTCTTGTAAAATTGTGTAGGTAGTAGTATAGGTAGTAATAGGACTTATAATAGTCTATTCACTCATAACTTGCGCCACACCACCGTTCCATAATATTTGGTTTTATTACAATGAATTCCTGTGTTTAGTGCATAGGGTAGCTCACTCAGCGTGGCAGACTTAATCTGTTCACGATTCCCTCTAGCATTGATTCCCCTTCGCTTCGTCATGTCACGAAATGAAAATGTACCTATTCGTATATTTACTTTAATCAAATGAAAGTGCTTGTACATTTAACTATTTATATATTTTAGCTAGCCCAGTGACATGACTACTGCCTTCGATTCGGAGGGCGTAGGTTCGGGCCGGGGCATGCACCTCCAATGTTTCAGTTATGTGTATAAAAATAAAAATCATGTGTCTCAATATTCCCATTCCCCACCAGCTAGTCGGGAAAGACTGTGCTAGGAGTGGGTACGACAATATACCAATGGGGCGGGGATCGAACCACCACCCCTCGGTGATGGGTCCGACCGCTCTTACCGTTGAGGCTATAAAACTTTGATAAAGTATCTTTAAATTAAGTCTATGTATATAAAGATATTTGATAGCAAAAAAAAAGTTATGATTATTTAAATTTTCAAAAATGTTAACGTTCATATCTCAAAACGCCGATTTTTGAGTTAATGACTTTTCGCTCTACGGGGACGAAATATCCTAAAATCACGCGGACAAAGGGCACGGGCATTAGCTATTGTATTATTTTATAAAGGGTGTTTTGACAGTCTTATTTGCAATACGGAATTAGTTAATTATGTAATCAAGTGCGTAGGCAAGTGATTACGTTAAAAAGAAACTAAAAGTTCTCACAACTTTTTAACAGCTTTATAGACCTACTATAAAGTTGTAAGCTTTATTGTTAATTAAAATACCTTTAAGGGACGTTTATGTTTTAACATATAAGATATACACATTAAAGTTCCGGTAACATCCATAAAGCTAGAAGCTTAAAAGCTCTTCGGAATTGACATTAATATGGAACATTAGCGACATTGATTTATTTTCTGTTGTGACATTAAAAGTTTCGCAACCGTTATACATTTTAACATAATATCTACATAATATTATACAATAATGTAAGGCTGTCGTATATGTATGTCTATATGTAGATATGTAGTATATGTATGTCGTATATGTATGTCTATATGTTCGTGATAAAATCAAAATCAATTGAACATGGTGTTCACCAAATGGCTAAGTGAATCATGAAGAAAGTACCTAAATAATTTAAATAAAAGGTATAGTCCGCGATGACATGTCTATATATATCTTTTATGGAGAATTCGTTACACCCATTTTATAATATTTTTTACTATAAACGTGAGCGTAATTGAACATAATTATGTGCATTTCATACACCGATGATGTACCTAAGGCAATAGAGGTACTTTTTAACTCGACTTCTCGACTCGGATCACACTTGCATGAAACACTGCGAGGCACAGTTATTGTATCATTGAATATTGACAGTTTTTATTATCATTGAATATTGTAAAATATTCAATGATTATAAAAAGGTCATGAGATTTTTGTTAAATCTTTTTTTATAAGTTATTTTTTTAGATTAAGAAGTGAAGTAAAAATAGATAAAATATCGTCGTGTGTCTTAAATGCCATTTTAATAGATTTTATTGTATTACTTGCGTTTTTGGTTCAGTAGTTAAACTAAGCGGTTTAGGCTCATAGGTTTGGATCCTGTGTCGGAAATATTGATCTTTTCATTATTATAAGAAATTCTTTGACATTTTGTATAGTTGTGATATAACCGAGTCTATTCGTATATTATGATTTATGTCTGATAATAATTATATTATTAGAATATTAATTAATTAAAATTAATTATAGGAAACTTCACTCATATTCATACTTAGAGTATCCAGGACGCATTGTGCGATTTTTTTTAAAGAATATTTGCCATTTATCTTTTAATAATAGCCTATCTTGTTACCCTCCCATTCGTCGGAAAAAAACAGTTAGGAGTGGGTACGTGGAGATCGAACCACCACCTCTCGGTGATGAGCTGAGATGAGCCCGTTTACCACTGAGCTATTGAGGCTTTGATCAGGCGTTTGTGGTTGTGGTGGCTTCAATGCTTTGAATTTCTCGTACGAAGACGAAGAAGTCGAAGTAGGCAGGGCTGCAGGGTTATTAAGTATCTCGATGAACCATTCAAACAACTCTACTCACTACGTTTTTCATCGTATTTTCATTTTTGCAATCGTCTAATATTGTGTTTTCAACGAAATAACATAAATATGGTAATTTTACGTAAATCGGTATTAGTATAGTTGTGATAGTAGCAAGTAGTAACGTTATTTTAACGAAAATTCGTTATTTACGTAATTTCGTTGAAATTATCATGATAAATGATCGAAAGAACAAAAAATCACTGCCGGCGTAGTTCTAGATCATTTCGTTGAAATAACCATGTTAGATGATCACAAAAACAGAAATACGATGAATAACAATGTAGTGACTTATAATTTGAATGAAACACTGAGAATCATAATAGGGCCGCAGTTCATTCTTCAAATAGGCTAACAACGATAACGAAATATACCTGTAGAGAAGCTCCGGAGCCATGGAGATGCACTGGAAGTGGAGCTCCTTGGGGGACAGCTTCTTCATCTTGGAGAAGGACTGGTAGTGCATGGGTCGCAGCTCGCCGCCCCACTTCCACGCGCGCGCCTGGTAGTCGTAGATGCCGCCGATCCAACGGCTGGCACGCTCTGGGGAAAGCACAGCTTTGTGTATATTATACTCGTAGCCAGTGGCGTGCATAAGGTCTTTAACTAGGGTAGGCATTATACAAAATGTCGTCGTTATCAACCCATATTCGGCTCACTGCTGAACTCGAGTCTCCTCTCAGAATGGGAGGGACCAATAATCCACCACGCTGGCCCAATGCGGAGTGGTAGACTTCACACATGCAGACTATTAAGACCCATACGGGGCCCTTAGTCATGAGCTGGTTCTTTCATCGATCAGTTTCGATCGTGCCGCGATGCAAGAACCAGCTCATGACTAAGGGCCCCGTATGGGTTCGAAACTAGTCGGGCATACTCCGACCTAATATCACGTGAGTTTTAGCCGTGTTTCATAATCAATTAATCATTTTGTTGTTCATCTGTTTGTGTTTCATCGTCCGTCTGTCTGTTAAAAGATTCTCTCTTAATCACTGGAAAACGAAATTTAAACTACAATATACACTCAGGTCTACAGTTCCTTGATGTTGTAAAAATATCAAGACTTAACTCAAAAGCTACTCAACCGATTTTAAAAAGTCTTACACCATTAGAACGCTATCTATTCACCCAGTAACATAGGCTATATTTTATCTCCATGGTCTCATGAGAACAAAAACTACACAGGCGAAACCGATGGCGTTTGCTAGTATCTATTACAATAATGCAACACGCTGCAATGCAATTGCGTGGTTGCAATGCTGCAACCACGACCACTCTGCCAAGAGTGTACGATTAAGAAGAGATTACAATAATACAGTTGACTGACCAACACTCTGCTTGTTGAGGTAGTTCCGAAGATTTCTGTCCTCCCACCGCGCCGGCACCGACAGGTTGCTGTCTCGGTCCTGTAACAATCAAATAACTTGCTCTTTACACTGATTTTCTATTTCATCATCATCATCATTATCAACCCATATTCGCAAGCTCGAGTCACCTCTCAGAATCAGAGGGATTAAGCCAATAGTTCACCACAATGGCCCAATGCGGATTGGCAGACTTCACGCACGTAGAGAATTGTAAAAATTCTCAGGTATGCAGCTTTCCTCACGATGTTTTTCCTTCACCGTTTGAGACACACACAACTGAAAAGTTGGAGGTGCATGCCCCGAACCGGATTCGAACCCACAGCCCCCATTTCCTATTTAACCGACTTCAAAATAAAGTGAATTTAATTCTGATATCCTTTTAATCCGACCTTAAAATGAAGAGATTCTCAATTTGACGGTTATTATTTTTCAATGTTTGTTACCTCATAGCCATTTATTAACTAATGTCATGATTTTTATAAAAAAAAGTACTCTTTGTTCTCTGTTTTATATTCTGTGGATAAAATCTGTAGTCTCTGAAATGAGAATGACAGGTCTGATATGATTGGATATTGATAAAGGCGCCATTTATTGTATGACCAATAGGAACGTTTGGCGGCCAAACGAAAACATGGATGGTTTGGTGACGTGGTAGGGAAAGGAAGGGGTAAAAATGGATCATTCTTTGAGGAGTGACGAAGAAACGTAGTTTTAGAAATATTGTAACACTAGATATATTCATATTTAATTTGTAATTGAAGAAAGGTGGAATAAAGTTTTGTATGGAACTACAGAAGTATCATTTTGTTTCACACTAATATTGTATTATTGTTTTATAAAGGGTTATTCCCTTTCAGATTGACAGACTTTGTGTTAGACCATGGCAGGTGCAGACATGACAGGATTAGCCCTTAGGGTAAGTAGTGCACTATTTCATATATGAAGTGCATGAAACTGTCATCAACTGACATAGCTGAAAAATTGAAGCCTCAATAGCTCAAGCGGTCGGACTCATCACCGAAGGGTGGTGGTTAGGTACCCGATCCGTTGGGTTGGTCTATTGTCGTACCCACTGGAGGGGAATGGGAATATTGGTCATATTATAAAAAATATAGCAAATATTCTTTTACAAAAAAAAAAAAAGTATGACAGGAGACATAATATTTTGTCTAGAAGGCTTCTCGGAGGTAGGAAAGTTATTTTTATATAAAAAATTAAAGTGGGTTAGTGTGTTAATTCATCAGTCACTTTGATCAAATATTTTGACACCTCAAGGAGTGACGCACAGATTATGAGAAAAATATCCGAAACACACGGCTTGATCGTTCACGTGGGTGTTATTTAAAGCAGAAACGATTATTTATAAATATAAATTATTGGTATCTATTAGCAAATGTCTTTAATCTTAAACAAAATATACCTACGTATTCAAATATAAGATTACTTATTAATAAATGTCTTAAATTTAAATAAAAATAAACATTTATTCACATTTTACATTTTGTGTTTTCAGTTATGGTTAAACGGACCATTATTTTGTTCTTAATGACCAATACTCATTTGTACGATTATATGTAAAACTAGCAGACGCCGCGCGGTATCACCCGCGTGGTTCCCGTTCCCGTAGGAAAACGGAGATAATATGCCTATAGCCTAGCCTTTCTCGATAAATGGGCTATCTAACACTGAAAGAATTTATCTAATCGGACCAGTAGTTCCTGAGATTAGCGCGTTCAATCAATCAAACAAACAAACAAACAAACTCTTCAGCTTCATAATATTAGTATAGATATGATTATAAATATGTATATTGTACAAAAAGCCAAAAACAAATCTACTTGATGGAACAATTCAACAAAAAACATCATAACCATATTTTACCAGTACCACAGAAAACATAAGTACACACATTGAAAAAGTAATTATACAAAAAATCCTTATTGTTATTATATACACATAGACATAAGATAGTAGTCATATTCTCTATTTGTGCTAGAAGGCTCTTAATAAGTGACATGACCTATCCCATTGCAAATAATATGTTGCGGTAATTCAAAAGAAAACTCGTTACTCGCCTAACAGTGTTCCACGGTTAGATACAGTCCTGCGTACCTAATAGGCTTTAACTTTGCAAACATAAAAACCTTTTATTACAATACAATTTCAACCCTAAACAACACACGATAAAGTACAAAACAGTTTACAAAGACTAAATTGTCGTAAAACATCATAGATTCCAAGAACACCGATAGGCATAATTGAGTTGTTCAGTTCAATACAAAGAAGTGGTTTAGTGTAGACATGGTAAATATTAGTGTGAGTACAAAAGTGGGACAATTGCCAATGATGGGAGTCCCTGATGACATCATGATTGTGCCTGAGATAATGATAATGATCGTATTGATTTAGTTGGGTACAACGTTTATTTATTAGTAAAGCGATAGTCTAGTCGTAACGACACAATGCTCTTAGATTTAGCATTCAAAGTATTTAAAGCATCATCTAGTGAATAGACATTTAGTGAATAGAGTGAAAAAAATACCGCGTAGACTGTAGACTGTAGATCCAGTAGTGGATACTAGTGAAAAAAATACCGCGATTTTTCTGGCCTATGTTCTACAAAGGTCCAATTTATCGCATCAAAATTGGTTCAGTGGTTTAGCCGTGAAAAGGTGACAGATAGACTTTCGCAATTATAATATTAGCATGAATAAATAGAAGCAAGCGTATCTTCTGCGGAAGTTTATGATATAAAATGAACAAATTTCCTTACATTTACGAAAATTTGGAATGTCTGTATGGGTTCTCACAAGGCACAGAAAATGTTGAATCGACAATATTTAATTGCCAAGTCAATTGACTTGTAAAAGGAGATAAGAGAGACTCTAAAAGCATTCTCTTTGTTGACCTAATTATCCCAAACAGTAGATGACATACATTTTATAATTTATTTAAATTATGTTCACAAATCAAATTAGCATGTTTCGCTATTAAAAGATAAAAAAAACGAGAAGCCACAGAATGATAAAGATGAAAGATGTGTAAGTAGATCACACATAAAATGTTCAACGGCGAAGGAAATGATTCATTCAGACAGTTTGTATGGGCCATAGAAGCGATAACTGTTGGGTTAAATCCACATAAATTTAACCGATAGCGAAATACAAAGAGAAATCAGTATTAACTTTGAAACTATATGACTTTCAGTCTTGACTGTTTTAGAATTAAGAATACTTTTTGCTTTTCTTTCATTATAAGTTGATGTTCCTATTTATTACATTTGTTTCTGAAGAATGACTATTGTAGGGTTATGATTATATAAATAATAAAAAGCTTGGTGTTGAACTGCACTATACGACTGTGTTCTTACTTCTAGATAAGTAAAATGATGGTAAACAAAAAAAACCTTGGTTGAGTTTGTTGTGGGCTCTTCTCGGACCAAGGCGCTTTGGAACCATCGTTACTTTAATTTTAAGTTAGACTTTACTTACCGCCAATAAATCATGACATAACTTGACGTTTCAAAAGTGCTTGTAAATTAAGCCTAATTGAAATAAATGAATATTGAATTTATTCTATTGTGTTGCCGAATCCTGCTACCGGAAACTTTTCCATGTTACAAAGCGACAACGAATTATATATACCTATAGGTATATATATGGTACATAAATTAAAAAACAAAACTGCGCTAACATACGAACGATTCTAATAAAACAATTATTAATAGATGTAATTTTTTTATAGATATTTGTAATAAATCAAACATTTAGGAACGTCATAGACAAATATTACAATGACAAGGCGATAAATGATAATTTCATCACCACAATAATATTAATATTGCTGTCGAAAAAATATTTCAGTTGGCCGCTCCAGCTGGCATGTGTACGGAGTTTTGGCGGAGTCGTACGAACATAAATTGCTATTTCCCACGTTTAAATATTGTTGAACACGCCCCCTACTATTTGAAACTGTTTCGAATTACGACCTCACACGATGAACAGCCATTAGTGACTATCGCGTGTAGTCTTCAATTCTCTAAAAACCCTACATTTTCTGAGTGTGTCGCTTGACCTTTCTTTGATTTGGCACTCATTAAGTCATTACAGTCCTATCAATGTTTAGCATACTTGGACTTATATTCTAATAGATCTTTCAATAACATAACGGTCAAGACATACGCTGTGACTAAAATGCAAGACTTTTCACACAGAACACTATACGCTATGATAGAGCTAGAGTTAGAGAGATTGTGTAAGGGTTTGTATGATATAGGATTTTCATGAGATATAATACTGTTTTTTAGAGTGCAAGCAATATGTTTTCACATTGGCATTACTTTAAATGAAAATGTTTTATTATTATGTATTTATTACCCACGCTTAAAATATTGAACACGCCCCCTATAATTTGTAACTGTTTCGAATCACAAGTTCACACAACGGTGTACAGTCATTGGTGATTTGGTCATTATATTGCTTGTCTCATAATTCAATAATGGCACAATGCAAAACAAAACGCTTGTATGTGCTGATTTTTGGATTCTAAAAATACGGCTCCGAAATTATGCACGATTATTGCGAATATATTTGGTTCAAACCAGACTTGATGTCTGGAATTGTGAACGGCGCTTTTAACATTTTGTCTTTTTTCTAAAATTTACTGAGAATCTTAGAAATGTTTAGTTTGTGGGATTTTGTATCTTTTAAAGCACTGTAATATTGTCCTTTATCAGTGTGAGTGTAAAGAATCTGCATTGGAGATATATACTCGTAGAATAAATAGTAAAATTTGATGATTATTTTTTGCGAAATAGTAAAGTAAGGTAGTCCTCGCGTTGAATGTCCTTCAAGCCGCAGTTTAACTTGGTCACTGTTTCGAAATCTATTCAATAAATTACCCGTGTAAGACAACGAGACAATCGCCTCTATCTGACGAAGATCTATAACATGATGCAACCAGAACCAGAAATCGGATGGACATAATGGTATTGAATCAGGTTAATATTCCAATAATAGAAACTTGTTTATTTTGAAATACATGCTATGTTTTATTTTATTGATTTATGGCTTCATCACAAAACCTAGTCCAAACTAATTTGGCACCATGAAAAACACCTTAAAAATCTTTTTGAATGTACTTTACGAAGAAAGATTGTAAGAAAATCTTAAATTTTTGAGAGAAAACGGAATTCCAACATTTAATCGCCGCCATCGTCTGCTACGAGTAGTTTTACATATTAAGAAAGTAGTCATTATGATACGAAAGAATATTTAAAAGAAAAGTCAAATCATCATCATTATCGGCTTATTTTAACGGCCCACTAAATACCATTTCTTATATTAAACGGAACCCCTCTCCTACAAGCCAAAATATATCTACAAAATAACAATCTTTTCAATGTTTATATAAAAAAGCAAGAATTCTTTGTTGTCATCACCTTTGAAAATAATCCTCACATTTTAAGCTTGTTTGACATTTCCGAGGCTTTAATTTGTTGCAAGCATTTTTATAAACATTTCAGTATAAAAAACTTTTGCAAAACACTAAATCCTTGCAAGACCTTGGCCTACAAAATACGCGGAACATTCAGTATTTTTGCGCTAGCACTTAGTATTTTAACAGTTGAATATTTTCTATTCTATCGCTGTGAGTGTCCAATAAATTCTTTCTCTCTTAAGCTTTATCTACCCGAATGTTAAACAAGACATAAATCGCCGAGCGAGTTCTCGTTTGTCTGGTGTGTGGCGAGTCGTTGCATTTTAGAAATCGTCTTCAGTTCAATTTAAAATAAACTTAGTACAGTTTCTTTCTACATTGACAATGTCTTTGTTCTAAGAGACTACTGTGGGGACAAATACTAATCAGTTCTTGTGTTAATAATAACATAAAGGACGTCAATAAACTAAATAGTTTATTTATGACGTCCTTTGTTTACGTGCCATATTTGGTTCTAATCTATTAAGGGTTTTCCTCGTCTTTTTAAAAATATAGGGTTTGATTTAGGGGTCTCCAATTCTGTGTTAGGGTAGTTTCGTAGAGATACAGTAAAATTTAAGCTTGCCACAAATAACTATCCAAATTTTCGACCAGTTCTTCGTTATCAACCCATATTCGGCTCACTGCTGAGCTCGAGTCTCCTCTCAGAATGAGAGGGGTTAGGCCAATAGTCCACCACGCTGGCCCAATGCGGATTGGTAATATTAAGAAAATTAAGAAAATTCTCAGGTATGCAGGTTTCCTCATGATGTTTTTCCTTCACCGTTTGAGCCACGTGATGTTCAATTTCGACCAGTTCTTCAGACCCGACCATTAAATAATGCAACAACAGACGTTAATGCTCATGAGTTTCTAACTTTTGAAGAAATTTTTTATCTACCCTATTTAAAACCCTTTCTAAATAACGAATCAGCAGGAAGTTGGTTCTACAAATTGCATTACGCGTTGCAACGAGAAAAAAACCCTACCAAGTCCTGTACTCGAACATGCTTGTTTACTTCATCTTATGCCTTTTACATACGTCTTACTAAAGTTTAAGGAAAATAAACGAATCTGTCGCAAATTGCAGCCAAGTTAGCAGCACGTGCGACTTGGTAAGTTTCCAATGAACAAGTTTAGTGCTTTAAGGCTTTGACTCTTGAGATTTATTGCTACAAGTTCACCACTTTATTAGACTGTGAGGACCCAGCTAACTAATGAGCTCTACTTCTATTGACATAAATCTTGTAACTGCACTTAGAAACTGTCAACCTTCTTGAAGCTGCGCAACAAGTGACATCTCTAAGCACTAGTAAACATAGTTTAAAAACTGTAGACCTGGTTAACCTAGAAAGCTCAAACAAATCTTATGTCAGTTTTTAATATACAGGGTACTCGGTAGTCTTTCCCATAACTTTAAGGCGTTGACAAGTCAACTTATAGGAGCCGAACTGCTTAATTAATATTATGTTTTCAACTAAAAAATAAAAACTTTTCATAGAAAAACTTTCATAGAAAGTAATTCATAAAATTCCGATTATCCATGGAACACACGCCTTTATCTATCCTTGTATTTTAAATAACGTCAAACATGGCTACGTCATAATTCTAAGGATGCGTATTTTAGGATCTATTCACAAAAGTAATATTATTTACCCCGAAAATATTAATTTTAGAACATTTTTAATTCGATAAAGAATATAATCGGCTCTTCGAACTATGTGGCCCATTGCCGCTTCAGCTCCGCGACTCACTGAGCTATGTCAGTGACTTTGGTTCGTCTGCGGATCTCCTCATTTCAGATTTGATCACGCAGAGAAACTCCAAGCATAGCTCGCTCCGTCACCCGCTGAGTGACTTTGAGCCTTCTAATAAGGCCCATAGTTAGCGACCAAGTCTCGGATCCGTATGTCATCACTGGCAACACGCACTCTTCGAAGATCTTCGTCTTCAAGCACTGAGGAATTTTGGACGAAAAATGTCGCGGAGTTTATATTGTTATGTTCGCTAAATTAGGAACCTAACGTAAATTACTGGTGAAGGTACTTGAGATTTTTCAGTGGACAATGTAGCTAGTCAGATGATGTTTTGGCTCAGTTGGTATGTTAACTAGAAGTTAGAGTTAAGTTTAATATTAATTTCACACTGTAGAAGAAATAAGCGATGTCTCTAAATATAAGTACCTACTCTGTTTTCACCCCTTATTTATAAATCACATTTATTACTTGTCTTTCTGCGCAAGGTATATATAGAACTGAATCAGCGAGGGATACTGGCTATTTACTCAATCTGTGATTCATAAGGTCGTCTTCTATCCGGTTGTATTTAGAATCGGTTGCAGATACGAGTACAGCGAGCGAGATGCGAATACAAATCATCGATTCGTTGTCAACTCGATTTCTCTTGGAATATAGACAATTGAAAGTATTTTTCTGGAATAATAGTGAGTGAGTAATTTCGATTCCTGCCGGAAGGGCAGAAAAACAATCCAACTGTTCTACCTTCTCATATTACGGTGTTTACGACCTGAGGACCTAGTGGCAGTTTGATACTGATAGTATCGCGTTAACGTAAACGCGATTTTTTTTAGGAATTGAAACAGCGCCATCTAGTGGCATTATTGCACAACTGTTTCAATTACATGTAATTCGAGTTCACGTCAACGCCGTAACAGTATGACAAAATTAATCAATAATAGGCAGACGGAGCGCGCGGAACAAGACAGTGTCGTAGCCCCTCCAAATACAAAATTCAAGAACGAATACATTCTCGAGTCAGTACGACACGAAGCGTCGCATCAGTAACTTTCAATATTATTCAAGAAAAGTGGCATCTAATGTTTTTAAATATTTTAAAAACTGGTCACAAAAACTAAAGAAATAAGATTGGTAATTTATTATATTTCATTATTGTTTATTATATTAATTTACGTAATTGTTGTTAGTGTTAAATTTTGAAATACAAATTATGAAAAAAGTTTGTATATGCCAATATCAAGGAGACGCGTGACGTTTGTTTTTTTATGGGTTTCAGCGGCTTCACCACGCTGCTTGTAAAGACTCACTGTGGATGATATACAACAGTCGAATTGAGAACCTCTTCCTGTTTTTGAAGTCGGTTAAAAAAATGGACAATATGATATTTTAATTCTTAACCTTCAATATCTATTTTTCAATACATGTAACCTTTTACATTCATAACTTTGCAGCAGCTGCGGTATACTAGTTTCGTTTATCTGACTTCGCTGACAACTTCCTGGCGGGATTTCAAATTAACGATTGGCTTGGACAGGTGGCATCGCTCATAGCGCCTTGTAACATAACAATGAAGAGCTTGGAGATGATATAATAAAATGGTTATTTTATTCCACTGACGATGATATAAGTAGATAAATAGATAAGTAATCCCGACAGCAATGGGCGGGGCACATACTCGACTAAAATACTAAAGTAGTCGAACTAGGCATTAATTATTGGATAGAAGCAGGCGTTACTTTGCGGAAGTTCATCATGATTATATAATGATTTATTTATTTTGCTATCATCCGCGAAAAGTCGACGAACCCATGCGACAACGTCACCCAGGTCCGACAAAATACTCTCTACGTACGTTTCAGAAGATGTTGACTCTACAACGTACGTAGTATTTTGTCGGACCTGACGTTGTCGCATGGGTTCGTCGACTTGTCGCGGATGATAGCAAAATAAATAAATCATTATATAATAGGCATTAATTATCAAGTTCGAGTTATTAATGTTTTTCGAAGGGTTGACACGAAACTTTAGTGATGTCAACTAAGGAAGTGATTTCGCAAATTATGTCGAGGAAAATATATATATTTTTTTATGCTTAGATCTTGGTCTGCTACCTTCTAAACCCACGGTCCAAACTCTGCGCGAGTATTGCCTAACATAGGTACTACCTATGGTACCAGAGCTGACGTACTTTTAGCTTTTAAAAATGGAGAAGGTCTGGTTATCACAGGCTCTTGTTTTAATAGGTTAATATAGTTTTATATCATTAGAATTCAACGAAGCAAAATAAATTTTACATATTTTAACAACTAAAGAAATGCCATTCCGAACTAAGCATCGCTGTTATAAATAATCCTGACGTAAATTCTCCATCGTCATAGAGATGGTTTCCTTCTAAATAGATAGCCTTGACTTTGAAGTCAAATTCTGTTCACCGCAAAGCAAAAGAAAATAAACCGAATTCTTGAGTTCTTTGTAGGAACGTAACACGCAGTCAGCTATTAAAACTACTTTAAAATAGTTTGAAGTCTCGGAAACTCTTTTTGCTTTTAAAATATCAAGATAGGTTTCAGGTTAGTTTTCGTAGTGGTGAGATTAATAAGCGAAATTTGTATGACTTAAAGACATCGTGAGTTTATTGTCTGTAGAATCTGTCTTTAGGACTGGTAGTGGTATACCTCTACCAGTCCTAAAGTCCTATAAACAGGCATTTTCAATGGTGTTGGTAAAACGTAGTATCCATACCATGAAAATACGTATTTTAGAAGAAACTAACTAACAAATGAACTAACTAAAATGGCTATGTAGTTAGTCTGTACGCCGTAGAAGTAGGTGCGACAGGATTACCTGCAAAATCTCTCTATAACTTGCTTAAAGACCTTGGCCTCTCTAGAACGCAGCAAGTTCTATATTAGAACGAGTATCCAAAGCTGCTCTAATAGGATCTTACCAAATTTGGCTAGGCAGGGAGAACAACACGAGCAGAGAACGGGGAGTGTTGATCGATCGTCAAGGAATTCCTTAACCCTACATCCTGTAGTCACAAGTTCAGGACTTTTTCTCTCTACCACGCGATGGACCCGGCACCCGCACGGTGAATCCATGGAATGCCAAGATATTCGTCTCTCTCTAGGCATAATTGTTAAGTGTATAGTTAATACCAATTTCGTTATCTCAGTCAATATTGTTGGCCTTGGTGATGAAGACGTTCCAAGAAGAATTCTCCGCTTATCATAACGATCGTAAAACGAAGATTTTTCTGTCGTAAAACTATAAACGTGTCCGCTGATTTATTTCTCTATGTTAAATGACTAGTTTACACTCGCAACTTCATCCGCGATGAAGCATTTTCTGAAGATCTAATTTAGTTTCGCATAGCAAACATAACTATCGGAATACGGATGCTGAGTTGACATTCAACACTATAACACCATAATATATTAACTTACTTGTACATATTGTATTCGTGAATCGTGAAAATTCTTACAAAAAATTACTAAACATTTTCCTCCTGTAGACCGATTTCGCATTTCGAAATAAATTTATTTAAATCCAAAATGATGATGATGATGATGATGATGATGTTGAAAAAATGGAAGGAATTAAATAGTTTAAGATAAAATTTATAGTTATCGACAACTAGCTGACACCGCGCGGTTTTACCCGCGTGGTCCCCGTTCCCGTAAGAATACAGGAATAATTTATAAATGGGCTATCTAACACTGTAAGAATTTTTCAAATTGGACCAGTAGTTCCTGAGATTAGCGCGTTCAATCAAACAAACAAACTTTTAAGCTTTATAAATTATAGTGTAGATTTTATATTCAAATAAGTTGGTTTAATTATCAATGTAAAAATAGAATCAATAGACACGTCTTTATTCATCAAAATAGAATGAATAGTTTAGGCACTACGAAGGAACATAACCCTTGATTTTGGCTTCACAGTAATTGGGTAAAAATACATACGCGCATTAATTTAATTTAAATTAGAGGAAACTGTCCTCTAATTTGAATGTCTGTTAAAGAGTTTGGATCCTCGACCTTAGATCATGGCTAAACCTCTAAATTGGCTTATTAGTGAAATCGTAAAATCCTCATAAATCAATTTAAATTTTAACACTCTGGTCCCTTTTATAGGTCAAAAGCCAAAAAGATGCCAAGGTCATGGTGTATTTTATAGGGTCCCGACACAGTTTAGTACTCTTCAATGACGAAGCTTATTTAGAATAACTGGTCGTATGAAATTTGTAACTGGGATGGCGTCAACTTAGGCGCCTTTTCGTCGCGTGGAAATGTAGGTTATGGCGTGGTACAAGTGATTAGAAAATTCGAAAATTTAGGTATTGACACTCAATAGGGATGAGATTTCTTGTCAATCATGAATTTGTATAAAGTACCTAAATTTACAGTCTAAAAATATTTTCTTTGCAGCAACAAGTTCCCTCTCTTTTTTAGTCGAAGCTGGTTGGATGTTTGGCTTTAAATTGTTGAGTAGTCACGTATGAATTTATCAGGCAGTTTAGAAATTATAATTATAATATGACACGAGCTAGATAATATGCGAATTTTAAATCTCTCATATATAATTACACGTATATTTAATGAGAGAATTTATATTCTATCTAAATATTTTTTTAACAATCTAAATAGGAATCTAGTTTATCTGCAAGCCTTCAGTAATGGTGAATCGCATGTACACCACGGCGCACAAAAGACTGTTGTAAGCTACGTCAACGCGCCGGTAGGACAAATTTAAACCTCAGAATACAGAAAATCCCAGAAGGTGTGATCGCGCATAAGAGTAAAACCGTTGAAACTACTCTTGTTTGGTGTAATTTCACGAACAAGCAACTTTGGACACAATGCGTGCTTTTTAATGACGGCTGAACGTGGCTTCTGGTGTTTTCTGTGTTTTGAGATCAAAACGTTTATTTCATCCGCCACGGATTTGCGGATATGCACAGATGGTTCTAACCTCAATGGAAAAGGGTCCAGAATAATCAACGAGAGGTCGTGGTTTGATCCCCGCCTGCTTGACTATTGTCGCACCCACTCATAACACAGTCTTTTCCAAGTAGATATGGCAAATATTTTTAATATAAAAAAAATGCTTCGATATGGTTATTTCCGCGGATATATCTCTGCATAAGCGTTCTTCTGTTTACTTCAAAAAGCTTGTCACTTAACCCATACTATTTGACATTGTGTTCACTGAGAATTTATTGGACGTTTACACAATCGCACGCAATTGTATGTGTGACGTCAGCGATGACGTCACTTTCCTTACCTTAAGTCCCTTTCGATATGATTGTATTATCATTATCGGCGTCGGATTACATTGAGTAAGCCCTGTTGTCAGTAACTTGTAAGCGAGACGAATGCTTAGAGTATGGTCACACTTAATATGTTGAAACTTATTTATTAGGGTATTAACAGGCTAGTAACATTATAATAAAGAAAGAGGTGTATAAATGCCTCGTTATTAGCCTATGGTATGGAGGTCCTTGGTTCGAGTCCCGGGTCGGGTTTTTTCGGGCTTAAAATGTCCTCAGAATGACATACATAAGAGTTTGTGTTCCAAACTAGGTATAGGTAGTCTACTAGTATGATTGATTTTTTTTTAGTCTTTCATTTATTTATTTGTCCATTTTTTTAAATTTAACAATATTTTTAAAATATAATACAGAACACTATTAAAATTAAACATTATTAAAATTATAAAAATTGAAATGATTATTACGATGAAGATCCATTAAGATAATAAGATGGTATCTCGGCGGCAGCCAACGGGAGCCGACTGCAGTCGGCGACCACCGTGGACCGCCGCCGAGTGTGCTATCACATTCCTTGATAACGAAACGCTTATAAGACAGATTTGTCTGACGTGTGCGCATTAATAGTTTAATATCAATGACATTAACATGTCTGGTCTTGAGGCAAACCATTACATAATAAATTACTATGGATTAAGAAACCACACGGATTACCATTGGGTTGGGCATGACAAACTATAAATTGATTTCAGACATAACGACAACACAATTGTGTTATATTTATGAAGTAGCCAACGCCCCGCAGTTTCACCCGCGTAGTTCCCGTTCCCGTGGTAATATGGGAATCAAATATAGCCATATATCATTATCTGTGAGTACACAAAAAACGTGGTTTTCTATTGGTAAAAGAATTTTCTAAATTAGTTCATTCGGTACCGAGAATCAAGATTAACCCCTACAACCTCACAAATTAAAAAAAAAAACAATACCTCTTTATAACATCAGTATAGCATGCAGATTGCCTACCATATAGTAAGTAAAATCCATCAGCTCGGACCAATTACGTATGGACTTGTATCACACTTAAATTTACCAACAAAATTGTCTGTCATTTTTGACACTTTCACTTTTAAAAGTGCACATTATTTATTATTTTTAAATTATTCTCTATTGACTTGCTGTCAACAATCATGAGAGTTATGCAATATGTTGACGGATCGGTGAAGTGGTACTCATCAAGTGCATATCTCATCTCAATGAAGCGCTCCAGTCAATTAGCGAGGCTCCAACGAGATAATTACAGCAGCAATTGTTGGAATGACTGATGAGTATTTAATGAGGCGGCGTACACGCGCCGATTGAGTTATAACGTTTGTACCATGATTGCGGCATACTTGCATTCTTTGATAGCTATCCGTAATGATCGGAACAGAGATGTATAAATATCACACATATCACGCATTGTATGTGTATGTTTTTAAACCTGCTTTCTCAACCGGTGGTAGAGTCTCTACTTATAGTTAAAATTACCGCGTCAAAAGTGATTTGAAAAAGCCTATATAAAATGAAGACTCGTGATAGCCCAGTGGATATGACCTCTGCCTCCGATTTCGGAGGGTGTGGGTCCGGGGCATGCACCTCCAACTTTCCAGTTGTGTGCATTTTAAGAAATTTAATATTACGTATCTCAAACGGTGAAGGAAAACACCGTGAGGAAACCTGCAAACCTGAGATTTTCATAATTCTCTGCGTGTGTGAAGTTTGCCAATCCGCATTGAGCCCGCGTGGTTGACTATTGGCCTAACCCCTCTCATTCTGAGAGGACACTCGAGCTCAGAAGTGAGCTGAATATGGGTTGATAATGTTGATGATGATGATGATATAAAATTAACGAATTTTGAGAAGAACATTTGCCAATATTTTTGATACATGACCAGTTTGAGGCACATGGCAAGGCACTAAATGTGATCGTCACGATTACTCATTACTAGCCTATTTTAATGGCTAGGAGAATTAATAATAAATAGCTTAGATCCACTATAAATTGGCTTTAGAGTGACAATGTTCAAACATTACGTATACGTTACGAAGAGTCTACCTTAACGGTTAACTATCAAAAGTTAATGATAATGATAAACGAGACTCTCGGTTTATTATCATTAACTTTTGATTTGATTAACTCCGACTTGAAGGCAAGACCTCATGATATGAAGGCATATAGGTTAACCATTGTATTGGACCAATAAAGCAGTCCGCGAAAATTACTATATTATTTTATTGTAAGTGTGATTCCGAAAAAGGCAAACTAAAAGTAATAATCTTCCAAAAATTGTTTGGTACATTTAAATACCAGCTGAAATTGTCACTACAAATAGACTTTATAAAAGTGCTTGTAAAGTAAACATACTTCAAGCTTAATTGATAAGCCGTCATCACACTGCTCTCAATAACAGAGTTATTTTAATCGACAAAAAGTCCATTGGAATGTCTATTAATCAAAAGTCAAACAAAGTCGGCAACCAATTGTTTTTTGTAAACAATTCATCTTATGTTTATAAAAGCAATTGATCTTATATTTACGTTAAAGTTAGTTGTATTTTTATAACAGTTTGTAAGGCAAAGTACACACGCACTGCAACCGTACAACATCGCAGCGACAAAAAGTCAAGTAGTCGCTATGTGTGGATAGAGTCGCTGCTGCATTTTGCGGTTCATCTTCATCATTATTACCTTATTTTTGTCCACCGTAGAGCCAGGCATTAACTTTCAAGGAGAGTGGATGTTGAGTTGAGTTTGAGTTTAAACTATGCTACTCCAATGTGGAAGCAGGCTTAGAGTGGACAATGTATGAAATGAATTAATGATCATCATCAGCTGGCCTACTCACTATGTTGGTCTTTATTATGAACCTATTTAAATTAACATGAAATCAATTGACAAAATGTCACGTACCTTCTAAAAGATATGCTCCAGTAGGCACTGGATGACATTTGTTACAAAGAAGCTCAATTTCGTATATGTCAACGAACGTCTAAGATAGTGAATTAGCCTGCTGATGTTTATCAGTATGGATTTAGGGTTTAAGAAGTTAAGCCGTCCGTTGATGAAGGTATGTGGTGTACCTAACCCTGTTTCTCATCTTTTTGCAACTTGGAGTTGGGAAAATGAGGATTTTTTTTTATTTTTTATTCATTGAGATTGAGAGTTTTTAGTAAGTTACTATAGGGCCAAAGTCTGGGCCTTCTTTTAGTTGATTTGTGGTAAAGATGAGATCGATATCTAATAATTGAAACAGCAAATTTGGCGTTCATAATTTTCATAGTAATTTAATACACGTTGTTGTTAGGGTCTTGTTGTGTTCCGTGTGTATTAAGCCTAAATTGGCCATGGCTAAGAAATAGTATATAAACAAAAGTTGAGAGCGTCTCAGATTGGCCACAGGAAGTGGTGATAAGCAGTTGATTGATCACTCAGCGTGTTGTACTGCAGAATGCACATGCTCATGTATTTATGTGAGCAAAGCTAATTCAAGTTATTGGGGGTATTGACCTTATTGGAATTTTAAATTGTATTATAGACTAGCGAATGCCCGCGACTTCGTCTCGTCGCGAATTAATTTTTTCGCAAATCCCGCGGGAACCATGGATTTTTCGGGGATGAAAAGTAACCTATGTGTTAAAACAGAGTAAAATCTATTTTCATTCCCAATTTCAACGAAATCCCTTTCTTCAACGAAACTTTCATCCCTTATTTTATCCTCTTGGGGATTGATTAAAACCCTTTCTTAGCGGATGCTTACATCATAACATGTACCTGCATGCCAAATTTGAGCCCGATCCGTTCAGTGGTTTGAGCTGTGCGTTGATAGATCACTATGTCAGTCAGTCACCTTTGAGTTTTATATATTTAGATCCACAGATGCAAGCTAAGATTTTTTTTGTTGTCACAAATACACTGTTTAATTTTTTTTTAAACGAGTACTAATAGATACGGTTTTCACGGAGAGATTAAGCTAAGCTTTGAGCATTATTCAGAAAGACTAGACATATCCGATCTTAGTGAATTACACCGTTAAAAACTAATTGCTGTCATGGAAAGTCAGGTTGTAACAAATATAAGAATGGAGTTTTACAAGTTGCCTGCAGTGCTAATGGCAGGGCATCCGATCCAACACACGATCAGTTTTATCGGATCTCCTGCCATTAGCGCTGCAGGCATAAACTTATGGGATGGTGAGTGGCTAGCATTACAGGGAGCCCCTAGAGTGTATCAAAGTCCTTATAAGAGACATATGTAGTCCCATTAAAAAAGAATTAACGATGATGATCACTATCAAAGCTCTACCGATTGACAACCCCTGACTTAGAAAAGCATCAGGGGAAGTAGGTACCTATCGTTATCAACCCATATACGGCTCACTGCTGAGCTCGAGTCTCCTCTCAGAATGAGAGGGGTTAGGCCAATAGTCCACTGGCCCTATGCGGATTGGCAGACTTCACACACGCAGAGAGAAGAAATTCTCTGGCGTGCAGGTTTCCTCACGATGTTTAAGACACGTGATATTTAATTTCTTAAAATGCACACAACTGAAAAGTTGGAGGTGCATGCTCCGGACCGGATTCGCACCCACACCCTCCGGAATTGGAGGCACAGGTCATATCCACTGGGCTATCACCTATAGGAGGTACCTATGTAGTAGTAAATCTATCAAAGTGGGACAAACAACAACTGTAAACGGTATAGGACTAATATGAAAGTGTAATATTATTTCGAAGGCGGTTATTGTTATTAATAATAGAGACAGTAAGACGTGTTGTGAGTGACACATGTCAGTCAAAGCTGACGCACTCACTATTGCGCTTTTCATTTGTACCGCTTCGTATGCTCGGTCGGTATTGTCGGGAGAATGTCGTATACATTGTCATTGATTCGTACATTGTTGCTAATATCTGCTTTATTATACATAAAAGTGAAAGTAGATATCTAAAGATATTGAAACAAATGTAGTTAGGAAGTGGTGGTTACATGTCACCTTTACTTTTTTTTTTATTTTTTTTTTATTGTTTACAAGTTACCCTTGACTTCAATCTCACCAAATAAGTGATGATGTAGTCTTAGATGGAAGCGGACTTGTAAGGAGGAGGATGAAAATCCACACCCCTTTCGGTTTCTACACGCCATCATACCGGAACGCTAAATCGCTTGGCGGTACGTCTTTGCTGGTAGGGTGGTAACTAGCCACGGCCGAAGCCACCCACCAGCCAGATCTGGACCAATTAAGAAAACCTCAATCTGCCCAGCCAGGGATCGAACTCAGGACCTCCGTTTTGTAAATCCACCGCGCAGACCACTGCGCCACGGAAGCCGTAGTTAACGGTTGTACTTTGTTAGCTTCAGTAACGTTAAATTTTTGGTTTTCATTGTCTTTACCTTCTTGTAATATCGTTTTCGTAAAAAAATCGATTTTTCGCTATACGGGGACGATTTACGATTTAATTGTAATAAAGTCATGTCTGTCAAACGGACCATGTTATAATATTTTCATGTCAGAATACCATAAGCCCACCCTCCAGCGACTGCTCACTGAGGTATGAAATTAAAACAAACAAGAACTATTACGCATACATACAAGCAAATATCTTACCTATATACAACCACTGTTCACGGTAATCTTTGAAAGTAATGAGAGGAATTTCCAAGATAATATTTAACTAGTATATTTAGGTAGTTAAGAGTGTGCAATATGTAATTTGGTGGTTACAAATGTTTCTGGATCTCAGATTCTGGAAAAGTTAGGAGCCTGATATTTGGGTAAATGATATTTCAAAGTGTTAGCTTCGTTATGACTATACAAAATACACAATTTGTAAAACTTTTCTCGATAGTTTATTTTTTGAAAAATACATGTTTTGCTCACATTTTGCTTTCAATCTCAGGAAAATCAAACTTATTTTCTTAAATTTTTGTTTTGTATAGAAAATTAGGTATATATCTTGAACATGGCCATTTTGTTTTTCGTTATGTTGTTTAATTTACTTGCAATTAGGTAAAAATGGTTTTGGCGCTCACGTCATAAAATTTGCATCGCGCGTCAATCGCTTCGTACTTTTCACACACGTGAAAGTCATAATTCGGCGTCGTTTACGCTTCGAATTTTATCCATATCGTACCGACGCGCTGCGCGCTCTTAAATATAAGTTTTTGTTTTACTGACACTAGAAGTATATGAAAATATGTCATGTGTTCACAAGATGTTGTATTTTCCTGAAGGACATTTGGGCAAGCGCAGAAACTCTACCAGAGTCAAGTCTTAGGGCTAGAAGAACGCAGGGAGACGGAGGAGGTCTTTAAGGGTGTCGTCAGTGAGACTCGAACCTCGGCTGAGAAGGACATTGGGACAGAGGATATGGACTTCGAGGAACCAGTCCTAATACTCCTGTGGGCTGTACTCTGAATCGAGTAAGAAGAGAGAGAGAGAGAGATACAAAAAAAATCAAAATTTTCCTCAAAACTTTCAACTCAAAGCAGGACTGAAACGTCAGGATATCATGATCCGAAGCCATGTAACTGCAACAAATAAACAGTTTGTAAGATTTTTAATATACAAAACTACTAGTCAAATAAAAGCAAAACATTCAAACCTAGCAACAAACAATAAAACATTCAATATGAATAAACTTGAATATTAATATCAGTCAACAACCATTACACTGATTAGGATTCTCAGCGCGAAGTCGATTTGCCGACGCGTGCGATTGTCAATGACTGTTTGATCAGCGATCGAGATCAAGATCACGGCCGCTTCACAATCATGTGACGTCTGGTGCAAGTCACAGGCGGAAAGCGATTATAATAATAATAATAATAATAATAAAATCTTTATTCACCAAAAAAAAAATATACAAAAAAAAAAAACCATAACATTGCCTGTGGTCTCCACACTAGATTGATCTGTATCGTGGAGACCAATTAAAATTAAAATTACTTTTCGCATGTAATGTAAATAAATTAATATTTAAAAATAACACCCTAATATTACATGTATAAAGACGAAAGTTTGTATGTATGTTTGTTCCTCCTTAACGCTGCGGCTACAGAACCGATTTGGCTGAAATTTAGAATGGAAATTATAATGGAAACATTTAGAAGGGATATTACTCTGGATTCCATGAAGAAATCCATGGTTTCCACGAGGTTTGTGAAAAACCGAATTCCATGCGGACGAAGTCGCGGGCGTAGTATTTTATCAAACAAACATATTATTTTACACTAGAATAATTTTGACAATGTCGAAACTTGATGGGTTTGGCTTGATAATTTTAGGAGTTCTTACCACTAAGTTCTTATTTTTTTAACAAACTATCTACGTGGTGCCCTTAATGTAATTTGAAAGAAAAAGACGTAAGTATATTGTATTTCAGTCAAATCGATGACCAAGATTAGTAATTTAGATTAGATAATAATAAAAGAGAGAGAAAAATAATAAGATTAGACCCACATAAAGCTTGAAAGAGACCACGGGGTAAATCTCCACCAAATAAATTAAAAAGCGTAATATGAATTAATATCTCCAGTATTTTAAATTGTGTAAGTATAGATTGTTACATATAGCTACACAACTAGACTAGCATTCTATCTTCCAGGACAAGTCTAGAGTTAGTAAAACTATGCTAAAATTTCTGTCTGAAGGTAGGACTAGACTTTGTTTTTTTTTTTATTCTTTACAAGTTAGCCCTTGACTACAATCTCACCTGATGGTAAGTGATGATGCAGTCTAAGATGGAAGCGGGCTAACTTGTTAGGAGGAGGATGAAAATCCACACCCCTTTCGGTTTCTACACGGCATCGTAAATCGCTTGGCGGTACGTCTTTGCCGGTAAGGTGGTAACTAGCCACGGCTGAAGCCTCCCACCAGCCAGACCTGAAATTAAGAAAATCTCAATTTGTCCAGCCGGGGATCGAACACAGGACCTCCGTTTTGTAAATCCACCGCGCATACCACTGCGCCACGGAGGCCGTCAAAATGATGACTGAGACTGATGATAATAGAGGGAAAGGTAATAATGCGTATGTCAAATTCAAAATATTCTTCCAATTAATTTAAATAATACAAAATATAATCACAGAAAAAAATAATTATAACTAAAGCCTCCTACCGCAAATTGTATAACTTTTTTTTTGCCTAAAAATCAATATTTGAATTTCAAATAAACCTGTTTACATAATATTCTTTTTATATACTCAAATACATTATCTATTCGAGGTTACTGATATTTTTTATGTACATATAACTGACAGTTTCCGTAATCATTAAACCTCCAAAGCATATAAATCGTTTATAGAGATCGGTATCACAAAAATAACCTTAAAAATATTAAGGTAGATAAATTAATCCATAGTTACAGATAAGGATTCGTAGTAAAATCCGTTGATTTGTATTTAGGTGGCATTGACAATGAAATCGATTATCAATATCACGGTCATTGAGGATTGAATTACATTACGTGTGGTACAAAAAGCGACGTAAAGCGATACCCAACCGATCCAAGTTTAAATAGTAAAGTTTTTATTCCATTTACAATTGCACTTAAATCAATTTATGTAGCACATACTACTTATAATGAGATATTTTGAATTTATAATAACTAAAAATAATGGTTGTTGTAGGTACATTGTACACTCAAAAAACAACACAATACCACAGTGGTCATTATCCATTTATATTGATAAGAATTTTAAATGTACATGTATGAAATCTTTTATTGTGGATATGTAAGATTCTTATTTCTTCCGCTAATGCGTTTGATTTGCGCGTATTTTGACCAGTAAAATCGTTGATCGTTAATTGTAGTTTTATAATATCATTAATACTATTTAAGTCAGTCTATATCAAATGTTTTATATTGAACATCTGTGTTCTTATAATTAATTAACTCGAATGTGTTTTCGGAAATATATTTTGATATATTATTCGCTTTAACAAAGAGTACTTTAGTGACAGTGAAATTGATTTACGAATTCATTAAGTAGACGATTTATGTATGCCAGAGGGAAGCCAGATTTAAAATATGTTTCGTAATTCTAAAGTCGTGATCCGAATTTCACCCATTCTGTGTACTAATGAATTTCAAAACAATGCAATGTAATAACGGAATATAGCGAAAAAGGAACCAAAGTCCTGACCATATTAATTAAGATGAATCTATTAAAGTTTACTTATTTGATAACATAATTATATTTTTGTTGAACGACCGTAAACAATAAATAAAATATTTAAAATTTATATCAGTTAGACTGAAAAACGCAACTCGGGTGACCTCAAAACCAAAATTTATGGTCAATAAAAACGACTAAGATAAAAGTTCAATCAATTTAAGGTAAATTGTTTCCTACGTGAAAAAGATTAATACAGTTTTTGTGTCACCAAAGAAAATAAACAAAACACCCATAGTCTTGATTGCCGCCATAGAAATATCTTGCCATGATAATGCACAAACAATATCGAAGTACGTGCGTAACGGAGACGTTGAGTTTCAAATACCTCACCACAACAGTAATGTAGGACTAAAAATTACCATAGTATTTAAAAATATAATATAACTTTATTTAATCAATTTAATAAGATTTAGAGCGAATTTGGCACGAGTTAGTTATTACATAATGATCAGTGATATCGGTCATATCGCAAACGATGGTTTTCATAATGAAAAAGATTTATAAAACAAATCGGTTATGCTTTCTTTTAATCAAAAGAAAGGATGATATGAACTGTAAAATCTGTATTAAATTTTTTTTTAATACTTGAGCTTCTTGTTTTTCGGCAGAATCTATCTGATTTTCAAACCACAGGTAGAGTCAAAACCAAGCCAGCTTGAAATATTAATACTTGAGTAATGTCGTAAAATCACGTAAAAAGTATTAAGAAAACCTTTCTTAACTTTTTACCCGACTGCAAGAAGGGTTATGTTTTTCGCGCGTATCTTGTATGTATGTTTGTATGTATGTATGTATGTAATATTCTTTATTACCTCATATCTTCCAAACCGCTGGACGGATTTAGGTAGTTAAGATATCGTTCGATTTGTCTTAATAACCCAAGTGTTCTTAGATAGGTGGAATTAAAAAAAAACCAACATGACGACTGTGAGACGCTATAGACTTGAGGTAAAAAAAATTTTTTTTTTTACTATTGCAACATGGGTATTAAAATCAAGGGCTTTTTGTGAGAAATTCAAAATGGTATATCATGGCCATGTTAAAAAAAACTACAATTAGAAAAACGTTATTTATTAATTGTCTATACAAAATACGTACGCGAGGCGTATGACTATAAGGTGCGAGGTTTATGAAGTAAAGTTATAAAACACCTAAAATATACTAAACTAAATATATTAATTATGAAAATCCGACAAGTGCGAGTCAGATTCACCCACCGAGGGTTCCGTAGATCTTTTTAAATATTTACTTAACCTCGGTTGGACGTAGGTATACATTATCGTACTTTGTAACATGTAACCAACGTAACAAATACATCCAAAATTCACCATCTATCGTAACTAAAAAGGTTTGAAATAAATAAATAAATTAAACAAATAAAAAACCCGACTGCATAAATTACACAAAAACTGAAAAGAAAAAAAACAAGCTCAGTCCAGAAGTGTAGAAAGCAATTAGAAAACAGTCGGGACCTGTAAATAATGTAGACGAAAATCATTCTATTCAATATAATAGGTCCCGACAGTTTTCTAATTGCTTTCTACACTTCTGGACTGAGCTTGTTTTTTTTCTTTTCAGTTTTTGTGTAATTTATGCAGTCGGGTTTATTTATTTGTTTAATTAATTTATTTATTATCCCATGATAAAAGTATAACAGAACACTAACACTATAGAGTTATTGGATTGATGAAAGCTGTATTTCTAAGAAAGTTGCGATACATTGTATTACGAGATTAAATTGATGAAATTCCAAGAGCGAATTGCATTAAAATATTAACAGACGATAAATTAATCTGTATTCTATCTGCTTAGGAAGTTTAATTTGCTACAGCAGTCGTAAATTAATTAGTACTTAATTGGGTGTACGACGCTGACGCCTTTAATTGACACATCCCAATGACGCTGTCAGATCTTAATAAACTTTCGCCTCGGAACGTGTGAACGAATTCTTTTTAATTAACGTCACTTGCTACTAATTTGGATATTATAAAAGATTTTAAAGTTCATTATAAAAATATATATTAAACAGTAAACACTGATATGATATATGATATAAATTAAGTGGCACAAGAATTGTAATATTTTTATTTTGTATTGTCAAGGTTGTTTCAGTTAACATCAAGAGAGTATAAAGAGTTATTTTCTTTTATGTTGAGAGTCTAAATACACACTTTAATCTATTTACAATCAAACTATTACAGTTAATTGAGAGAGACGAAAGCGTTTGAAGAACATAAAAGATTAATGATCGTTTGGTAGAAGTTAAATAAAGCAGTCATGGAGCGGCTTATGGGCGGCAATCTGTTTTAAGACATTTTCAATAGTCAGTGGTTAATATAAAGAATAGTAGTATTAAAGATTTAGAAGAAATTAATTTAGATTATTATGACATAGAATTCAATTTCATCTCCAGAAAAAAAATTGCGTCACTTAAAGGTTGTTCAAAACTAGCTTACATACGCATAAAACCCATAAATAGAGAATAGACAGTAAATAAATAGTTAATTGTTTTGTTTTTGGAAGTCGGTTATAAATACATATTATTTATGTACTCAAAATTGCTAATTGCTGGCAAAGTTCAACTACTGATAATAATTATTAATGTGATTATACCTTTAGATAATAGTGATATGAATGCATACGTGGCACTTATAAATTGTGTTGAGTTATTTACATAAATAAACTTGACCCCAAAGCATCGGGGAGCAAATCCCGTCACTTTCTACTCGCTGCCAAATGGGTCGTAAACCGGTCAACAATTTCGTACTACGATTCCTATTTGTATCAGACGAATCAAACATCGCTACGTGCCAATACCATCACTCATAGGTTTTTACAATACACGATACGGATACGACTGTTTGTGCTAAATACATTGTGCTAAATGTTTAACGTTAAGAGCGCGCAGCGCGTCGGTACGATATGGATAAAATTCGAAGCGCAAACGAGACGCTGAATTATGACTTTCACGTGAGTGAAAAGCACGGAGCGATTGACGCGCGACGCAAATTTTATGACGTGAGCGCCAAAACCATTTTTACCTAATTGCAAGTAAATTAAACAACATAACGAAACCAAAATAGCCATGTTCAAGATATATACCTAATTTTCTATACAAAACAAAAATTTAAGATAATAAGTTTGCTTTTCTTGAGATTGAAAGCAAAATGTGAGCAAAACATGTATTTTTCAAAAAAATAAACTATCGAGAATAGTTTTACAAATTGTGTATTTTGTATAACGAAATATCATTTACACAAATATCAGGCTCCTAACTTTTCCAGAATCTGAGATCCAGAACCATTTGTAACCACCAAATTACATATTGCACACTCTTAAAACAGGTAGGTATTCATAGTTTAAGCAATTCTATCATATGATCTAGTTGATAATTTATTTACAAAGTAATTTTTAGAGTTGTAAGAACTTAACATAATTACAAGAATGTTATGTGATTTAACATTTATCGGATGATATTTAAATACGTTAACTGAAGATGTTGGAAGCTGCCACTTGATTTTTTTAGCAAATTGTAACTGAAGTTTTACTTCAAATTAATTGTAAATGGGTTTGTTTCATCCAATGGTAAAATAAATAATTAACAAAATGTCAACAACAGGTAACAAGTTCTTAACCTAATAAAACATAATCAAGGCCTGCATAATATAAAGTTGGTTTGAAAAAAAGTAAACAAACATTTAAAGTTATTTTAGCAAACAGTAAGTTATTTATTTATTTATTTACAGTAATTTATTTATTTATTTATATACAGTAATTTATTACAATTATTATTTAAGTATTTGTCGTGAATTATAAATTATACCCAGTCTGGCACGCAAGCTTATGCTTCTGGGAAACTCACCACCCTCAAGTTTCAAGCAAATAGCTGATTCTTCTTAGAATTCTAAATGCTAAATAGTTTAATGACAAAATTAAGATGCAACAAATGTCAATTAGCTTTATTTTATTACTACCTTCGACTCGCTATAAATTGATGTCAAAATTTATAAGCGTATGTGAGATATTCCATTCTGATATGAAAAATCTTTCGGTGCTAGAATAGCTCGTTTACTAAATTACTTTTATTATACATCAAAAACGATTTATATTCTATAGTGTAGTACAAGTACAACAATTTAGACTATGGCATAATATTGATTAGTGGCGATCCCCACTAGGAGGACCGAGGACATTAAGTGAGTTGCAGGGAGCCGCTGGATGCTGGCGGCTCGAGGCCATCCATGTGTTTGAAAGCCCATGCAAGAGGCCTATGTCCAGCAATGGACGTCGATCGGCTGATAATGATGCTGATGATAATACAGCTTAAACCTTTCGGAAGAAATGGGATATGTAACATACGTTGTGTTCTAATGTTAAACACTTTAAAACTGATATGACAGTTTATCATTATGGACCTATTTTAACGACATCCTCCTTATAGGAGAGTGAATTGGAGGTTAGAGCAACCACGCTGCTTCACCATGGGTTGGCGGGCTTTGGTTTATAATGCTTAATATTGTCCATTATGATCCAAAGCCAAGTACGCTAACCACTGAACCGAGGCAGTCGACAACATAACAGGTACATTATACTATTTTTCTACTCCCATTTCGTAATCTACTCAATATAAAACCTCAGACCATAACACAAAGCTATTTATCCACAGGTCGTTTGTTCATTACCACACTGTTAAAATGCTACAATTTTTTTTTTATATTCTTAAATAGTTTCATGGCATTGGCTACAAAAATTCCAACTTACTTAAAAGAGACAAAAGCCAAGTCACGCAAAGACCAAATGTAGGAGACACGCCGAATCAAAATTGAGGCGGTCATGCCCATATTTAGCAAGTATTATTAATTCTTTTTTTTATTTTATCATGGTTGTAGAAAAAAAAAAATTGTATGCCACTGCACCTAATTAGCCATTGTAGTACTCGTACTGTCTATTGTGCAATCAAAAAAAAATCACTCGATGCAATAGAGGGCCATTACATAAGTGCCATAAATAACTATTCTTAATTTTTTTGTAAATAAATCACTATTCCCGAGATTTTAGGGAGTGGTAAAATATGAAAACAAAAAAATGTGACATTTAGACAAGATTGCATATCAAAACTAAAAAAGATCAGACCTGCGGAACATCGTTTGTATCTCTGTCACAAATTAAAACCGCTATCGCTTATGGCTTAGACTCCATATTGTTTTGTATTTGCATATTTTGTCATCCGTTAAAATTATTTGCACACACAAACACACATTACTCTTACGTGCCATTGAGTAATGCACCAATAATAATAGACTAGCAACATTCTTCGGACACAAAGACAAACACATCAATTTTACAGATAATTTATGCACGAAGTATGTGTGTCATCTTTAATTGGATTATGACTACTGTCAGTTAAACATATTTAACCGCTTGTTGCTCGAAAATAATCGAATCGAATCGAAAATTCATCATCATCATCATATCAGCCGTTGGACGTCCACTGCAGGACATAGGCCTTTTGTAGGGACTTCCAAACATCACGATACTGAGCTACCTGCATCCAGCGAATCCCTGCAACTCGCTTGATGTCGTCAGTCCACCTGGTGGGGGGTCGACCAACACTGCGCTTACTAGTGCGGGTCGCCATACCACTTTGGGACCCCAACGTCCATCGGCTCTTCGAACTATGTACGTACTATGTATGTATGTACTCCAAAATTAATATAATAAATTACTGATAAATAATATTTAAAAAATATCAATACAATACTAACTATGGTTTTTTATTTCATTTGAAATTCGCCGATATTATTTATCCTTAGTCGCGAAGCTGAAATGATTGTTACAACAATATTATAATTGTTACAACAATTATAATATTGTTTTTGACGGCCTCCGTGGCGCAGTGGTATGCGCGGTGAATTTAATGACGAAGGTCCTGGGTTCGATCCCCGGCTGGGCCGATTGAGGTTTTCTTATTTGGTCCAGGTCTAACTGGTGGGAGGCTTCGGCTGTGGCTAGTAACCACCCCTACCGACAAAAACGTACCGCAAAGCGATTTAGCGTTCCGGTACGATGTCGTGTAGAAACCGCCTCCTTATAAGTTAGCCCGCTTCCATCTTAGATTACATCATCACTTACCACTCACGTGGTGAGATTGTAGTCAAGGGCTAACTTGTAATGAATAAAAAAAAAATGTTCTAATGTTACAAATCGTCAGTGTCTTATATTCACCAGGTATGCGAATAAAAAACACGGAATCTAAAACAATAAAAAAATAAACATAAACCAAAAGTATCTGTTAACATGTTACCACTTTTGTTTGCTTTGGTTCGTCTCCAACAATAGAGGCTCGTATATCAAATGCTCGGTGTTCTATTTTGCCGTTGGTTCACTTTTGAACTATTTAAAAGCTTTCAAGTTCAAGGCAATTAACGCTAACTAAAATTAGCGTCTCCAGTCTCTAGATCCTGTGACACACAAATTACAACTACAAGGTGGGTGGCTTTGACCGTGGCTAGTTACCACCCTACCGGCAAAGACGTACCGCCAAGCGATTAAGCGTTCCGGTACGATGCCGTGTAGAAACCGAAAGGAGTGTGGATTTTCACCATTCATCCTCCTAACAAGTTAGCCCGCTTCCATCTTAGATTGCATCATCACTTACTATCAGGTGAGATTGTAGTCAAGGGTCAAGATTAAAAAAAAAAGAAAAAAAAATGGTTTATTTTCTATTGGATTTGAAGCAGTACTATAATTTTCAACCAACGAAAACGACTCGTCTGATTTTGATTTTTTTTTCAATTAGAAAGCGTAAATTTCGAATTATATACCATATAAATTTGAAAAAAAAAACAACAATAAGGGTAGAAAAACAGGCGATGATTGACATCGCCTGTTTTTCTACTTTCTAGTTAACTAACTAACTTTTAACTAACTAACTTTCTAGTTGGTATATATAATGTAAACCACGCATACCAGTATTTTTTTATATTGTAGTCTGACTTTGATACTTCTTTTTATTAGATAGGCTTTCAAAAATAGTTCCATTTTAGTTCAAAAGTTTCTACCCTAGGTGGGAAAATAGGGGTGATATATTTATCACTAAAGAACGCCTCGCAGTTTCACCCGCGTAATTTCCGTTTACGACAATACGATAATAATAGCCGATGACATTCACAAATAAAAGGGTTTTATAGTAATAAAAGATTTTTAAAATTGGTTCAGTAGATCCAGAGATTACCCCTACAATACCACAAACTTTACCTATACAATATTTTAAAAGACGCCCGTCGTAGTTTCCGTTCTCGACGTTCCCGTTTTCACCGGCGTAGTTCCCGTTCCCGTGGGAATACGGGGATAATACATAGCCTATATACTGTGCTGTGACACTCACAAATAACGTGGCTTTCTATTGATTAAAGAATATCCAAAATCGGTTAAGTAAATCTAAAGGTCTACTCCTGATCTACTTAACCGAACTACCTACAACCTCACAAAATTAATCTCTTTATTTTATTAGTATAGACTAGCCGACGTCGCTTCACTAGCGTAGTTCTTGTTCCCATGAGAATAAGAGGATAAAATATAGCCTTTGAAAATCTTTATGATAGGTAGGCCTTGAATTAATATATCACACCTTGGCACCCTATCCAAAGTGAAAAATTGTAGAACATATTCCTTGCATTATCTCTGAAGACTTGGTTTATTTTTGATTGCGCTAAAATATAACTCCGACGTATTTTTTAGGTATGTATCTAAATTCCTAGACCATGATCATGAACTCTCAAACAAATCCTTCAATAAGCTAGCGATATCGTATCTATTAATAAATAAATGGAAGCAGACGTTCGTAACGCAGTTCTGGCTGTTGCCACTCGCTATAATTAGCCGGAGTTTATGATGCACGCATCTAATCAAATATTTGAGATAACACAAACATTTTGTTTAATACAGATGTCTTAAATAGCTTACGCTTCATACCATAAGTTATACTTACGGTATGAGTAACCATAAGAACTCTTTTATGGTTCTGCAATGCTACATTCACATTGCTTATAGTGTTTTAGATTCGCCTTAAAGGTGTGGTGTTGGCAGCCAATGATAATTTTAAACTATAGATAGGTTACCTGCCTATAAAATCACCGCAAAATGTGATCTGAATTTAGCGACTCCACTTAGCGCTCACATGCATAATTTTGTCTTTAATTCCATTATTTAATTATGTACATGTAACAATATTTAAGTATTATTTGTTTAAATAACGTTCCTTGTTTAATAAACGATTAAATGAAATTAAGACAAATATACACATTAATAATTGTCCACCTCTGTTTTGATGCCCTATCTCTAGTATCATAGGACCAGTGCATTGTTGTTGAAACAACTCAACATCTCTAAAAAACTCCACCACTTGTCTTCAGACAAGAATTCGACCACTTCGGTCACATTGCCAGAAGAGAAGGAGATAACTTAGAGAAACTAGTCACTAGATCACTGGCAAATTGGAAGGGAAGAGACCTCGAGGACGAAGCTCGATGAATTGGTCAGATCAAATCCGCACCTCTCTCGATACAAAAGTACACGAAGCTCTACAAGTCGCGAAAAGCCGAGCCGCATGGCATCGTGCGGGAAAAAGTCGTGAATGTGTGATAGGGGTCACGACCCTCAGTAATGAGGACGACCCTCAGTAAACACGACGCGGAGAGATGGTGTTTTGGGTTTTGTATACCGTCATTTTGTTATAACGAAAGTCTACAGTAACGTCTTGTCTAGATGATGTCTAGTCGCAGAGATCTGCACAGCTACGTCGTCGATATTCCTCGGTAGCGTACTAAGCGGTTTAGTTTCTCTTTTCTTCATGCAAAGATGTGGAATGCTCACCCAGCTTGCCTTTTTCTTTATTTTGAATATGGGTATATTCAAGTCAAGAGTGAAAAGACGTCTTCTAGGCAAGGCGTTACTGTAGACTTTCGTTCGACAAAACACTATCGCGAGTTTCACCATAGGCTACATTATCGCTTACCACCAGTCGTGATTACAGCTAAGCGCTTGCTTATTCAAAATTAAGGATCTTGATTTGAATATTCCCAAATCAATCTACGTTGTTCAAATCAGAAATATTAATAATGAAAATCTTATATAAATCAGAATAACTGAAATACAAATACATAACCAAAAATACGGCTCAAACACTGAAAGTTTGGCGGCCCTTCTTACTAACACATAACCAAATGAAGTAAAATAGTACATTACATATGAAAAGATTGTGACTGTATTCAGTGAACTAACGAAAATCTAACAAGCGATTTATACGAGAAGCCATAAATCTCTGTAGATAGCCAATAAAGCGTGCTCTTTTTAAAAATACGGATTTCTAAAAATAAATTTTATTCATGAGAATAAATTTAAATAAAAATTGTTTGTTTACCGTATAGTCAAGAATACTATTACCCCTAATTCGCACGAGAGTTTCTTTAACGGACGTCAAAAAATTCGTTCAAATATGGTATAAAATTAAATTAGTCTATTTCAAACGTTCAAAATTAAAAAAGGAAACACTGCTCGAAAAAAAGCATCGTGTTTTAACAATGCTGTAGTGTGAATGAATTTGTTGTATTTGAACGCTTTTTTAACGTCCTTTAAAAAAATTCTCGTGCGAATGAAGGTTTATAGTGTATGGAGTGCAGTTGATGACTAATGATACTCGTAGTATCATAAACTGCAGTTTGATTCGCCGTATCGTTATGACTATAAAATTAGATTCGCTCGTTAAAGTTACAACCACATCAAACTGAATAGAATGAGCAACGAAGCAAAATATCATAATTTTTTTTTATTGGCTAACCATCGTTTTGAGTAGGCCATATTTGACTAAGAATAACGTTTTGTGTGGTGGTGGAATTAGCTGTGGCGAGTACCACTCTACCGGAAAGGACGTACGACCGAGGAAATAGGGATGATGACAGTTTTTTAAATTGTATATAAATTAAGAGTATACTAATAGCAAAGCAATTTTGTAAAAGTAACAGGGTATCTGCGATCATTACTTTCGGAGCTACAGGGATTTAAAGGGTCAGATTTGCGGCGCTGCCGCGGATCCCTGAAAAACGCTCCATACAAAATGGCACGATTTAGTGACGTCGTTGGCTCGCTGATCGTTAGGTCTGTATGGGCATTCAAACAAAATTACTAATATCTTTGTTATTTGTGCGTTTATGTTTATAGTTCATTTATTGAAAAATGTCACATTTAATGTAAGGAAGTTAAAACTGTATGAATTTTCATCTAATTATGATAAAAAAAAATTAATAGATTTTGAAATTTTATAATGTTGTTTATTTCGGAAATATCCAGACAATCTTTGCTTTTTATTTATACATTAGTTAACATTGACCTTATTTACCCGAATGTATCATAAAAATCAATATATTCAAACCATCATCCCCATTAGTGTGCTTATACGATGCCGCATAGTAACTGGCAGAGTATAACATAAGGAAAAAGAGAAAGAAAATACACTTTACTGTACACCACAAAGAACATACAATACAATAGATACAAAAAAAATTACAAATTGCACTATAGTCAAGCGCTAACAAGCAATTTCAGGCTACCTACTGAAGAAATTAATAATGAAAATTATAAAGATATACTCGTAGAGATTGTAAAGGGTCGAAACTCGCATTTCGTGCTATTGGCCTAACCCCTCTCATTCTGAGAGGAGACTCGAGCTCAGCAGTGAGCCAAATATGGGTTGATAACAAATACTATAACATTAGGGGTTTTTGTTTCGTTGTACTGCAAGTACAGATTAGAACACAGGCAAGGCTTTATTGATGACGTAACAATATAAGGACGATCCAATAAGAGCCAATCATCGGAGAAACAGTAGTTATTGGGGCACTTGACCCCATTCATATACGAAAATAATCGCCAATTAATTTTATTGGCCAACGGACATTGCTAGCTCCGCAGTTTAGCAGGCGTACAGTAGGTAAATCATAGTAATACATAAAACATAAATATATATCTATTATAATAAGAGGAAAATGCTGACTGCCCATGTCTATGTAGGTACTTATATTTAAAAAATGTCATCATTATCATCGGCTAACGTCAATTGGCTTTTCTAACAAAAGTCCCGACCAGCTTCGCGACCTTGTGCTACGTTGGTGACTTTGGTTCTCTTTATTTCTGATTCAATCACGCAGAGATACTGCAAGCATCGCTCGCTCCATCACCCGCTGAGTGAATCCGAGCTTTTTTATGAGGCCCAATAGATAACGACAAGTCTCAGATAAACTAAAAATATGGGGCGATTTCAAAATTTTATCTATCTATTTGCATTAATGTTCAGAAATACTAAACAATCTGTTCTGTAGATAAAGAAATACTGTAGATACTTCTATACTAATACAGAAAATTGTAATACCTTTTCGCGTGACAAATAAACGATTTATTATAATTATTTAATATTATAAAGAGGTAAAGTTTGTGAAGTTGTAGTAGGTAATCTTTGTATCTACTGAAGCGATTTTGATAATTCTTTTACCAATACAAATTCACGTTTTTTGCGAGTGTCAAAGGCTATGTTTTATCCCCGTATTCCCACAGGAACGGGAACTACGCGGGTGATAGCGCGGGGCGTCTATGAACTTAGTTCGTTAATTTAACTGTGATATCATTGATGTTAAGTAATGAGACATTTTCATAACAGTCGAATGTTAGGTATTGTTTGTATTGTAACCTACGTCTGGTAGTATTCAAGTAGGTTCTGTTTGCACATCTGTGCAAGTGAGGCTATGGCGCGAGGTCTGAACATTCACCGTGAGACACACCATGGCATTCACTTGCTAGCAATTAACAGGATACTCTTAATTATCGGTTTTGTAACGCTTTACAAATAACACTAAACAAACAATGACATGGTTGTGTTATTGATGTGATTGTGTTTTTGTTGAAATTGTACATTTTATAAAGTAGATACTTGCACTATGATTTATCTTGATTATGCAATCACACTTATATTATAAAGGGCAAAAGTTTTTGTGTGAAAGTGTGTGTAAGTGTGTATGTTTGTTCCTCATTTGCGACTACTGAAGAATAACTAGAAATAGATTTTACTCTGGATTAACACATAGGCTACTTTTCATCCCGGAAAAATCCATTGATCCCACGGGATTTCTGAAAAACTAAATTCCACGCCGACGAAGTCGCAGGCGTCCGCTAGTTATCGATAAAACTGAAATTTAAATAATATAATAAATTACACTAATTTGGACATTGTAATGTTCATTCAGCAAAGCTCGCTATGTAATGTACTCGTAATATGGAAAATTATCGATCTCATTTTTGGAAGGCGTTAGATAGCATGGTTACGGTGACAGTCACTTGTATGACGTTCATAATACGTACTATTATCGTGAATTGTGGCAAACTTTCTAGAGTGAAACGAACTGTCACGCGCACCATCCTACATGAAACGCACTGTAGTTAGTTCCGGTATACTCGTACAGAACTCGTATAGCTCCACGGTTACGAGAGAGGATTCGACGAGAGGTCATAGGTTCGATCTCCACTGTACTATTGTCATACACATTCCTGACACAGTCACAGGATAACTGGAATGTTGGCTTATTTAAGAAAAATAATGCAAATAATATGAGACGAATATCTCAGCATTCCATGGATTTACCATGCGGTTGCCAGGTCTATGGTATGTCAGAGTCCTGGACATGTGACCAATGGGCGTAGGGTTAAGGAATTCCTTGACAATCGATTAACCTTCTCGTCTTGTTCTCCCTGCCTAGCATGCCTAAAATAAAAAAAAATCACGAATACTGTGAACCAACGGAAGGCAGTGAGTACTGTGTTTTAGAGTTCTATTTATGACTCATACGAAGAATGATACAATGTAAATAGATATAAATGTGTAACGTAGGTAAGTATTTGCACAATGACTGCATTCGGAAAATTGAATATAACTTCACAAGGCGACTCGTTCACTGCTCTACTTGGTTTTATTTGCATTTGTAGATGACCCCATGAACGATAAGATTCTGGATGAAATGTGCAAACATTTATATTTTATACCTTTATATATGAATTCTGAAATTTATTAATAAAAAAAAAACAGTTTAATTTGTTAGCTTAGTAGCACAACTACAAGTTACCAATTTTCATGAAAATTCAACATCTCCAGGATAGTGATTTTCTTGGAAAACAATGGATTTTTTTATAATAAAAATAGCCCATTTGTTAATTGTAGACATTATCTACCTCCGTTACAAATTACAGCCAAATCGGTTCAGTAGTAGCGGCGCGAAGGAGTAACAAACATTGACGTTTCGTCTTTACTATTACTGTGGTGTAATGTGATTACTATAGCTTGGCAACTTCGTTCGTAACACTCCCGATGGTCCGCGCGGGCCGGGGGGCGTGTAGCGATGAATGAAAAACTCACGACTGATGCACCTCACATTCCCGCACGAATTCACACCCGCGCAGTCTTTGCCCCCGTCGCCCGCATATCATGGGAGTGTCATCAACGAACTTGCCAGACTATGAATAGTTTCGCTTCAGTAAGACAAGATGCTTTCCGCATGGCTTATTACCTAATTGACAACAATATCTCACATGTCAAGTGTATGTTTGTGTGTTGGGTTGCTTTCCTACAGCCTTGACCTACTTGAAGCATCCATGCACATTTGGGTCACTGACAAATTATATTTCATTGCACTAGTTTACTTGCTGCTATATATAGGGCATATAGTGAGTCAGGAACTGATGTTAAGAATAGAAAATTAAGTTTAATTGATTAAATGACTAAGGCGGAACGAAAACGAAGGTCATATTTGTGAGCCCCCATCCGCACGAGCGTTTTCTTAACGGGCGTTAAAAAAGCGTTCAATTATAATATAAAGTTAAATGAAGTCTTTTTCCAACGCTCAAAATTGAAAATGCAACACTGCTCAAAAAAAAGCGCCGCTTTTTTAAAACGCCGATGTTATATTTGAGCACTTTTTTAACGCCCGTAAAAAAGCTCTCGTGCGAATGGGGGCTCTGTCGAACGGAGATAAATCTGTTCTACATCAATGGTATATACCAATATTACTTCTGTAATGGATAACGGATGTATCATCATCACAGATGGATCGAAGAATTTATTTATTTACACTTTTTTTTAATTTCAATAATGCTTTTAAAATACAAAAAATGTCGTTGCAGGGCTTTTGAGTGCTCAAGCAACCGACGCAGCAGTCTGGGCTTCAGAGTGAGGTACCTCCTCGACCCTTGAATCACAACCCTAGAGCAGCCAAGCGAAAGCTTCATAAAGTGTTGATCTTTATAAGACCATTGACTGAAACGACTATCGGAACAATAACTGTTGTCTCAACGTTTTTAAATATTCCAATTTAGGATTCACCCACGATCTTATACGATTTACGAACCAAAGTATTACTGACTGCGTCGGATAAAATATATATTTTCAAAAACTGACAGAAAGAATAATCATTTTGTAGCCAAATGGATTGCTCCCGATGCTTTTAGTTTAATAAATGATGCATGGCTGGTCGGTATTCTGGCAGAGCCTTATTTCTCGAGGTTATTCACCCGGATCGGTGATTTACTGAATTATTACGAATTTTGAGGATATTTTCAAGTTTTACCCTGAATGCAGTTTGAATTTAATTTACTGGTACAATTTCATATATTCTAATATTATAAAGCTAAAGAGTTTGCTTGTTTGTTTGTTTGAACGCTCTCAGGAACTACTGGTCTGATTTGAAAAATTATTTAAGTAGAGGAAGGCAAGGTTTGAGACACGTGATATAGATATATCACGTGTCTCAAACGGTGAAGGAAAAACATCGTAAGGAAACCGGCATAACAAAAAATTTTCTTAAATCTCTGCGTGTGTGAACCCCTCTGATTCTGAGAGGAGACTCGAGCTCAGCAGTAAGCCGAATATGGGTTAATAATAATGATTTTAACTATTGTAAATTAAAATAATGTATTTTTAAAAATAGCAACTGTTGAGTTTCTTGCCATCTTTTCTCAACGTACTCGTAATCGTAATCGCCAACCTTGACGTTTCAAAAGTGCTTGAAAATCAAGCCTACTTGTAATAAATGAAGTTTGATTTTGAATATAATCCACGTGTCGATTTTCTTTCTCCTCCTAATAAGTTAGTCCGCTTCCATCTTAGATTGCATCCTCACTTACCATCAGGTGAGATTGTAGTCAAGGGCTAACTTGTAAAGATTAAAAAAAAGAAAACACCAGACTAATCTCTTCTCGAGACTACTCTTATTTATCTACGCATGATCCACACGTTGACTCTCTATTCAATCTCGTAGTCGATAGGGCAAGAGATCAGAGGCCTTATCCATGTAGCACTTCGATTATCTTTCTACAAACGCTAAGTTTCGAATATTAAAAAAAAATATGGGAATGACATTTACTATCGACAGGTCAAGTGATCAAGTTGTCGATCGGATCAGTCATTCCCATGCATTTTGTTAGTTTTCGAAGCGTTAGCTTTTGTAGAAAGAGAATCGACGTCCCACATGGTTACTAGATCTGCTTCTTTTAACTACTAAAACATTTTGGCAAGTATTAGATGAAGTACTTCAATGAATTGGCCGTTTGATTTAATTTTTTCAATCTATTCACTAATTCATTTGAGTGGGATGGTGCATTTTAGTTAAAAGCATCAATCAATAGTCAACTATTTCGACGTACTTTCAAAGTGCTACGCGCACGCCTCCTAGCAACTAATACATTACGAGGGCTGCCAATTTTTCAATGCGTATCGTGTTCACAGTACGTAGGGATAGTTTTGCAATGTTTGTAATATTTAAATACTCAAACCTTGAATCTGATCAAACGATTATTGAATATTTTAAATCGTTGTAAACAAATGTTCATCACTTCAAAGAATAAATCTAAAAAATCCTTTACTAAGCAAGTAGATGTTTTCGTTTTTTACGTACGTTTATTACGTAATATATTTAAGGGAAGGGCATAATGGGGTTGGAATAGGCGACTATTAAAGACGTTTATTAGAGGTTTTAACCGACTTCAAGAAAACGAGGAGGTTATCAATTCGTCGGAATCTTTTTTTTTATAATACAAAATAATTATGTTGTACTCAATTAATAAGTATAGCTTACCAATACCTAAACTACAAGTCACTTACTATTTGATGGTACTGACTCTAACATTGTTTAGGAAGAAAAATCATGAGATTTCTTACAAAATCAAAATAATTACGTTTATTTCACGTTTGCTTCAGTTTACAAACACTTAAGAAATCCTTCAATCCAATGATAATTTTATACTATAGTTCGGTTACTTATCTACAAAATCACCGCTAAAAGTGATCCGAATAATAGGTTTATCGTTCTTAGAACACTGAGAACGATAAACCTATTATTCGGATCACTTTTAACCTATAACACACATGAACGATTTTGTCTTTAATTCCATTATTTATTTATGTATTAGTTTTTACACTTACTGAACACAAAACTCGATATTGTAGACAATATTTAGGTATTACATGTTTAAATATCGTTCGCTGTTGTCTACAACTAAAATTGAGATGTGCAAATTTCCTCTTTTGAGAGCCTCATTTTTCATGACCTAGTAACACATCTAACAGTATTTCACATAATTGCTTCAATCCTTCCGAACCGGTGGTATGCTAACACCGGTTTGGAAGGCACATTGAGAAAACAAGCGTTTATCTTTTTTGTAAGCAACATATTTTAATTTACATTTTTCAACTATAATTTACATCTGTCAACCCTACAGTTTATCGTTCTCAGAATACTCGCTAAATTATTCTAAAACACTATGGTTTCCATAAGTTCCGATTATACCCAAGTCCGAAGGTCGAACGTGACCAGTCGCATACTTGCATAGCAATAGTAATGACATAATACTAGTGCGCCAGTGTACGATCTGTGGGATAAACGGCTGTTTAATATACGAAATGACTGTAAAATTATATTTAGCTTAGGTTTAATAGTTTCCATTTAATATAATAATTACTATTTGGTCATTATTTAGTATTATATTTACAGCTAATAAATAATCTTTGTGTGAGACGATTCACTAGTTAATATAATAAATTCATATAATTATTTTTGTTAATTAAAGCTTCTAAAGTCTCGTCGTCGTTATTGAATCTAAATTTTAACAAAACGGCTGAACAGTTGTTGTTTCCGAGTGGTTGATTAAATTGAAACTTTCTTCTTTTTTTACAATACATACAAGATATAGCAAAAAAGTAGAGCAGCTATTTTAAGTTATTTTTTTTCTTTTTTACCAACTTTCGAAACATGCCCTATAAGCTTCACTGCGTAAATTGTAATCTTATGCCTTACATGCCAGAAAACATCAGTCATCCACTATAAACCATACTCTTCTTACGAACACTACCCGACGGATCGACCATTGCCTTTCCGAACACAGAAAAGCATGTTACGAGTCTATCCCATAATTAAACCATGGAGCTATTTTGAATGTACTAAAAGTAAAATGTGTGAATGTGCATTGGTTTTCCAGTAAGGCTAACATAGGTCACTTAAGCTGTCTTTTAATTAGCATAGAAAATAGATAAACCACTCCATTATCTCCTTTTCCATTTGTTTCTATCATTCGTAAACTTATCATCCATCTGCTCCTTTTACACACTTAAACATTATCTTCTTTCTTCTTCCTCTCCTGTTGTATCTATCCACAGCCGATGTCAACATTCTTCAGGCAATATAATTTTCACCCCTCAGCATCACATGTCCACACTATAATCTATTTCTCCGCAACCTTTTTTTTCACTAGGGCCACTCACTCATCCCTTATTTTATCCGCCCTAGTCACAACACACATAAGTCACATCTATCTCAACATGCGCATTTCGTTATTACAACTTATCAAATTTCACACTCACGAATTTTTCATAGTATTATGTAAACGTTTTATTTCTTATATCCTATCTACTAAACAGATTCAATATCTTTGAAATGAAAGCATAAATTGTGTTAATGTGTTAAGCCGTTAATCACCGTGGCATGGTGGTGTAAATATCTTAATGCTCACTGTGACCATTTCGCGTGTGACAACAGTGACAGATCTCTTACACACCGTCATTGTCACACGTTTGTCACGCTAAATAGAATCTGTCAAGATTGACGTATCTCGACTTGTCACTTGTCAAACGAACGCGCGTTGGCTTTCGCTTTTGCTTATTTAATGCTATATTTGTACGGTTTGTGTTTGGGTCAACTAAAGTGGACACTGACAAATTTGGAACCAATAAATTAAAGGAAATGTTTCAGAATACCTTTATTTAACCAACATTTGTGGGCACCTCCTATTTCTCAATTTGGCAACTTTATTTTTTATTTACAGTTTTATTCAATTCGAGATTACTGAATCGATTCCAATTACTTGACTGAATAGAGAACGTTAAAAATAATATTTATTTTCCTATCAATAGCGTATTATAATTAGGCTAATGACTTCAAACACGTTGCAGAATGTTGCTGGATAGATGTTGATTTTCAAATTAAAAGAAAAATGAACTTTTTGTTCAAAAAATACATACATTAAGATCACTTTGAATCCTCATAAATTAATTTTAACATTAGTTTGCCGTTGATGAAAGAATGATTGATGCAAATGATAATTAACGTTAAAAGATATATGTAAATTTGTTCAATAATAATATTTATAAATATTCAATAATGTTTTGTACCTCTTTCATAAAAACTGTTAAGATTATAATAAAGAAGTTAAATAATAATAAATGAGTGCAAAAAAAATCGTAGAATATATTTCTAGTTAATGATGGTGCCAAACGCGGCCAATCTGAAAAAGCCCACAACCAACTCAATGGTAAATTATCGACCACTATCTCGGTTTATAGATATTACCCACAAACCTGCAGGAAAAGTCGTAAAGATTTATCGATACCCCGAATAGTGGTGCCAAAGTCTTTGACGGAAGCATCATACAGGACGGTTTGACGTTTGGAAGTTATTTTACGTCACGGGTTTATTGAGCCGCCTACACTACAGTACATGTTCGTCATGGGTATGTTGTGGGGTATGATAGTTTACTACACTTACACTTTCGATAGCTAGTGATAGTCCAGTGGATATGACCTCTGCCTTCGATTACGATTCCGGAGGGTGTGGGTTCGAATCCGGTGCGGTACGTGCACCTCCAACTTTTCAGTTGTGTGCATTTTAAGAAATTAAATATCACGTGTCTCAAACGGTGAAGGAAAAACATCGTGAGGAAAACCTGCATACCAGTGAATCTTAATTATCTGCGTGTGTGAATGACTATTGGCCTAACCCCTCTCATTCTGAGAAGAGACTCGAGCTCAGCAGTGAGCCGAAGAAGATGATGACACTTTCGATTATTTATATTGAAACTATAGCGGACGCCCTGACTTAACTGGTTGTATTGGTATTGTATTATGTATATATTTTTTACTATTATAAATATATATACATATTTTCTCATTTTATGAAATCTATACCCTTATCTTTATTAAGTTTAAAAGGTTAAACTATAGCCATTTAGTGTTTAGACTCATTTCTTGTCTTGTCTCGATGCTATCTATGTACAAGTAAGTTAGAGAAGCTTATTCGTTACAAAATATAATTTTAAAAAATATATACATTTTTAAACACAATTGGTTTATTTTATAACGAATAAACGCTTCTTTTAAATTCCTGTATTACATCACCAGTACAGTACACATCGTTGTATGTGGAGCAATAAAGTACAACAATAGTTTCTTTATTCATACATACAATTATCGTTACGGCTCTTAAAAATATACTTACATCGCAGATCTGACATATTTACGAGATGAATATATTTTCGCGAACCATAAGGGCGCGCTCACAGTATTTCTATTCATATTATAACACTAAGTCCTTCGCCACGTCTGTCTGTCTGTCTGTTTGCTATAAACTCAAACACTACCGATAGATAGGAGTGATTCATGAGAAAGGTTTTGGTATATATGTAAAAAGAAAACCTCTTTAATATTATTTCTTTTTGGTAATTTTTTTTTTTCATGACATTGTCACATTTTAAATATTCGATATATTATTATTGACTTAACAGCAAAATATTAAAATTTTTATTAAAATATAAAGTAAATGTAAATAATGGCTTTGAATGTTATTTTAATATTTTATTTATATGTAAGATTTGGTTTTAGTTTTAGATTTAGTTTAATTTAATTATTTAATGTAAGATTTAATACTGTAAATAACAATTATATTTTATTTATAGAAACACAAACAAGCCTTTATTACTATCTATCAACTATCACATTCATGTGAAATAATTATCATTATATATATAATTTGTTTTGAGTAATTTTAATATGGCGATAATTGTTGGAAGATTTGGAAAACGTCAAGACGCCAGGGAACTTTCAAAGAAAGCGCTGCTAAATCAGATCAGTAGTTTTGGAGATAATTGGCGACATTGGTTTGGGTAACACTTTCTCCGAATCATCGTGGGAAAAAATAATCAGAGTTGAGATTGAATGAATATTCTGTTTTCGCACATTCAATAATTATTGGTTATCAAAACACGAACACTTAATAATACAATTATTGCCAAGTTTTGATTACCTAAAGCTAGTTTTCAATGTGCAATTATCGATCTCGTATTAAAAATAAGATCGATTAATTATGAGAAGCGAATGTATGAATACAAGATCACCTGAGTAACTATTAACAACTAATAAAATTTAAATCAATGCATCTGATACCTATAAAAATAAATCTTAAATCCATAACACTAATTTGCTTTGAAAATGTACAAATATTTTGCTTGCAAATATCTCTACGACAATATACGTTTGGTGAGTCAATATTAAAAAAAAAAGCAAATATACCTAAATCCATATAAATAACGCCTCATTGCTTAGTGAGTGAGTGTACTAAAATTTATCGATGCATAAAATAGTTGTTTCCACTCGATTTTCGGTCCACTTTATTATTAAGACATTGGCCTTGTTTTAATTATTTTTTTTTACCTACGACGGTACGGAGGTGGTGCATGCGTTTGGAGTGAAAGGATGTTTATTGTCAAGCAAGCCAATGTCGTCATTTATATCCAAAAGTATTAATCCGATTTTGATGTGGTTTTCAGTTATGGATTTGGGTTTGATTGGTGAATGTTCTTAGATAGGTGTTACGGTGATAACTCGCCAGGCGGCGCTGCTGTGAACATTTGTTTGTGTAAAACCTAAACTACTAATCCGATTATAATTCGGTTTTCAGTAATGGATTGGTAATTGATTAGTGAGTGTTCCTAGATAAGTGTTACGTTTGTAACTTCCTAGGGGCGCAATAATATATTTAGCTACTACATATTAAAGAAAGAGCCGTGATAGCCCAGTGGATATGACCTCTGCCTCCGATTACGGAGGGTGTGGGTTCGAATCCGGACCGGGGCATGCACCTATTTTTCAGTTGTGTGCATTTCATAAATTAAATATCACGTGGCTCAATCGGTGAAGGAAAACATCGTGAGGAAACCTGCATACCAGAGAATTATCTTAATTCTCTGCGTGTGTGAAGTCTGCCAATCCGCATTGGGCCAGCGTGGTGGACTATTGGCCTTATCCTCTCATTCTGAGAGGAGACTCGAGCTCAGCAATGAGCCGAATATGGGTTGATGACGATGACGACGTTAATTAAAGAAACGTGATAGATAAGTATTTTTGTTGTTCTTTATGAAACGACCTTTATACAGAGTCTTATATAGGTCAGCGTTGATTTACGGGATTTTATCAAAACGCAACATATGGTTTACTTTTTAATCTATGCCGCGAGATTCTGTATAACATCTGTATGTCCGACATAGTAACAAATACATCAGCTTACATTTGATCTTTCCGGTTTATGGATACACAGAATTTTAATACTACTAAACAAATAAATAACACTTTAGCGAACTATTGAAAAGTTATGATACTTAAATTTTCGTGTTTTTGGGTAATTATTATTAGTCTTGTTTTATCACCCGCTCTGCAAGGCATAGGCTTTGTCTTTTCAATAGGAGAGCAATGCTTTATGATCGACGGCCTAGGGTTAGCATCTCAAAACAAGAAAATATTTTGTGTTATGAGCATGGGTGTTTTCTAATGACATTTTTATACTTGGTTAACTGAATTAGCTTATTTATAACCGATTTCAAAAAAAGGAGGAGGTTCTCAATTCGAAAAGTATGTTTTTATTTTGGAAAATTATTTTTTTGCTCGAAAGAGTATACTCGAGTACAATCGGGAGATTGGTCCCATTTCATATTATTTTAAAGTTAAGATATTTAGCAATCGCAGCTCTTAAACGTCATTATCGACCTATTTTATCTAACATGTTAGATGAAAAAATTAGATGATGAAAATCCACACCCCTTTCGATTTTTATGCTAATCTTGGCGGTACGTCTTTACCGATAGGGTGGTAATTAGCCACGGCCAAAGCGTCCCACCAGCCAGACATGGACCAATAAACAAAATCTCAATCTACCCAAACGGGGACTTCCATCTTTTAATCTACCGCGCATACCACTGCGCCATGAAGTCTTTCAAAACGGCACATTACAGGGTCAAGTCCCTCCTTATAGGAGAGGGTATATGCAGCCTAGACCCACCACGTTCCAATGCGGGTTGGCGGATTCGCACTTTTAGTAATCCCCAAAAAAAAACATGTGAGCAATGCGGATTACTCGTGTGTCCCGCCCACGCGCTAGCACGGTGGTCTATTTATTTAATCTATTTAAAAATTCTACGTGCCATCGAGAGATAAATCTATTTAGAACGCTGTCTGCGCAAACCTATTTAGTTGCGCCGTTCTATTGATATGTGGAACATACAAACAGATAAATACATTGACCGTGCTATTAACGTCTTTTTAATAGACGCATTCCGATTATTATTTTGATGTCTATCGAGCTCAATAAATGTAAGATATAGATACTTATACATTTTTATAAGCTTTTGATACTGAATCAATCCTTGTGAAAGAAAAAGGAAGGTGAATCCCATAAAAAAAAAACCCTAAAAACAAACGTTGCGCGTGTTCTTGACATCCGCAAACAATCCGCAAACAAACTTTATTCATTATTTGTATTTCAAAATTTAATGGAATGTTACATTATCACCGAGCAACATACGCTACATTTTATCCTCGTATTCCCACTAGTGTAGGAACTACGTCGGCAGATACGCAGGATGTCCGTTAGTTATAAACTTATAACTTATGTAACGTACGATTTAATTATTTTATTCCATCTGGTAGGTAGGTAAGAATTCAATTCTTACCTACTCTTAATACCTACCCTCCTGCCCTGTCAAACTGGACAGGTAAGGTACTAGATACATAAAAAATTTAATAAATAAATTCAACCGACTTCAAAAACATAAAACATACTGACTAAACTAAAAAGCGGAAAATAACATTATACTAAGTTCTATATATCATATTATGTTCTAACTGATGATCAGTTTGAAGGCGGTGCTAGCCCGCCAATTATTTTTACAAAAATTAATTTATGCCATACTGAAAATCAGTGCTGCATACTTTTTTTTATTGAAAGTATGCGGCAAAATGCTGAGTTGGGGCCTTTTTCTAGGTTGTGCCACATATTACAGGGCATTCTTTAGTGCTCCACTGTTTGATTGGACAGTTAAGCCATAATATGTTATATTTTAGTTTTTATGTGATATGTGGCATTACTTAAAAATAAAGATCTTTTCTTTCTTTCTTCTTTCCATGTAAGAATATCATAAAGATTTAGGTTTTTCAGGCAGTGTTCTTTCTTGTAGTTCTTTCAGAAACGGCTTAAATTAACACAACACCGGTTTAGAACCCGAAGTTCCCCTCGATTTCTCCAGGATCCCATCATCAGATCCTGAAATGGTGACAATGGGACCACCTCGGGAGTATACTCTTTCAAACAAAAAAAAAATTCAAATCGGTCCAGGCGTCTCCGAGTAATCAGGTAACATACATACAAAAAAAAAGAAAACATACAGTCGTATTGAGAACCTTCTCCTTTTTTGAAGTAGGTAAAAATCGATGACTGTCTCTGTATCGTTACCATTTTCAAGTAGGAAAGCTATAATGGATATGAGCTCACTTGTAATATGTATAGTGCTGACAAATTATACACCGTTCTATTATATTCTAATGGAATTCCTTGCAATGCATTGTTATTTTTTCAAGTGTCAACACAACAAACAATTATATCGTGCAATTTTTTACCGTTACCCGTGCCTGTTGCCTCCTTGACACGCCGGTGTTGCGCAAGGCAGGCCTTTGTGTACAAAACTTTATATTAGCATATGAAAAACGCCGTCACGTGACGTGGGTCCGCGAAGTTGCCGGTGTCATGTGGGCTTTGACTATTTAGACTATGGGCCTGTTTTTTTTATTTTCGCACCCAAATTCACCAACAAAAAAGTATGTCGTTTTTTGAGGGGGACGAGGTTAACTCGCACATCGAAAATAATTAACACCATTAAATGTATTTTGTGTCCATACACTCCACACAACTATTTTGACCCGCAATACACACACGCGTAATTTTTACCCAGATTATTATAAGACAAAAACATCGCTTAGACTATCCACAGATTAAATAAAAGAATTTTCAAAATCAGTTTAGTAGATCCAGAGATTACTTCTTACAATACCTGTTACTATTACTAAAGATGACCAATTTATCTGATTGATTAATGAAAAAAAATTATAAGATTTAGCCGTATTTGACAATCCATATTTGCTTAAAAACCACGTCACTCGTGAAAAGCTTAATAATCATCGATTTGTCAGTACGTCGTAACTAAACACTTAGTGTTGTTAAAGAAAATTAAGAAAAATGAGCCCATCTGCAGCGAGAGTCAAGGGCATACCAGTTGTGGTTTAGTGCTTGCAATAAATTCTAATAACTCTAGTTCGTTGGTCGCCTCAACACTAAGCTAATTACCGACGAGACCTTGGACATGTTTGTATGTGAACTGAATGATCTCAGCAAATATTTGTCATTGTTACACGGTAACTAAAGACGTATTGACTGCTACAGATAAATGATTTTAAATATATTAAGAGGACAACCGCTACAAATCCGACCAAACTAAAGATTTCTACGGAATAAAATATGTATTTGTGTATAATATGTATTTGTATTATATGTATTTTAAGAAATTAAATATCACGTGTCTCAAACGGTGAAGGAAAACATCGTGAGGAAACCTGCACACCAGAGAATTTCTTAATTCTCTGCGTGTGTGAAGTCTGCCAAGCCGCATTGGGGCAGCGTGGTGGGCTATTGGCCTAACCCCACTCATTCTGAGAGGAGACTCGAGCTCAGCAGTGAGCCGTGTATGGGTTGATAACGACGAACGACGAAAATATTTATCAATCCAAGGTATAATCTATATCCATTTCAAATTTCAACCAAATCGATTCAGTAGTTGCGACGTGAAAGACGTCATAGTACATACGAGTACATATTTACACAAACTTTTGCCATTATAATGTGATAATACTCAAGAGTTTGTTTGTCTACCAAACACAAACGTACAAGATAAGTACCTATCTATATACCTACTGTTATAAAGAGGTAAAGTTTGCACGAGTATTGTAGGGTTTAGGGGTAATCTATGGATCCACTTTTGAAAATTCTTTTACCATTAGAGATCTACGTTATTTGCGAGTGTCATAGGCTATATTTCATCCCCGTATTCTCATAGTAACGGGAACTACGCGTACAAAACCGCAATTTTTTGAACGATTTTTTTAACGTCCGTTAAAAAAAACTCTCGTGCGAATGAGGGCTTATTAACTAAACGAATGCCTTATTAATGAAAACAGTACCTTGCAGGCGAAAAGCGCGTTGTGCCACGTGGCCTTGTTCTCGCTGAAGAAGTAGCAGCTGTGGCCCAGCCGCACGAACTGCGGCGGGCACACGTATGACATCCGCGTGTGGTTCTTGTGGCCCGACACGCCCTTGCCTGGAACACAGTAAATATTATATTTACTGAACCTGTAATATTTTAGGACATTCATAAAATGAGCCGTGATAGCCCAGTGGATACGAACTTTGCCTCCGATTCCGGAGGGTGTGGGTTCGAATCTGGTCCGGGGCATGCACCTCCAACTTTTCAGTTGTGTGCATTTTAAGAAATTAAATATCACGTGTCTCGATCGGTGAAGGAAAACATCGTGAGGAAACATGCATACCAGAGAATTATCTTAATTCTCTGTGTGTGTGAAGTCTGCCAGTCCGCATTGGGCCAGCGTGGTGGACTATTGGCCTACCCCTCTCATTCTGAGAGGAGACTCGAGCTCAGCAGTGAGCCGAATATGGGTTGATGACGACGATAAAATGGAGCTAATAGTAAGAGATCCAATATAAGAAATATATACCCTCATCTGTTATTTACTTGGGAATAAATAAATGATAGAAAATATTTTAGAATTTAAACTATCGTGAGTGTTATTCATATTAATTGATTATGAAACACGGCTAAAACTCACGTGATATTACGTCGGAGTATGCCCGACTAGTTTCGAACCCATACGGGGCCCTTAGTCATGAGCTGGTTCTTGCATCCATCCCAGTTTGGATCGTGCCGCGATGCAAGAACCAGCTCATGACTAAAGGCCCCGTATGGGTTCGAAACTAGTCGGGCATACTCCGACGTAATATCACGTGAGTTTTAGCCGTGTTTCATAATCAATTGATAGAAAATATTCATCTCGACACATAGCAAATGGATTGTCTAGTTAATTGCGGCCGGACAGTATTATTAAATGATTATTTTTTTTATTTAATTGCTTCCCTCATTGGTTAATTATAGTTACCACCCTAGCGACAAAGCCGTACCGCCAAGCGATTTAGCGTCCCAGTACCGTCACAGTACAGTGTCGTGTAGCAACAGAAAGGTGTGTGGATTTCATCCTACTCATAACAAGTTAGCCTGCTTTCCTTTTAGATTGCATCATCACTTACCATCAGATAAGATTGTAATCAAGGGCTTACTAGTAGAGGATAAAAAATTAAAAAACTTACATTGAGACCAAAAGACGATGAAAACGATGGTCAGCATCGCCAACAGCCTTCCTCTCCTCTCCAAAGCTTCCATTTTGTACACTGTCACTGATATTATCACTTCCTAATAACTTTTTAATGCCTAATTATTATTATTACTTCAACACAACACTATTTATTTCTATTTATCAAGTCATGTTGTTAAATAATGAAGTTACGTTATACGAGTAAGTAAAAATTGATTTTGAATACACTTTCACTGTTCTCACTGATGATTTGGATACCTGAAACAAATTAAATATGAATGAATGTGGATAGTATTAAAAATCTGTCGGCCAATACGAATTGAAGCATTTACATGAGCAGACTTGTATTACAGGATCTCCGTCTTGTAAGTTTTTTTTTTGTTTTTTTTTTTATAAATATACTTAAACAATACACATCACTATCTAGCCCCAAAGTAAGCATACAGAGTAGCTTGTGTTATGGGTGCTAAGATAGTTGATATTATAATATTAATATACATATAAATACTTATATAATGTATAAATACACACAGACACTGGAAAACACCCATGCTCATCAGACAAATATTTTCCAGTTGTGGGAATCGAACCCACGGCCGTGGAAGCAGAAAACAGCCACGCGGCCACGCGGCCGTCTCCAGGTGACGCGAAGGAAAATTGTTGCTTTACATTAGGTATTCGGAGTCTCAGCCGACGAGTCCCACATACACCACTGGAAATAAAACATCTTCGTGCCCCCTGGATACAATCGTTATATTTAATAAATAAATTAATTAAACAAATAAAAAAACCCGACTGCATAAAGTATGAAAAAACTGAAAAGAAAAAAAACAAGCTCAGTCCAGAAGTGTAGAAAGCAATTACAAAACAGTCGGGATATTAGATAAAATGATTTTCTTCTATATTATTTAATAGGTCCCGACTGTTTTCTAATTGCTTTCTACACTTCTGGACTGAGCTTGTTTTTTTTCTTTTCAGTGTTTTTATACTTTATGCAGTCGGGTTTTTTTACTTGTTTGATTAATTTATTTATTTCACACTTTTTAGTTACGATAGATGGTTAATTTCGGATTTATTTATTACGTTTATTACAAAGTACGATAATTTATACGTCCAAAACCGTGGTTTAGCAAATATTCAAAAAATTCTACGGTACGCTCGGTGGGCGAATCCGACTCGCACTTAGCCGATTTTTATAACTTCACTTCACAAACCTGCTCGCACCTACAGTCATCCGCTTCGCGTATTTATATAGACAACTAATAAAGAACGTTTTTCTAATTGTAGTTTTTTAAACATGTCCATGATATACCATTTTAGAATCCTCACAAAAAGCTCTTGAATTTGATACCCATATTGCAATATTAGAAAAAAAAATTCACCTCGAGTCTATAGCGTCTCACAGTCGTCTTGATATTTTTTTTAGTTTTACCTATCTAAGAACACTTGGGTTATTGAGCCAAATCTAACGATATCCTAATTACGTAAATCCGTTCAGTGGTTTGGAAGATATGAGGTAATAAAGAATATTACATACATACATACATACAAGATACGCGCGAAAAACATAACCCTTTTTGCAGTCGGGTAAAAAGAAGGTGACACTTAACTATAGTTTGTCAAGTTCGTAGATGACACTCCCATGATATGCGAGCGACGGGGGGATTGATGTGCATCAGTCGAGGGTATTTCATTCATCGCTACACGCCCGCTCGGACCATCGGGAGTGTCAACGAAGTTGCCAAGCTGCAGCTCGTGCGGATTAACTTGACACCAGCACGGCTATTCTCTAACGATGTTTTGTGTAACTCGCAAGTACGAGTTTCGAATCCACCGCTATCTTTCTCATTCTATAGTATCGTGTTAAACAAAGAGAGATAGAGGTGAATCCGAAAGTCGCACTTGCGAGTTATAAAAATATCGTTACAGAATAGCCTAGCTGGTTTGAATGATGTTTGTACTGTGTTAGTATGGACGTTTGGAAGCCAGGTGTCAAGTTAATGCGCACGGGTTATATAGTTGCTTGTTCCGTCAACAATCACCTACTGTACAAAAAGTGTACGAAGAAAACTCGATGCAATCTTATCTTCAATTACCGCGCATAGATACTGGTTTATAGTATTTGTATGACAAGGTCTAATGAATAATGGTTACCTAGAAGTTTTAATTTGAAAGCGGCTAACAATAAATAATTTCCGCCCGCGTATTTAGGTCATCTTAGAAAGTCTCGCCATGGAGAGAAATCTAGATTTAGACCGTAAAAGTGTCTTAATGTCGATCATAAACAGGCTTATGGCTCGGCTACGGTATGTAGATTGCGTTTATTGTTTTCTGTGAATAGTTCATGTACTTTACAATTGCTGTAAAAAAATACTGCAAATTATTAGTTTGAATAGCTTTATTATAAACGTAAACATCAATAGCTCAGAGTTTTGATGGCCGAACAGATTTTTGTATTTATGAAGATTATTTGAAATGTCTTTTTTAGATAATGACCACTATTTCCGTTTCAGAAAGACTGTGTTAAGACAATAATGATAATTAATAATGAAAATAAGACAAATTCGTGGCAACCTTTCGAAAAATACTATTTAATTTGAAACCTGAAGGGTCTCTAGCGAAGTGTTGCCATGAAGCCAAGTGTCTGGCGAATGGGGATGTCATGGGGATATGTCGATAAAAGTACAAAGAAAATAAACTCACTTTATATTTAGATGGTTGGATTCCAAACGCACTTTTGCCAAGTCAAATTAAACAATCCTTACTAACGAAAAAAAATAACTCTGTCTTAATAGAAATAAATAAATTAATTAAACAAATAAAAAAACCTGACTGCATAAAGTATAAAAAAACTGAAAAGAAAAAAAAAACAAGCTCAGTCCAGAAGTGTAGAAAGCAATTAGAAAACAGTCGGGACCTTAAATATTGGATAGAATGATTTTCTTCTACATTATTTAATAGGTTAATTTCGGATTTATTTATTACGTTTATTACAAAGTACCTAAGATAATTTATACGTCCAACTGAGGTTAAGCAAATATTCAAAAAATTCTACGGAACGCTCGGTGGGCGAATCCGACTCGCACTTAGCCGATTTTTATAATTAATATATTTAATTTAGTCTATTTTATAACTTCACTTCACAAATCTGCTCGCACCTATAGTCATCCGCCTCGCGTATTTTATATAGACAACTAATAAATAACGTTTTTCTAATTGTAGTTTTTTTTTAAACATGGACATGATATACCAATAGATACCACCATTTTAGAATCTTCATAAAAAGCTCTTGAATTTGAAACCCATATTGCAATATTAGAAAAAAAAAAATTTTTTTTTCACCTCGAGTCTATAGCGTCTCACAGTCCGCTTGTTATTTTTTTTTTAGTTTCACCTATCTAAGAACACTTGGGTTATTGAGACAAATTTAACGATATCCTAATTACGTAAATCCGTTCAGTGGTTTGGAAGATATGAGGTAATAAAGAATATTACATACATACATACATACAAACATACACACAAGATACGCGCGAAAAACATAACCCTTCTTGCAGTCGGGTAAAAAGTGGAATAGGTAAATTATCTCGGATATAGAATATCACTGTAGTAATTCAAACCTAAGAAGCTCAAGTAATATTACAGTGCGATGCAGTACGCCGTCCTAGCTCGAACCATTACCAGCTGTTTCACGCCTGACTTCGCAGCACTCGCGCTTGAAATTTCAATTTCCTCTACCCTTTGATGTTGCCGTGTACAACCTAGATAACCTATGAGCTTTGATGTTACATTACAGCTATATTAAAAACTAGCGGACGCCCGCGATTTCGTCCGCGAGGAATTCAGTTTTTCGCAAATTTCGCAAAAACCATGCCGCGTCGGTCTAGATGTGACACCTCGTAACTAACAATTTTTGGCAAAAATTGATTTTGATGCGGAAAGCTTCAAACAGCTTTTCCGGTGGTAGCCCGTAAATATCTTGTAGTACGTACATTAAAAACGTTTTTGGTCGCATAAAACGACTTTTAGTGACACCTAAAAGATGTTTCTTGTCTCTCCTGTAAAGTTCGTCAGTTTGCACTTACGGACTATCACATCTAGACCGTCGCATTGATTTTCTCAGGATAAAAAGTAGCCTATGTGTTAATCCAGGGTATTACCTATTCCCTATATTATTATCTACTATTACCTATATTATAATTTCAGCCATATCGGGTCAGTAGTTGTGGTGTTAAAGAGTAACAAACATCCATACAAACTTTCGCGTTTATAATATTAGTAGGAAGGTAGTTATAGTTCATTTAATTCGTCGATATAAATTGAAAATCTCAGCATAAAATACTAGCGAATGCTCACGACTTTGTCCGCCCTTAGACCTCATTCATTCGGCCCTGTTGCAAAATCCGTTTTTAGCAGACATTTTTGTACCTACTCGTACGTTTAGCGGTTTCAAGGTTTCGTGATTTTTTTCTCTTTTATTACCCGACTGCCAAGAATGGTTATACGAGTATATTTAAGATTAGTATCAATGTTTTAAAACTATTAGATATGTTTTATGCCTACAAAATCATCTCAAAAAGTGATTCGAATTTAGCGACTGCACTGAGCGCACACATCACACATGCACAATTCAATGTTGACTTTCATTATATATTTATGTACAAGTGTATATACTTTTTGCACTTCCTTCATTTTTTTAATAAAATTTCATTGTTTTAATAAACTTTCGTTGTTTACTACGAGACTAAATGAAATTAAGACAATTTAGCCACATTTGTCCGCTTCAGTTTCGACGCGCCAGTGACATCTATACTAATATTATAAAGCTGAAGAGTTTGTTTGTTTGTTTGATTGATTGAACGCGCTAATCTCAGGAACTACTGGTCCGATTTGAAAAATTCTTTCAGTGTAGTAGATAGCCCATTTATAGAGGAAGGCTATAGGCTATATATTATGCTTGTATTTCTACGGGAACGGGAACCACGTGGGTGAAAAAGCACGGCGACAGCTAGTATCTAATAGTATGAAATCTTTGATTAGTATAGTATGTTAGTCCATTTTCTAATTCTTGGAACCGGAGTATTTAGTTAAAAGGCATCTTCTATGCAAGCTCGTTCCACCTTAGTCATGTAATCTTGTGATCGAATCTAGATTACGTGTAACAAACGCGAGTAAATCTTAAATAAAACCAATTGTATCAAAATTCATCATTATAAATTTTTTTTCTTATTTTACATTTATTTAAATAACTTTATTTATAAAACCTCTTTTCATACTCGGTGCGTGTTAAAGAGCAATCAAATTTCTAAATAAAGCATGCACAATTCGTTCCAAGCTCGATGGTCAGGTGATTCGCGTGTAATTAAAAAGTGGATTTCGTTTTTTTGCTCAAGAAAGTGTGAAAAATAATCTATGATAGATATTAGACTGGATTTGAACAGTGAAAGTGACTTTCGGTGTAGATAACAGTTTGAGGATAGTTGTTTCAGACAGTACCTGTCGTCAGATCGCTACTGATCTGTAATATATGACACATTCAAACCATACTCTATTAACAATTGAATAGAAGTAGACGTTGTTTTACGGAAGTTCATTATGATTAGCGAATAATTTATTTATTTCGATATTTTGTAAAAACGACCGATCGAAGCGATAACGCCACTAATGTCGGAAAATCCTATACATAAATATAAAAGATACTTGTAGGTCGTTGGATCAGCTTCCACTTTCACATAGGAAGTCAAAATAAAATAAATTGTAATGATTATAACTATGTATTGTAAATAATAATTACTTAATGTATGATTTAAAAAAAAAGAGCAACTGTAGAGTTTCTTGCCGGCTCTTCTCAACAGTAGCTGCCTTCGGAACCGGTGGTAGAGACTTTACAAATAGTCAAACTTGACGCTTGTTTACTCTTCTTAATCGTGCACTCTTGGCAGAGTGGTCGTGGTTGCAGCGATGAGCGACGCCTTCTGTGCAATGCTCCGCCACTTTTGGCGATTGGCTGCATTCTGAGTACACTCCGCCAAAGATGATTGTGTAGCAGCCTTAACCAAATCCGTCCAGCGGGTTGGAGATCGGCCTCTGGATCTTTTGCCTTGGACTTGCCCTTGCACTACCAAACGTTCTATAGAATCATGATTTCTGGAGATGTGGCCAAAGAACTTTAAGACCCGTAAAAGCACAGTCGACGACAGCCTTTCTTTTATCTTTAGTTCATTGAGAATGGAAATGTTGGTTCTGAATGCTGTCCAAGGAATCCTCAACAAACGCCTCCAACACCACATCTCCAGGGCATCGATCTTGCGACGGTCTTGTAGACGCAAGGACCACGTTTCCGCACCGTAGAGAAAGATTGGAAAGACAAGACACCTCATAAGTCGAACCTTCGTGGTTTTGGTGATTCTCCTATCTTTCCAAATCTTGCTAAGTTTATCCACTGCCGATCTAGTAATGGCACAACGTCTCCGGATTTCAATCTCACAACCACCAGTATTAGAGATAGTAGAACCCAGATAGATGTAGGTTGGAACAACCTCACAGTTCGCTATTTTGTCAATATCTGGTCTGTTCTGATTGGCGCGGTCCACAATCATTATTTTGGTCTTCTCTCTGTTAATGGCAAGTCCAAATTCAAGGCTGATTACTTCTAGACGGGTCAGCAGGTCTTCTATATCCTCTTTAGTTTGTGCAAAAAGCGTAGTATCGTCTGCATACCGTAAGTTTGAAATATTTCGTCCTCCCACAGATATTCCCTTGTCCCAGTTTTCCAGAACCATCCGCATTATGTATTCTGTATAGGTGTTGAAGAGGAGTGGAGACAAAATACATCCTTGCCGAACGCCAGCTTTGGTCTTCAAACTTGCAGAGTCTACTTTGTCCACTCTTACAGCAGCTGTGCCATCTACGTATAAATGTTGTACTAGATTTATAAGGTGCAGAGGTACTCCCATATCTGTTAATACTTGCCAGAGCTTCTTCCATTTAACAGTATCAAATGCTTTACAGAAGTCTACAAAGCAAATATACAACGGAGTGTTAAATTCTCTGGCCTTTTCTACAATCTGGCGGATTATCAGTATTTGCTCTCGTGTACCTCTACCCTTAACAAAACCAGCCTGCTCCTGAGCAATTTGACGTGACAGATAGGCTTGAAGTCTTGTATTTATGATCAGGAGGTGTTTGACAGGTGTCAAAGTCGTAAACACTTAGCTCCGTATAAAACAGTGATTAAAATTATTAAATCTAGAATTTCCCACAATATAAAGTGATTATTTTGTTCGTAACAGTGTAATACATCTCATAAAGTATCAAAAAGTCATTAAATAAAGATATCGTGCAAATAAATACCCTAAAACGAGTGGTCTGTACTTACTGGATTACAGTGACTATTATATAATTTAAATGTAAACAACACTGTTCATCAACTGTTATTTAAACACAAACTATCATTGTGAACACAAATTATATACTTTTGGAACGTTTTAATGAAGTTACAACAACACTAACGCTAAGATAAACGCAAGTTTAAAGTGTAACTGTCACCCACCCGCAATTCGCAAAACGGCGGTCAATCAGCTGACGAGTGTAGGCAGCGCATAGTACCGTGTGCAAGCGATTCTCGCGGTTGCGTACACGGCACAAGTACCATTTTCGGGCGTCGTGCGCCGCGCTGCGTGTCTCACTCGCTATACGAACGTCTCCGCGGCAAACGAATCGACGTTTTATCTAAGACTAGCGGTTGCCTGGGACTGCGCCCGCGGAGGTGAATAATTGGACCTGTTAGAGTTTTTTATTATAACTATAGATTCTTAGAAGCTAAAAATGGAAAATCAATTCCAAATTTTATTTGAAAAAATGAAAAATGAAATGCGAAACCAAACAGACGAATTAAAAGAATCTATATTAGAGAAATTAGACGAAAAGCTACAACCAATTATAGCAGAAAATAAAAACTTGAAAACAAAATTGGATAATCTTGAGAAAGAAATAGAAAGCCTGAAAAGAGGGAAAAAGCAAAATAACTTAATAATTTACGGAGTTAAAGAAGATGAAAAATCTACGCCAGAAATAATACAGAAAGTGAAGGAAATCTTCAAAGCCGACTTAGACCTACAATTTGAAGACTATGAGGTAAATAAAATTTATCGAATTGGAAATAAACAAAGCTCATGTAAAAAACCTAGACCTATCCTATTTTCCTTTGTAAATGAATGGAAGAAAAGCGAAGTAATGAAAAGAAAGAAAAGTTTTAAAGATGTATATGTGTCAGAAGACTATAGTAAGGAAGTTTTAGAAAAGAGGAAAATGTTGCAGTCGCAACTGAAAGAGGAGAGGAATAAAGGAAACATCGCATATTTAAAATTCGACAAACTAATAATTAGAGAGAAAGTTGATAACACAAAAAATGAAAAAAGAAAAAGAGAAATGTCAACATCACCGCAACAAAATACACAACCAAGAAAACAACAATATATGAAACCATCCAACAAACTGAATGCTTATGATTTGATGAAGATTAGATCTAACTCCCTTCCTTCGAATACGAGTACAAATACAACAACCAATAAGCAATGAAAACTAACTACCTATGAACTGAAACTACCGGATAACAATAAAAAACAAAAATTAAGATACACGAACTCACATCTTCCAAGACGGTTGGTCACCGAGGAAGATTATGACCACTACCTTCCAAAGGAGATAAATTCAAATATATGTATATAAAAAAAAAAAAAAAAATCTCGAAAACCATGAAACAAAAATAATTATACCTTTCGTTCACATGAACGAATAGGTAACAAAATGGCGATGACCGCCAGGCAATCCAATCCAGACAATCTGACAAACTGCTGTTGTATAGGTAGACCCTACATACGCTGGAACCGCAATGGAAACAAAGTTATTAAAAATAGCAATCCTTGGAAGAGGCCTTCACCTGAGAGGGGTTCCTAATAGTATAAATATAAATAAGTTAAATATGGTACATTGTAAATATTTTCCTTTCTTTGTCTGTTTAAAAAAAAAAAAAAAAAAAAAAAATTCTTTATTTAAAATAACGTACCAGTTTGTAAAATCTATTTAGGAAATAAAAGGCTTTTTTATTTTTTTTTTATTTTTATTTTTATTTTATTTTTTTTATTTATTTATTATTTATGATCTGAAGTAGCACTTTACTTGCATGAGAGATGAGAGAAATTAGCCTATAGTTGTTACATTTCTTCGTTGAGCCTTTTTTATGCAATGGTATGAATAAAAAATGCGACCAATCCATTGGCCAACATCCTGTTTCCCAAATGTTGTTACAAATATTAAATAGGACATCAACGCCTGCTTCACCCATGGCCTTGAAAACTTCAATCGGTATCTCATCTACACCAACGGCCTTATTGCACTTCAGGTGCTGGATAGCGGCACGCACTTCATCCCTCATTATTGATGGTTCCCGATCATTTATTTGATTTATCGGACAAAAGTCATCTGCCGAAGTGTTACCATTAGAAAATAGTGAGCTACAGTAATCTTTCCACACGGTGAAAATGTCCTGAATTTCTGTTACTGGCATACCGACGGCGTTCTCTATAGACCAAGTGTTAGGCTTGAACTGACGAGTCAAGCAGCGTACCTTGTTGTGTAGATCTTTTGTTTCATACTTGTCAGAATGTTGTTCGAGTTCTTCACACAACTTTGCCAACGCACGATTTATATCACGTCTACATTCTGCCTGTATGGTAGCACTTATTACTAGTCTACTAGAAATAAATGAATTTTGATATTGATTTTAAATTTCTTTTTTTATTATTTACAAGTCGTCCCTTAACTGCAATCTCACCTGATGGTATGCTCATGCAATCTAAGATGGAAGCGGGCCAACTTTTTAGGCACAGGATGAAAATCCAAATCCATTTCGGTTTCTACACGACATCGTACTGGAACGCTAAATCGCTTGGCGGTACGTCTTTGCCGGTAGGTGGTAACTAGTCCCGGCCGAAGAATCCCACCAGCCAGACCTGGACCAATTAAGAAAACCTCAATCAGCCCAGCCGGGGATCGAACCCAGGACCACCGTCATGTAAATCCACCGCGCCACGGAGACCGTCAAAGGTACCCGTGCTCTCTGCCTGAGCACCATGTATACTTCTAATACCCATGGGGGTATCAGGTATCATACCGGCGCCACACTAATGGTGTAGATGCCCGCCACTCGATCCCGCGGCCGCAGCGCCAGTCAGGCGTACAAACGAGTATTTTTATACCACGTTCCTATATATCCAGTTCTAATTCTGTTCCCTCTGGGTAAAGGTGATCCTACATTATATAATTAAAGCCTGCAAAGCCAGACATTTTATGAAGGTTGTACGTTTGTCGGCTCGTACTTCTACCATAGTATTAGGTAAGTAAGAGGGATGATGACAGTTTTAAAAAATTAGGAGTATGCTAATTGTAAAGTAATTTTGTAAAAGTAACAGGGTATCTGCGATCACTATTTTCGGAGGGGATTTAAAGGGTCAGATTTGCGGCGTTGCGTTGTTAACCCGTCATATAGGGTAGGGTTAAGGGTTAACTTTTCTTGCTACCCAAATAAGGATATTTATCACCATTCCAAATTTCAGCCCAATCAGCTCAGTAGTTATGACGTGAAGGAGGAACAAACAAACTTACACAGACACAAAGATTGATATCTTGTCTTCCTGATTATATTCCTGAGTCTGGGTGGTTTATATTATACGAGTAATAATATATTGATGTATATTTTTATATGTAATTCATAGTTGTCTCCAATTCTCCATATACAAACAATTGAATAATTTAATTTCGAAACACTTGAGACATTATGTAATGTGCCAAGGAAAGAGATTTCTTAAACCATCCAACCTCCATCGTTCTGTACTCGGTTCAGGGTATTAAGTTAATTACACGCAGCTGTACAGCGTGTAGTAATTAATCTTAGTATTGATTTCGATCCGACTGCACGTAGGATATAATTAGATGCAGTGCGCGAGAGGAATGGTCATTATAATGTACAGTTTGTGCATGTCTTCCATGAGCAATGAGTATAAACGACATTTGATCTTTCAGTCATCTATACATATAGCCCATACTTGCATCCCACTAATAGTAGGTATATTATATTGTTGAGCCGTGATAGGATATAACAGGCTGCCTCCGGTTCCCGTGGGTAGGTTCGAATCCGGGGCATGCACCTCCAACTTTCAGATATGTGTACATATATATCAGAGAATTTTCATAATTCTCTGCGTGTGTGAAGTCTGCGTGTATGAAATCCGCATTGGGCCAGCGTGGTGAACTATTGATCTAACCCCTCTCTTCTGAGAAGTAACTCGAGCTCAGCAGTGAGCCGAATATGGGTTGATAATGATGATGATGATTAGGCGAGATGAATATTTTAGTATTCCATGAATTCACGGTGCGAGGTACTGGGTCCATCGTGTGGTAGAGAGAAAATCTCCGAGCAGAGTCCGGGACTTGTAACCAATGAGTGTAGGGTTAAGGGTTAACTCCTTTGAAACCCTCACCGCCCGTGCTGTTTTCCTTGCCTTCCTTCCTATTTGCAAAAATAAACACATCGTAATCGGTCCATTCAAATAAAAGCTTTGTTGCCATAGACACAGAAATACAGATAGACACGTAAAACTTACAACACAATAAGTTTTAACGTCAGGTTAAAAAGAGAGAAGATTGTACATAACACAAATGCGCGTTACTTTTAGTTATTCGACCAATAATAATCCAAAGTCGAGCAAAAAGATTTACGTTTCTTGCTACCCGAATACGAGTATGCCATTAAGTTTATTGGTGATCGGTCTTACTTAACTTTAACATTAATTGTCTTTAATCAACGATTTACTTTAGGGTAAAATATATCTTAGCTCCTTGTTTTAAAATTTAATTTACAATAAAACAGTTTGCCACTGAAACCTCATTAAGGTGAATAACGGCGTAAGTGTTTAATCGAAATTATTCAATTAATTAGCGATTAATCAGTGGATAAGTAGAATATAACCATTTATTTCAGAACAGCGCACCCGACTAAATGATGATCATTCGCATCTGACAGCTGTGGACGCGGCGAATAAGCTTTTCCATACCAGCTGGCCTATTCACTAATTTGGTCTTCATTAACAACCTATTAAAATAAACTAAATCAACTGAGAGATGTCATCTACCTTACTTTATGATATCCACGAAGGGTTGTCAGAAGGCACCGGATGACATTTGTTACATAGAATCTCAATTTTGTATATCAAATATAAGTTAATGAATTAGCCTGTTGAAATCATATTATGCGGTCATTGAACCCAGTCACGTGCGTAGAAGCAAAAATGCAATGCCTATCCTGAGGACTTATTACGGACTAGTATTTGGATATGGAATTTCCCATTTGTACGTACAATCCCAATGCAAAGTTAATAACTCTGTGCACACCACTGACTGAATCTATACATATTTTATAACAAAATCATCCACCGTGTCACTGTCTGTCTGTTCGGGATAAACTCAAAGACTATTAAACGGATTTTAGTGCGGTTTTCATCAATAGATAGAGGAATGTTTATGTATTTTGGTTGAAATATGTCGATAATTGGTTGGTCAGTAAAGTGTCCGAAAAGGGAGTTTTCATCGAAAACGCTGCATAATATAATCGCTTTGAGATATACATAACAGCAACAATGCATGTAAGCTAGTTCCTGTAAAAAGTTCTTCCAAATACGATAGCATATTATATAGCACAATTTTCAAGGGCAGCTTAAATCTATACTCAAGCTTTAAATACGTAATAATTCTATCTTCAATGATAGTTTACACGAGTTTTCTCGGGGACCCAATCGCGGGTGTTATTACTAAAATCGAGAGTCACGTAGCATTTCGTCAAAATCATAACCATACCTTCGTTGAAATTTCCAAACAAATAAACAATAACGTACTAAGCGATGAATGTTATCATTTATCAACATTGATCCACAACACTGAACCTTATCAAGTTGGGTTTTAGACGCAGATTCGCAAATCCAATAAAAGAAAATACAATGTATATGCATGCACTTGAAATGCATCGGGTTCAGAGCACACTCGAGATTAAGCATACTTGAGCGATCAGGAGGATATGCGCTTGTTACTATCTTGTGGCGTTGTGGCTTACTGGCTACACCTAGAGACAGCGTCACTTTGATGTGAGCATTTAGACTTGGTATTTTGGTTAGCTGACATGTCATACGTTACCTACTGGTTTAAAAATAAAATATCAGGGAATGAAAAATAAGAAGTTATTATTCGTGTAAGTGGAGTTCGTGAAGAAATATTCCTATTTTCTGACATCCGTGAGACTGTTTTCAGACTTCTTCAGCAAATGTAATAGGGATGATGACTAGGTTTGAATATATTGATTTTTATAATACATTGGGGTAAATAAGGTCAATGTAAACTAATTTACTTAATTACACATCTAACGATCATTATGACCTACGTCATTAAATCGTACTATTTTGTATGGGGCGTTTTTCAGTGATTCGCGACAGCGCCGCAAATCTGACCCTTTAAATCCCTGTAACTCCGAAAGTAATGACCGAAGATACCCTGTTACTTTTACAAAATTGCTTTACTATTAGCATACTCCTAATTTATATACAATTTAAAAAACTGTCATTATCCCTATTGATTGGACTGACTTCATTTAGCAAGAGTCCAAGAACGACTTCTTTTTTGTTTCGGAAAACAAGTCAAGTTCGGTTTCTCATTATGAATAAAATTTTGTATTGTAGGTAAAATCATCATTAATTACGCAATTACCCTAATATTAAAGGCGTTTTTGTGTAAGTGTGTGTGTAAGTGCGAATGATTGTTCCTACTTTACTGAATCGATTTGGCTGAAATTTAGAATATTATTACCTTTTTATTGGCACTGTGGACTCTTAGCCTACAAATATCAACGTGCCAACATACAAAGCTGCGGTGAATAGATAAGCTCGTAAAAAGTAAAATGCAACTCGTCATGTTTAGATTCTCAATACTCGGGTTATTTTGAAATATTTTTTGTAATGCTTGTGTTTACTTTAAGGTTGTTGGCGGTTAGGTTTTTATGTTGCCATTATTTAGGTATTTCGGTTCGTCGTTAACTACAAAGTCCGGATATTCGGCGACCTTCGAGGGCTTTGCGCGTAGGCCCAATAATCGCTTTACGGCGTTTAATTTTAGTTGGTGTCATAAATTTTCATACATCTTTCGTACAGAGTAGTTTTTGTATAGATGTTTTATCTGATTTACGAATATATTGTAGTGTTGTTTGCTTGGTTTTTCCCGACTTTTGTGGGAAGATATTTGTATGTATGTATGACTAATTGTTTGTCACGTTTTAAGGTCGAAACCGTTTAAAGGATTTCAACAAATAAGGAGTCACCAGATTTATAGTGTGTTTCCAGTAGCTACTTTTTGTCAGTTAGGCATTCTTTTTTTGATCACTTAATTTATTTAAAGACACATCAGAGCTGGGCAATGTTTTTTTATTTTAGTAAAGCATTTGTAAAAAAGCTTGTCTGGATACGTACTACAGCTATGCTTATCGATATGGAAGCAATGCTTGCTTTACAAGACAATAAAAATAAACGCAAATTAAAAATAAACAAACCCAGTTTTTTTTTATAAAAAGAATATTTGCCGTACCTCTTAAATATGACCAATATTCACATTCCTTTTTTAAATAGTCGGGAATAACAGTAATAGGAGTGGGCACGACAATAGTCCAACGGGGCGGGGATCGAACCACCACCCCTCGGTGATGTGTCTGACCGCTTTACTGTTGAACTATTGAGGCTCTCATTTATAGTGAACGCGTGGCGTGAGCGTTACGTAAAGTTGGGCGAGACGAACGGACGTTGAGAGGGAGATATAGGTTAGTGAAGATATAAAGAGAGACAGAATACGTTTCGCATGTTACTGTAAATAAAGAAAGAGAAGTTCATCAAAGAACATCAGTCGTGTTTTAAGCCACACTTATAATATTTTATACAATAGCCCGATGGTCCGCGCGGGCCAGGAGGGAGGGGGGGTAGCGATGCTCCGCTCGCACGACTTCATACCCGCGCAGTCCTTCCCTGTGTCCCCCGCGCGCTCGACTTCACACCCGTGCAGTGCGTCCCCCCCGTCGCCAGCTATCATGGGAGTGTCATCAACTAACAACGAAGCCCACAGTTGCCGTTCCCGTTAGAATACGGCCTATATAGCCTATGACGAAAATATAGCCTATGATTACCCCCTACAATTCCACAAACTTTACCTCTTTATTGCATTAGTATAGATGAATAGATTCTATTGAAAAAGCATGTAAGAAGGTATTACGTCACCGCGTAACGCGCACCGTTCCAGCGGATGAATTACACTTGAATGTATAATGTATGAGGCATTTTTGTGTATCGTTCATTACTGCTGATTACATCTTGAATCTGTTTATTTTGATCTTTGAATAAACTTAATATTTTAACTAGTGTTATGAGGATGATATTGGCAGTATCACTGTGTCTATCATTTGTGTGAACAAGGAAAAACCAACTGCTTTTATAATAATGAAACCTTCTTTGAAAGCATATAAATGTTCCGATTCAGGGTACAGCACGGTTATTGTCTAACGATGTTTTGTATATCTTTCTCATTCTATAGTATCATGTTAAACAGAGAGAGCTGAATTCGAAACTCGCACTTGCGAGTTATAAAAATTTCGTTACAGAATAACCTAGCAGGCTCTCACATAAGAGTGAGGCGAATTTGGAACTCACATTGGAACCCAACACAATGTTTGAATGTGAGTTGGTGGGTTTATGGGGATCACGATTCACTATCACATATTAATGATAATGACCGGGATTAACTGCTTAGTGTTTTCTACTAGGCCCAGATATTTTTAAATCTGACTTACTACTGAAAGTTTCATAGAAATAAATAAAACTCCATATTTTTGACGGCCTCCGTGGCGCAGTGGTATGCGCGGTGGATTTACAAGACGAAGATCCTGGGTTTGATCCCTGGCTGGGCCGATTGAGGTTTTCTTAATTGGTCCAGGTCTGGCTGGTGGGAGGCTTCGGCCGTAGCTAGTTACCACCCTACCGACAAAAACGTACCGCCAAGCGATTTAGCGTTACGATGTCGTGTAGAAACCAAAAGGGATGTGGATTTTCATCCTCCACTTAACAAGTTAGCCCATCCATCTTAGATTGCACCATCACTTATCATCAGGTAAGATTGTAATCAAGGGTTAACTTGTAAAGAATAAAAAAAAAACCCAACCCTTGACTTGCACCCAGGATCATGTTTAGCCGCACATGAGTAACTACGTAGTTTATAGTCATAAATGCTCGTAATTCAAAATATTGTTTATTCAAAAAGGCCTATATCGTATATGAGACATTACAGTATTGTTTGTAAATTCGAGAGTCGGTATGCCGGTGGAGTCACGTCCGGCAACTAAGAATAAACACCAATAAAAATGCCATTCACAGTCAAACGAATCAATCGACCTTTTTTAATGACAGAGACAACCCGAAATAAATTGGTCCCATCGCTTTCACCGCCGCTGGTGAGGCTGGTCGCACATCTCCTAAACGCACGGGACATCTCCGATAAGACGCACGAGTCGTACAAAGTATTGGCGATGCGCAAAAACTGCTAACACTATAGCACATATAGTCACCAGCGTCTGACCAATCATTATTTGCTTGGGCATCCAACCAAATCAATGACGCTATTACACATTCAAAGACGCTATTGTTTTAATTGTGATTGACTTCATCCAAAGATTACTACCTACTGCTTATTTCAGGCAGACAGTTTTTATGCAAGAACGCTCTGCAATATGTTATTCGATTACGGGAGATGGTTTTACACTTACACATCTGCTTGTTCCGTAAACTATATGCATAAATAAATTTAGACGAGCATAAAGGTTCTCTTCTCTCCGATGGTGCTTAATTATAAAATTATATCATTCAGCCAAATTGTTTATCTAATGCCTCGTTCTAAAAACTAGTAGTTTTGGTTTGGATAGTCAACCAATCTAATAAGCGAAGGAATTGTTTAATTCTACAAACTTTTAAGAAATGCTCTGCAGTAATACAAAGTACAGCGTTGCAATGGAACAGAATGAATTGATTTAAACAATCAATTCAAATTCATCGTCAACTCGCAATGCAACTGGCGCCACGTAACAATAGGTACGTGCGGCGCGTACGATAGGAGCTTGATTGATATGCGATCAACTTAAAAATGGTACGGATGTATTCGCATACTTCGTCGGAAAATGCATTGAGCACAAGGTGAAATGCGACGTGAGATAAATTGGACCGCTAAAGTGTTTTGATTTAATAAAGGTTTGTCTTTAATGACGAGCTTTCTATGTCTCGGGCGACCATCCTCAAGCGATATACGCTTTAGAATTTAAGCGATACATTGTGAGAACCTTTCTGTGTGGGTGGGAAGATACAATGAATGACACAGCTTAATGATGGAATGCAATGATGAGGTCTTGGTTGGAAGACGATGAAGATAGAATATGCATATTCATTCTAGCTCTGAAAGTGCAGTAGCAAACACTGACCCGGAAATGCATTCTGCACTCAGTCTGGTTATGAATCTTGGATGCAAAACGCCTGTCAAAAGTGTCGATAGCCTTGTAGATATATCGATGTGCTATGTATCATTTCACCTCTAGTAAATTAACTGCGACCATGCCTGATGGTATGTGATGATGCAGCATGTGGTGGAATACGCTTGCCTAGAAGTTTCCTATTCACTATTGCCTTGAAGATACTTATGCTTTTATATTGTGCACGGCATATGCTGAGCTGCAGACTCTTTCTTTTTAAGAGTCACAAAAAAAAACATGCTGTTATTAGGGTACGGTTCTGTAACTATTACATTTGAATAATTTATTTTCTTTCTTATAATGTATGGTACAAAAAACCGAAGTTTATAAACCATTAAAGGAATGTGAAAGATTCCTAGCAAATTGATATAACTGATACATTGAAATAAACTCAAGAGGACGAACTCACGTGTTCAAATGACCCATTAGATAGCAATTACGGCTCAGCGATCGATCATCAACTCGACATCAAACTACCCATTACATTGATAGCAAATCTCAATAAGGGGGCTTCATTCAACTTTATATCAAGACAGTTAATTGTGGATCTCAAATTCTGCTCGACAAAATGGTAGTTAGTTGAATAAAGCGGTTCGATATATTACTGGTAGGTTACAACTAGATACTTACTCTTAAAACCTATTTATCGTTGTTTTTCGTAGCAGGCGTAAGTTCCCTTTGCAACAAATATTAATGGGTATACTGACGGTTTAAGAATTACTACGTCTATTTTTTTCGACAGGTTTCGTAACGTTTTTGCTTTTTTTTTAATTATTTGCCATTTAGGATCAATATTCCCATTCCCCTTCAAGTAGTCAAAAAATACCACCAATTTCAATTAGTTGGAGAACAAGACAGATTAGGAGTGGGTACACCAATAGTCCAGCGAGCAGGGATCGGACCACGACCTCTAGGTAACGAGTCCTACCCCTTTGTCGTTGAGCTACTGAGGCTTGAATTAATTTATTAATAAACCTTAGGTTAAATAAAACCTACATCATAATCAACCCATATTCAGCTCACTACTGAGCTCGAGTCTTCCCTCAAAATGAGAGGGGTTACAAATAGTCTACCAAGCTGGCCCAATGCGGATTGGCAGACTTCACACACGCAGATAATCAAGAAAATTCTCTGGTATGCAGCTTTCCTCACGATGTTTTTCTTTCACCGTTTGAGACACGTGATAGTGATATTTAATTTCTTAAAATGCACAAAACTGAAAAGTTCTAGGTGCATGCCCCGGATTCGAACCTAAATCCTCCGGCTTTTCCTAAATAGTTTTTTAAATGTTTGATATAAAAAATCTCAAGAAGTTGTAAAATTCGGTAGCATTTTAAACAAATCCACAACTTCGCTTTTAAATTTTACAAGAAGACAAATGAAACAATGGCTTTCCTTTTGTCTGCTCTCGTCCTACTTTATTGTTAATTTTTTGCATTGCACAGGTTTATCCATTTTACCAGATATGTTTTTAAAGCTCTTTGGAATATTTATCACGAAAGAAGAAGGAATTTCTGCTAAACTAAAACGGTTTATCACAAATCAAAGTATGTACATTTTTAAGTTATTTGTGTCCACGAAGACCAAAAAGTAACAAACGTGAGGGTCCAAGGTACATTTTTCTTTCGTGAACCGTGCGCGGTGTCGCAAATTATTTGACTCAGCTTTTATTTTGAATTCTTGAGAGCCTTGCAAGATATGCAAAGTATTTGGGAGTGCGTTATAGGCATAGCTGGGCACCGTTAATGAAATAGTTAACTTCGTTAATCGTTAATCCGCTACAAAAAAAGTTAGCTTCGTTAAACGTTAAAGCGTTACATTCCGGAAGAATTAACGCAAGTTAACGTTAATCGTTAATCCGTTAATATGACTGGTTAATATTGCATTTTTATATCATTGTGTGAGATTGGAATAAAGGTGAGCACTGGGGAAAAGTGCCATAATTTGTTTTTAGTTGATTTTATCAATAATTTTAACATAAATATAGTAATTTGTTGATTTATTTTAAAAAAAACCTTTCATAATTTCATACTTGTCTAAACCTGTAAATCACGTCGCGCGGTAAATAGTAGGCATTGGATTAACGATTAACGGACTTCTGCATATTAACGGAAGTTAACGGATCCGTTAACATTTTTAAAAGTTAACTTAAAAGTTAATCCGTTAATCAAAATGTTAACTTCGTTAATTAACGGTTAACGGATTAACGAGTTAATGCCCAGCTATGGTTATAGGTCTTTTTAAGATTGTAAGTATCTTTGAAGTTATTACTTAACACTTTTAATCCTCATCATCATCATTACCATTATCAGCCAATATTCGGCTCACTGCTGAGCTCGAGTCTCCTCTCAGAATGAGAGGAGTTAGGCAAATAGTCCATTAAGCTGGCCTAATGCGGATTGGCAGACTTCACACATGCAGAAAATTAAGAAAATTCTCTGGTATGCCGGTTTCCTCACAATGTTTCCCTTCATCGTTTGAAACACTTGAGACACGTCATATTTAATTTCATAAAATTCACACAACTGAAAAGTTGGACCCACACCCACCGGAATCGGAGGCATACGTCATATCCTATCATAGGCTATCACGGCTACTTAGGTAATACATTTAATCCAACTAATATTATAAACTCGAAAGTTTGAAAACGAAAATAGATACCCTGGATTAACATATAGGCTAATTTTTATTCATGGTTTTTGTGAGATTTGCTAATAGCTGATTGTTATGGTGGTACGAATGTTTGTTACCTACTCTTTCACGAGTTGAGATAGATTATCGCCTGGAGTTTTGTGAAAAGGTTTCTAAAAAAAAATCTTTAGTTCTCGAAGCGTTAGCGTTTGTAGAAAGAGAATTGACGTGCCACATGGCTAAAACCCCAGATATACCTAGCAATTTGGCAAAGTGCTTGTAAACTAAGCCCAATTGAAGTAAATGAACTTTGACTTTGAATCACAGGCTACAATAAGAAAACGTTGTTTACATCTAGTATTACGCATGCGTCGCTAAAAGACTCAAAATAAAGACGAAAGTATATTACTCGTGAGCATTAACTTGACACCTGGCTTCCAAACAAACACAGTACAAACATCATTCGACACAAGTATTAGTTAATGCGCACGAGCTGTAGTTACATGAACAAGTTCCTTATGCAACGAATGCGTCATAATATCAAGTTTCAAGTTTATCGAGCGAGCGCGAAATCTCAGCAAAAAAAGCTGCATATTTATGTGCCATTGACCTTAAAACTCGGGCACTCGGCGCAAAGGAAACGCATAATTAATGTTACGAGCATTGTATGACATAATCTGTTTTCTTTTGACCAAAAAAATGTTTTGTGCCAAGTTTTAGTAAAGTTTTTTGTTCCTTTTGCTGTCAATTTCGCCCACATTTAAAGGATAGCACATAACGACTCAGAAAGGGATCGTAATCGTATCGCCTCGTCGTCATCCGCGCTTTTCGTCCGCATGGTTACGTCTCTCCACATGGTCCTAGACCTGGTGGAAACTTGTCTTGTGTTTCTCCAATGCTACGGTAATATAAACTGATGTGGCAAAGTATTTGAACCCGACTAAATAATCTAGCTTATTTGTTTTTAAATGTTCATTTTAAAAGTTGACGTGTTTGTCAATTTTTAATGAGGCGTAATACGTGTAGTTGTGCGACACTCTCTGATCAGGATTTTCCTTCTCTTCAAGATGTAGAAAAATAAATCAATGTTTCAATGAAATTTCCACGTGCAACCGCAATTTATTTCCACGCCGTCAGTTCAAGGCTGACGATAGATGTTACGTATATTTTCTTGTATTGTGCAACAAAAAAATCTACATTCCTACCATAAGTGCAATCGACATAGAACCTTATTATAAAACCAATGTAGAGCATTTACAAAATTTTCGTTTGAACGTAATTTTCGAGTGGGTGTGTTCATATTTAACCGATGCTTGCAAGTGATTTGTAGCTCGCGAACTGAAAATAGAAGAGTTGCTAATAAAATAGAGCGGTAGAACATTTTTAATGTGTTATTAATTGGTTGTTTAACAAGGTAACGTGAACTATATTAAATTAGGGTATGTCTAGACGTTTTTTGGCATCGTCTAATAATCAGTCTGTTTTCTATAGTTTGCATCAAATAGTGGCCAAAATTGTTACTAAAGGATGTGATCTTTACCTGCCAAAGAGACTGATTAAATAAACCTGAATCAAATAAAGCCTATTATAATATGCCTGTCAAATTACTCATCAAGCTTAATTAACCTGAAAAACTCTCCTTTTATAGCCCAATCTCAATGTTTCGTAATGTTATTTAATTTATAACACATTGGCTGGAATCGGCTTCCATGAACTTTTTTCCGCTGGTAGGTATAGATATATATGTACAATTACATGTATAGGCACTTAAATGTACATGTTTCAAATGTTAATTAACGTTACTCGTACTAACTTGTGAATAAAAATATCCTTAATATTACTTTAATGCGTTGTTTATTCAAAATACTGGTAAAACACAGTTTAATTTCACGGTCAATGCATTACTGCCCTTGTATTCATTGTAAGCTTTGTATAGGTGATGTATGTAATGTGATGTGTAGTGTGATAATGGTGTAACTTATGACTTAAGCGATAATCTTGACTGCGTTATTAGCGATATTAAGTTTTAAAGTTTCAGTTTTAATAAAATGATGTAACTTAATAGCTCTACAGTCTTTAATCGAACTATATATGCCCCGCCCATTGCAACTTCTGCTTTGCAACTCGTTGAGATATGTAGGTAACTTTGGTTCTTTCGCGGATCTTTTTATTTCTGACTAGCTGACGCCGCGCGGTTTCACCCGCGTGGTTCCCGTTCCCGTAGGAATATAGGGATATTATATAGCCTATAGCCTCCCTCGATAAATGGACTACCTAACACTGAAAGAATTTTTAAAATCGGACCAGTAGTTTCAGAGATTAGCGCGTTCAATCAAACAAACAAATAAACTCTTCAGCTTTATAATATTAGTATAGATTCGATCACGCAGAGATTGTCTCGAGCCTTCATAAGAGGCCCATCGTTCGCGACTAATGACCATGAATGTGAATATCCTTGAATATTTCATAAAAGTTATATGTCGGTTTGCTTATTTTAGAGGCTTTTAATTTTCCTAATTAGTTTTATTGCCGTCTATTTGCACATTTCGTAGAAAGAGATCAGTTTAAATGGCGGCACTGTTTGATGGACTTTACGATTGATCTTATGATCAATCAACGGAGAGTGAGGCCAACTACATTTGTTGCAGACTTATAAATTAATAAACTATTAATAACGATGTCGGCGGGGGAGTGTTCGGAAAACCTCATAACTCTTCGTCCGAAATTCTTTGGATCTGGAAACCATTTGGAAAGTTCATATTTCTATTGATGACCTATGGATATTTTAGGCTTTAACTGTGACTAGTTACCACATTACCGTCAAAGAAGTACCGCCAAGCGATTTAGCATTCCGTTACGATGTTGTGTAGAAACCGAAAAGGGTGTAGATTTTAATCCTACTCCTAACAAGTTTAGCCGCTTCCATCTAAGATTGCATCATCACCTACTCAACTCACTCTTCTGGTGTTATTGTAGTCAAGGGCTATCTTGTAGAGAAAAAAAAACATGAGACCTGCTAATTAACTATTGGTCTCAAAAGTAAGCTCAGAGTTACTCGGCAACCGGTGGAGTATCTTCGTTATTGAAATCGAAATGAGAAGATCTGCTAAAGAAGCTCGTTGAGCTATGACGGTAAAAGATACCTCCTCTAGCTCAATGAGTGCTAAGTGTAGCTTTGCGACTAGGCGGGGTACATAGTGCAAAAAGCAGATGGAAATTGGGATCCCAAGGAGTTAGAATAGCTACTCCGTACCGAAAAGCGCAGCGGATCGAGACCGTTTGGAATTCCTTACAGAAGACCTATGTTCAGCTTCAGCATGATGACCATTGGCCGATACTTATTTAAAATTTTCATATATGCGTGTGTGTGTGCAGAGCTATCTTTGTTGAAGGAATTAATAAAAAACGAAATCAAAGTTACTAATTGAAACAAATAAAGACGAATGTATGGAGTCAACAAATTCATATTTTTACACATATTACCTCATCTGTCCCAGAAACTCGACCTTTGAGTATAAATAATGTATGCATGCCGTAAACTACAACTATTAACGTCGAGTTTGCACCGATTACTGTAATCTTGTAACTAGTTCTATATTTATAACTTCGTCATTGAAATTGTTCGTATCTTTCGAAATATTGTTATAATACCGTTAAGGTGTTGCTTATATTCGAAGAGCCGATGGACGTTGGGGTCTCAAATTACTGAAATGGCGACCCCGCACTACGAAGCGTAGTATTGGTCGACCCCCACTAGGTGGATTGACAACATCAAGCGAGTCGCAGACATTCGCTGGATGCCGGCGGCTCAGTATCGTGATGTTTGGAAGTCCCAAAAGGCTTATGTCCTGCAGTGGACGTCCATCGGCTGATATGATGATGATGATTGCTAATAAGAACATGTCCTCTGTCCAATTATAAGGGGTCGATTCTAGCACCTTGAGACTCCAACGTCCATCGGCTCTATGAACTATGTTCGTTGCCCATTGTGACTTGAACTTCGTGACTCACTGAGCTATGTCTGTGACTTCAGCGGATCTCCTCATTTCTGATTCGATCACGCAGAGAAACTCCAAGCATAGCTCACTCCATCGCCAGCTGACTGACTTTCAGCCTTGTTATGAGAGCCACAACGTATATCTGTTTTAAACGTATCTAAACTGTGTATATACGTAGCAGTGAGACTTCAATGACCTTGAGAATCTGGCCCGTGTAATGTTATTCCAAAAGCCCACGATCACCGGATACCTGTGTAGTATTTATTTTTGTTTTCATTTGTTTTGAATGAAATCTCGAGTACTGCGCACTCTAGGCAATCAAAGTGCGTCGACATTCCTGACCCGGTTTCTGTACCAACATCGTTGCGTCCAATTTCCACGCTTTACCAATATTTGGACTGCACATGTTTATATTCAATGCAAATTAATGTAGGAAGCGGCTCGCTGATCTTCAAGGTCGCCTATATCTGCTCTAATTGAAAGAAATGTTCTTACAAGTGGATGAATGCTATTGCTGGTAGAGTAGAGTGTACTATATTTTGGCTATACGAAGGACAATTTATACTGTTTGACTGAGTCCCACGCATTTAATTAATAAAATACTTATTAAAAATTAATTACCTACTAGTAAAAGTGGAGTATAGCCGAAGAAAGTCGAATAGATTCTCTTCTTCGCTCTCGGCTCTCTATAGCCGCCGAGTCTTTCAGCGCGAGGAAGATATGTGCGCCGAATGTCGGAAAAAAAGTGGTCACCTGAAGACATAAGCTGAGTACCAAATCCCTTCTAATTAATTAGCATTCATTCATATACGTAATAATACATTTTTGTTAGTCCAGTCAATGACGCACACACTTTTTTATTTTATTAACAAAGCACGCGAGCATAGCCGCGCGTGTAAAGTATATATTAAGTATTTTTTTGTCGAAGACAACCCTAACGTTGTCAGAATAGATATAACAATATAAAAGTTGTAGGTAAATAAAACGGTAACCTATTAAGTTAGTTCGAACTGAATTGCGCCGTATTGTGTTATAGCGAGAGTCGTTTTTTATTTGAATTACGTTGCGGAGTGATTCTTCTGTACTTGTACATATGTATTCTGTACTAGTAGTTATAGATTTAATTATTTCACCAAATAAACGTAATAGGAAAAATAAACGAAAAGGAAGGAAGGGAAAGGAAAGGAAGCTCTGTTGTAAACTTTGTTGTATTTTGGTTACAGTTACAGTTTAATTGAATTTGTTAATTAAGTTATCCTGACAAGTGTTGTGAATTATAACCATTGTTTAACATTGGTGTTTACTTTTATTTTTATATCCACTTCTGAGTTTCCCAACAATATATATATAAATAAATTGTCCACAGGCTAACAGTAGCCTGGTCGCACGATCCCATCGGTAGCGCATGGCGACCAGGCGCCAGGCCGCTGTAAATTAATTTGTTTTTATTGTTACTACACGACCTATTTATTAACAAATACGAAGTGACGTTCCATTGAGCAACGGTCAATAGATTCGTTAGCTGGGTGGTCCCGCCTCCCGGTGATACTTGTCAACTTAACTACGAGATACGCTATCAACTATGAGTTGCTAACACCGAGACCTTGACCGCGTCAAGTAACATTACGTTTTTTTTTATTGATGCGATCTAACGCTCCACAAACTGTCAATTATTCTCACGTTTCTGAAAAGCAAACGGCAGTACCCACGCATACCTATACAAGTCATGTACGCAGTGACCAACACACGATCAATAATAGTCGTGCACCAGAAACGTGAGAATAATTGACCGTTTGTGGCTAGCGTAAGCGGGTTAACTTGTTAGGAGTAGGATGAAAATTCCACACCCCTTTCGGTTTCTACACGACATGGTACCGGAACGCTAAATCGCTTGGCGGTATGTCTTTGTCGGTAGGGTGGTAACTAGCCACGGCCAAAACCTCCCACCAGCCATTGTAACACTCTTCAATATTTAATTTAAAGCCTCAATAACTCAGTGGTAAAGGGGCCGAAATTATCACCGAGGTGGTGGTTTGATCCCCGCCCACTGGACTATGTTGTACCGACTCCGTCTTTTCCGACAAATTGGAGAGGTACAGGAATTTTGGTCATATTTCAAAATACACAGCAAATATTCCTTAAAAACATATATATTGTAAGAAAAGAGTAGTCTATGGGTTATTTAAGGATAGGCGAGAATTATTTGAGTAATTAGAGAGTTAGTTAGCAGTTAGAGTTATAGAGTACCCTTAAATCTACACCCAGAGTCGCAAACCTCTGGGACTCATCAAGGTTATTCTTTGCCATTACATTTTGATTTGATTTGTTAATTAAATCACTTTTGATTTCCGCGGTGTAACCCCTTTTTTTTTCGTTTTCCATTCCTGTTTCCGTTTTCCGTTCTTGTGAGAATCCGGTATTGTTGGCCCTATAACATTCACAAATAAAGTGGCTTGTTATATGTTAAAAAATCATGTCAGGCTATGGGATTTTATCCCCGTATTCTCATGGTAACTACGGGTAAAACCGCGGGGCGTCAGCTAGTAATTCATAAAGAGCATATTGAACCGACTTAATCGGCTTTTAAAACGAAAATTATTCTAGCTTTCACAAACAATACAATTCGGAACGATTTTCAACGGCAGTAGACATGCCATAAAATAGGCGCCTACCTAAATATGCAAAACCTGACATTTTATGTCCTCGTGGAGTTAAGTATAGAATTTAAATGTGTTATATTTATTGTCCACTAAGATGACCATATTATGTATATTACATAGTATTAAGCCATACGTTATATTTTTTACTAGGTATACTAGGTAATATTGATAATTTGTGTATTAAAAAAATACATACAGACAGACAATACAGACAAAATAACTTTGGGGATTAGTAGCTCTACTATAACGTTTCCTACTAATATTATAAACGCGAAAGTTTGTATGGATGTTTAGATGTTTGTTTGGATGTTTGTTACTCTTTAACGCCGCTAATACCTACTGAAGCTAAAATTTGGAATGCAAATAGATTGTAAATTTTAGTCTGCATTAACACATAGGCTACTTTTTATCCCTAAAAAATCCATGGTTTCCCGAGATTTGCAAAAACTGCTGATTTTGATAATAATAATGTTTTTTACTCTTTCACGCCTCGACTACTTAACCGAATTAGCTGAAATTCGGTATTGAGATACCTATATTATAGCATAGATTAATACATAGGTTTCTTTATATCTCGTAAAAAACAATGGTTCCTGAGGGATTTGTGAAAAGCTAAATTCCACGCGGACGAAGTCGCGGGCGTCCGCTAGTATACCTGTTTTCACGATCGTGAACGATCTCACAGCGAAAAGCTTCTAACGCTAGCCACCCACCATCCGATTAGCCCAAAATGCCTGCAGTGCTAACGGCTTGACATCGGATAAAACTGATCGTTTGTTGGTCGCGATCGGCATGATGCACATCGCGACCACTTAATACTTAAACCATAAACAACTACTTAGTAATAAACACACCTTGATATAAAATACTCGTACTTAAAATGTCAATCGAGTTAACATTTCACACGAGTTCATGGAAATTACAAAGTAGACAATTGTATGATGTCAGCAAATTCATTAAATTCTTACCTCGGCAGTGGCTTAAGCGCAGCTTAAGTGTTTTATGTTCTGTGGTATTAGCACTAAGCACATATTCCTCATTAACAACCCATATCCGGCTCATTGTTGAACACGAGTCTCCTCTCAGAATTACAGTTAGGCTAATGGTCCGCCACGCTGGCCCAATTGGTAGATTTCACACACGCAGATAATTGATATAATTCTTAGGTATGCAGGTTCCCTCTCGACGCTTTTTCTTCACCGATTGAGACACGTGATATTTAATTTCTTAAAATGCACACAACTGAAAAATTGGAGGTGCATGCCCCGGACCGGATTCGTATTTATAGAGGTGATATCCAATGGACTATCACGGTTCTTAAGCACATATTAAATCGAGCCATTTATATAATAAAGATTTTGGTTTTTCAAACAGTTGTATCCTGTGATTGTACAGCTTAAACCAGAACCGAACAAGTATAAAGTCAAACAGGCTTAGTTGACTTTACCCTCCCAAAGACGCCGAGATACCGAAAACGGCGGGCGTCCACAGTCCGCATCGTTCGCATCGGACGCATCGTATCAAACGGATTTTAGTATTCATTGTATACAAAGTCATACAATTGCGTCCACCGATCCGCATAGTAACGGATCGCATCGAATGTTTTATCTACCGTAAAATTAACACTCCGTTTGATGCGATGCGTCCGATACGAACGAGTACGATGTAGATAAGTGGACGCCTACGTTAACCGTGCTGCTTGAATCTGCAGCCAAGCCATCTGGATGAATTAATTTTTATTACTAAACTGTATGCTATGCAAACAGTGGCAGGAATACCACTCAAAATAGCCTACATGCCTAGTGGTGCAAAATAAAACTGCAGACGGCCAGGTGCTTAGTGTTAGTGTTAGCGGAGCCAAGTGGGTGAAGCAGTGAGGTATTATTGAACATTCTTTATTATATTATTGTACGGGTTTCGGTCGAGGTCAAGTATTTTTTTCAAAATTTAATTTATTTTAATTAGTCATGATTTAAGCATGATTTATACTCTAAATTCTACCCCAATTAGCTAAATTTTATGAGAATGCGCTTAAGCAAATAATCCAACAGATGGAGCTCTAATTTGACGGCCTCCGCGGCGCAGTGGTATGCGCGGTGTCTTTACAAGACACAGGTCTTGTAAATCCACCGCGGTTTGATCCCCGGCTGGGGCGATTGAGGTTTTCTTAATTGGTCCAGGTCTGGCTGGTGGGAGGCTTCGGCCGTGGCTAATTATATATATTTATAGAACGGTAAAGGAGGAACGAGATCAATGCCGCAAACTTTGTAATTTAGACCTTACGTGTGTCTAAAACTAAAATACAAAAAAAATATTCTGTGAGCCATTTAAAACATATAATCGCTGTATCTATTCGTTATTCATGTTGTTTTGAATCCCAATTCAAATTAGCATTCTTGCGAGTAAAGTATTTTAGCTAACATCTGTGACTGACAAAAATTATTGCCATACTAAAAAGCAATTTACAATCCGCCAATAACTTCCTTATGGCCGTGAGATAATATGAAACAATTAAAGTTTCGCGCACATTGCGTAGCGTTCAAGGTTGCGGTACTAATTAGAGGGTGCGCCTGTTTGTGGTCTTGTGATTGGTGGAACAGAACATTTCATCTTCACACTATTATTAATATTTTTTTGACTCATTAGAAGGCTCAAAGTCACTCAGCGGGCGATGGAGCAAGCTATGCTTGGAGTTTCTCTGCGTGATCGAGTCAGGAATGAGGAGATCCGCTGACTAACAAAGTCACTGACATAGCTCAGCGAGTCGCGAAGCTGAAGTGGCAGTGGGCAGGCCACATTGTTCGAAGAGCCGATGGACGTTGCTCTCCCAAGGTGCTGGAATGGCGACCCCGCACCGGAAAACGCACTGGTGGACCGAGGATATCAAGCGGGTTGCAGGGAGCCGCTAGATGCTGGCGGCTCGAGATCGTTGTGCTTGGAGGTCCATGCAAGAGGCCTATGTCCAGCAGTGGACGTCTATCGGCTGATAAGGTAAGGTAAGGTAATATTTTTTTGGAAAGATGGGTTGCCATGGAGACTTGCGTTTGGGGGCATGATTACGTACTCAAGATGTTTCGTAGGATATAATATAGCGGACGCTCGCGTCTTCGTCTGGGTGAATTTTACTTTTTCACAAATCCTTCGGGATCCATGGATTCCGGGAAAAATTCCGAGATAAAAAGTAGCCTACGTGTTAATCCAGACTATAATCTATCTCTACTTCAAATTTCAAGTGTTGCGGCGTTAAAGAATAACAAACATCCAAACATCCATACAAACCTTTGCGTTTATAATATTAGTAACATAGAGTGACAGCCCTAGATACTCGTACTTGAAACAACGATAAGGAGACACCGCAAATGAGTACTCAAACGTATGGCTTTTGAAAAGACTCTGAAGTGGATCAGGGCTGTGGTCGAGCTCCAAATACTTGCCACTAAAGAAGAGGCTGTGGCCTGTAACATGAGAGTAACACATTGTTAGACCTCGTTCACACGGAGAACAAACCGTTAGATTCCTATTTTAAAGGTTTTTTTAACCGACTGTCGACGGAGTATTATGTTTATGTTGAAGTAATCAAAGAAGGTAGTGGGAAGTGGCTGGATGAGGAAGGCGGAGGATTGTGCGCTTTTGGGCTATGTCCAGCAGTGGATAGATACAGGCTGATGATGAATCGAAGTCGCATTTTCAAATTATATACTCGTACAATTACTCAGAGTCTTATTAAGTGATGGTGTCAAACTATGATATCAATCAGAAGAAGTAACTTTATTGCACATAAAATACAAAAATAAATAAAAATCATTAAAAATTAATAGTTTAAACTAAGAATTAGTATAGAAAGGCTATTTTATTTCTATAAGCAAATTTTACCGTCGCAGGCGTCCTTCCCTGACGAGAAGACAATCAGGTTCTCACCTAGTGCAATAATATCTTTACTAATTCAAAATAATTAAAAAAAATTGGGTAGAATCGGAAAAATAAATTTCTCTTAAGGCAGTGAGAGAGCAAAATAAGGTGGAAAATTAAGGTAACCTAATTTTTAATACAATCCGATGTATTCTATAAGTTATTAAATACAAGTGTAATAAATGTCATGTGAATGTGCCTTTACACCGGGATCGTTTCGACAACTTTTCATCGTATGTAAAAATCATTGCGGTGTTCAACAGTGGGCCGATTTAAATCGGTCGCGTCCCGATTTCTCGGAAAGTGACAGTGTCATCGCTATAACATAGATCTTGCGTAAAATATATCGCTCGCTGTGTTTATTCACGAAAATATTTTTGTTTCAGCGTGCGACAATGACATTTCAAATATTAAAAAAAAATATATATTTAAAGTCGTTGAAAACTTGTTGCTAGAAAGCTTTTAAGTGTTATGTTAATTTTATTATCAATTTAACACTTAAAAAACGTTTATTGATCGATGATTATTAATCGACGTTGAATGATATCCGCTCGCTATCCTTTAAATAGTTATTTATGACTAGCAACCTCAAAGGTGAGGCACGTTGTAGGATGTTGTCCTAGCGAGTGCGCCGTGCAAGTTGGTGCTATAGAGACGATTATTTCCGTTAAGCAGGCTCTACACTCACGCACGAAGTCGCGCCGTGAATTCACGACGTAAAATTCCACACTAGAACGTGTTTCTTCACACTCGCAATTTTTCCAGTTTCGTTTGTACTTAGTTCTCTTAACGAGAATAGACTACGTTAAAGCTGTTGACGAATTCACGACCAGATATTCTATACTAAAACTATTTAGAGGTAAAGTTTGGAGATGATCTCTGGTTCTACTAAACCACTAGAAAGCCACGTTATTTGTGAGTATCATAGGCTATATTTCAAGTGCGTGAAACCGCAAGGCGTCGGCTAGTCTATACTAATATTATATAGAGGAAAGATTTGGTAGTTTGTTTGTATGTATTGAATTGGCTCTGGAGCTACTAAACCGATTTGAAAAATTATTTCACTGTTGGGAAGCTACACTATCCCCAAGTGCTATAGGATATATTTTATCCCCGTATTAATACGGGAACGGGAACCACGCAGGTAAACTGCGCGGTGTCTGTCTGCTAGTAATAATTAATAATACGCGAAGTACGTATGCAACTCTACTCTCACGGTTCAAGCTTATGCGCCATTTCCTTCGCGAGTGTAGGGTGCTAATTCTCTAACCTGTTCGGTTCCAGAAAACAAAAGCCAATTAGAACTCTTTTGATTTGAGTGGTTTTCCACAGAAGATATCCTTTAAAATATTTTTTTGTTTTATTCCATGATGATTTAATAAAACCACTGAACCAATCGGAGCAGCGTGGTGGGATTCTCTTTTATTAAGTGGGGGGGGGGGGGGGGGAGTTTGTGTGTGATGATGATGATGATGATAATGTTATATTTTTAGTACAAACATAGCGTACCTATATATACAAAAGTCAAACAAATTAGGTTAACTTTAACTTCCGAAAATCACCGAGTTCATAATAACAATGTTACGTTATGTACGAGTAGGACTTATTTATTTCATTCACTGTATGTATAAAAAATCTTTCCAGAAAGACTATACACGTAAAAATACACACAAACATTTGACATGTGACAACGAGCTACTTGTGTGCCACGTGTATTTCCCGCCTTTCATGAATCGTTCACATTTCCAATTCAAATTCCTCTATATTGGCCTTGAATCTCGTATAAACTGTTTACAGACAGACCTCATTTTAATGATAATATTTGTGTACAATAGGCGCAAATAACTATGTGCATAACAATGTTTGTCAAATCTAAGCAAACAATACATTTCTTACATATATGTTTTATAAGCATATATTTGGCTAAGTCTTGACCAACTTTCAAAATTAAATATTTGCTTTTATTACATTCGAAACAATCTGTCAATCAATGTTTTTAAAGATTCGATAACTTTTTATGATTTAAACACAAAGCTTATGAAATAGTTATTATGCGACAAATAGAGATGTAAAAAATACTCGGCAAATATCACGTAATTTTTTTTCTGAATGAAACAAAAAAAAATATACTATTTTGGTAAATTTAATCCAGATTGTACATGCTTAAGATTTAATCTTAAGCGTAATCGTAATACGATTAAGATCATTTCCTAATTTGTTCTAAAAAAAATAATTTCATTTATACCTCGACGTTATACATTTACTGACTGTCCAATCGCCATCCCTCATGAAATGAATTACAATAGATATTCTTTTTTAAACTACACAGTACTTACGATTTAAGTATTCTATTGTTAGATTTTTATTATACTTATAATTAAACTCTCAGCAATATTGATTACTAGTCTTAACTAGTCGTAAATAAAAACACGAAGCAAATTTTCTTTTCTTTTTACAATAATAATCTAACACATTTACGTAAGAAACCCACATTTTGAAAAATCTCACGTGAGATTGGGGGATGGGGGGAGGGGGTTGAAAAAATCTCACGACATCTTACCAAGGGGGGGGGGGGGGAGGGTCAGAAATTTCTAAAAAACACCTCACGTAATTTATGAACGCCCCCTAACTTGTAAAGAATAAAAAAAAAATCATTAAAGACAAAATAAGTAGCCAGTATTTAAATTATGCGCTAAAAATCGTAGCTGTACGCAGAGCTCTGGTACGAGTAGGACGTATGATTCAAATGCAGGGACAGTTGAATGGCGATGTGCAATATGATAACCTCAATAACCTCGGTCATTTCGTTCGTAAAATCTCGAGACACAAGCCGGTAGCTGAGATATTATGCGTAAAGACATGTATCCACTTAAAGCTACTAATACAACGGCATGAAAGGACATAAGCGTATAAATTTATATTGTAGAACTAGCTGACGTCACGCGGTTTCACCTGCGTGGATCCCGATCCCGTAGGAATAAGGAGATAATATTATATTGCCTATAGCCGTCCTCGACAAATGGGCTATCTAACACTGAAAGAATTTTTCAAATCAGACCAGTAATTCCTGAGATTAGCGTGTTCAAGCAAACAAATAAACTCTTCAGGTTTATATTAGTATAGATTCTAAAAAGTGATATATTATAAGTGTGATAATTGAAAGTGTCAATGACACTTTTAAAGTATATACACAGAGTGATCATAAAAGACGGAAGTAAACACTTACGCCGGAAGTCAAGTCACACCTTAGCAGTATACTTTACAAACTTGGTAACTTGTTTCGCATAAGTGGTACTCAGGTCAATTAACTATGGACTCGAATTCACCAACAATTGTCTGTTTTTTTTAAGGGGACGAGGTAGAGTCACAAAAACATTTATTACATTACATTCATTCTTCATATCTGTTTTAAATATTAGGCTCAAACATTTCAAGAATATTTTTTATTTCAACTTCGTTCGTGTAAATTTTTATTCAAATACCCGCAGAAATCATTTAATTATATCATATAAAATAATTCAATCAATCTTAATCTTAAATTACAGCCAAATCGGTCCAGTAGTTGCAGTTTGATGAAATGATAAACATACACATTTACAAATTTTCGCCTTCATAGTATAGTATTATATTAAGACAAAGAAAAGAAGGTGGACCACTTCAAAAATAAGGAAAAGCGCAAAGGTGATGTGCTATAGAAAATAAGAAAATGATAATGACGATGATGATTATATAGAAAATAAAGAAATTGGACAGGTCATTTAATGAGGACAGATAGAGGAAAATGGATGGTGTCCTCGAAACGGAAAAGACATCAAGGACGTCAAATCAAAAGATGGGAGGATGATTTAACAAAAGTATGGAGGAAGTTAGTTAGCACGAGACAGTGATAAGCGTAAAAAAGTGGCGGAGACATATGTCGATGAACAACCAGATTAACAAATGATTTAACTTTAATTATAAATTAAAAAAAAATAGAAAATTTGACAATAAGAAAAGTCGAAATGTTAAAAGATCAGCGAAAAAGACTTTTATATGATATTAAGATATTGTGGTATAGATTGCATTTCATGGAGAGTGGCCCTTTCTAGATATGCCATAAAAGCAAACAAGGCTGACAGACTCGAGATAAAAGGAAACACAAACGCTAAATGTCTTCCAGAGTCTAGACAAACGACAAAATTCCTTAGCCTATTATAGCGTTTACAGTATTTGATAACATTTAAATGTCCATTGTTGTAATAATCTATATACTACACTATAACTATTGGCGCTAGTCTACGTCCGAAAATTTGTTGCTCTTCGAATTCCTTCTATAAAGTCTACGTCACCTCACCTACATGAGTCTTTCTATCTACACAAAAATAATTTCGACAATCTACTAAGATGTTGTTCTAGAAATTAGTCAATGTAAATAAACATACCAGAAAAATATTATATTTACAATATTTGTTTAAATTACCAAAACATTCCTATTTAATTGTAGATGTTATGATTGATGATTGATGTATTAATTATATTGCATGAATTGAATTGCGTATTTTTACACCTACTTTTAGTTCTAGTTGGCAAGGAACATAGTCTTCTTTGAACAAATTCAGTAATAGAGATGATGAAATACCTGGATAAGAGGAGAAACAATGAATTAGAACATTAGCACAAAAAATTATAAACTTCTTGGGATACAAGGAAGATGAAGATAACCTAGTTAGTGCTTTTTCACCAACTTTACCATAAAACTTTTAACATTAACATAAAAATATTAAATGTAATGCCAAATAAGTTATCGACTAGAGTAGAATAAACACGTAAATACTAAATACCTACTCTGTTTAAGTTGTCAAATGCAAAAAGATTTCATTATACCTACTTAGGTATTTAATTAACAGGTTTCACTTGTTAATGAGAATTTTCAAAAATTTTGTTATTATTACCTTTGAGTTCTTCGTACTAGAGAAAACGTCACTCATCACTCCTGCATCCAGTTTAACTGCGGCGATATCGCTACACTTCATCTATATCTATACTAATATTATAAAGCTGAAGAGTTTGTTTGTTTGATTGAACGCGATAATCTCAGGAATTACTGGTCCGATTTGAAAATTTCTTTCAGTGTTAGATAGCCCATTTATCCAGGAAGACTTATAGGCTATATATTATCCCCGTTTTCCTACAGGGACGGGAACCACGCGGGTAAAACCGCGCGGCATCAGCTAGTACTTCATAATGCTTGTTGCTAGCATAATATGATGAGCGATACGCGAAGAGAAACGTAGTGAATGGCGCTTACGTTTTGGTCGCAAGAAAACCAAATTTTATAAGCGGTCTTATGCTGCATATTTTAATAATGTGGGTACACTTAACTATGTTATAGAGCTGCGGTAAAATACTCACTTAACATCAGGTAAGATCGCAAGGGCTAACTTGTCATAAAAAAAATGCGTGCGTACAAAGTACACATGTCAGAAGAGAAACTTCTTTGGCGAAGTAATTTATAAATCTTGTTTATATTTATACAAATCTAAAACTTTAGATTTCCGAGACTAAGAGGAAGGGGAAAAAGGAAGATAGGTTAGGAATTTAATTGTCATTAAAATATAAAAAGTGTTGAAAATTAATATAAATTATAAATTTAATTTTTTCAATTTATTTCCTTAATATTTACGATTGCGATTACATTAAATGCGATTTCTCTCTCTAGTTCAATCTTTTTCACTATAGCTCTCTCCCACCTCTCACTCCATAGCACTGTGCGTGATACGACGTTCGCTCTGTCTCACTTTTTCTCTCAACCTTTCTCACTTGCTTGCTCCCTACTCTCACTCCACGGCTAGTTGCTTCATGCTACGTCCGCGCTGTCTTACTCTCTCTCAATCGGTCTCGATCGCTCTCTCTCTCTTTTTCGACACTTCCGTTGCATACCGGCGTGACGTTACATCTGTAAAAATTTTACCCTCATGCGCCTAAAGAAGTTTCACTTCGAAAACGCCAATCAGCCAGCCCTGCGCAGGCACCCGTTCCTTTTATGTTTCACCATGATTTTCGTTTGTAAAAGCTTCTCTAGTAGTAAATAGTAACTCAATGCCTACAACCTTAATCCTTGTTAAGCCATAAATAAATTTTCGAAAGTAACCTTTTATGTAACAGTGTTAATGATCATTGTAAATTATCTGCATACGTGTGATTAATCGGCCATTTAAATTGTAAATAAAAAATAATTCAAGATCGAAGCATGGACGCTGACCTACTTTTACGGTATTCAATCCAAATTATATTTAACGAGCCCATGCCTGCCTGTGACATTATTTAAACCCTTTAAGATCTTACATGAGATAATCGTTTAAAAATTTTGGCTAAAGAATAAACGGATAAAAATAACGTATCATTATCAGCCTATTTTAAAAGCCGACTACAGGGCTAGGCCTGCCTTTTTAATGGAGCGATAATATGGAGCTTATACCCACCACGCTGCTCTAGTGCGGGTAGGCGGGATTATGGTAAGCGTCGAGTGATCCGCATTATACGGATCGCACGAATCTACCGTAAAATAAAAAAAAAACATTTATTTATTTCAAGTAGGCTTAGTTTACAAGCACTTTTAAAACGTCAAATTTGACTGTTTGTTATTCTACCACTAATCCGTTTCATTATAATTAATTCGACGTGTCCGATACGTACGATGCGGATCTGTGGACGCCTGCCTTTAAGGTGATTTTGCTAAATCCTTTAACGAACATTATCAGCTGTTAATGATAATGACCGGGAGCAACAGCTAAACGTGCTCTCTGAGGCATAGGGGGTAAACCCCCTACCAAACTCCAGCTTGAGAATTTTAACTGAAAATTTCTTTAAATAAAGAAAAACTCAGTATCTCAAAACAACTTATCATCATCATTAGCAATCCATTTTCGGCTCACTGTTGAGCTCGAGTCTCAGAATGAGAGGGGTTCGGCCAACAGTCCACCACACTGGCCCAATGTGGATTGGCAGACTTCACACATGCAGATAACGTTAGCTGCAAATGCGATGAAAAGCGAGGATGCTTCGTCGCATAGAAACACAGTCTTGACTGTGAAACTCAAAGGTGTTTAGAAAGCATGTAAAGTTCGAGGCACAAATAGTTTTATGTGAAGACATAAATATCTTCTGGCTAGTATTTTAAGGTTACATTTATTTACTTACTTCGTTAGCAGTTAAAACCAACTTTGGTCATTATAGAACTTGAATATGCGTAGTAGCAAATTGACCGTCACGTAGTTTTCCTTTCAAAAATTTCAAAAACGAAACAATCTACTGAACTGATTTTGAAAATTATTTTATCAATAGAAAGCCTAAGCAATCTCTTAGCAATTTCTTTTAGCAATCGCAATCTTAAGATTCCTTTGCGCATTCGACTCCTGCGTTGTTACATCTGGCTCATACTTCTATACGAAGCCTGGACAATAAAAGAGAACATAAGGAAACGTATAGAAGCGTTTGAATTGTGGACGTTTAGACGCATGCAGGCTATCAGTTGGACTCACAAGTCATCACTCATCAAGTGACGAATGCTAAAGTTCTGCGACGCGTCAATCAGAAGCGTGAACTTACTTGATCGCGTATCTAGGGCACGTGCTACGACACGAGAGATGCGAGCTTCTACAGCTCATCTTGACGGGAAAGGTTGCTGGTAGAAGAGGCGTTGGTCGCAGAAAGAAGTCTTGGCTGAGAAACATAAGAGAGCGGACCGGGATCGCGAGCGCCGCACAATTATTTCGCCTCGCAAAGGATAGAGACGAGTTCAAGAAACTGACTGCCAAACTTCGCTAGTCGGAGTGGCAACCTAAGAAGAAGAAGAATTGAAAGCCACGGTATTTGTGAGTGTCTTAACATATAATAATAACTTATCCCCGGAGAAACGGCGGGGCGTCGGCTATATATAAAATGGCAAATAATTCAAAGAAACATGTATTCCGAATGTAAAATTAGTCCTGCAATGGCGGGCGCAGTTACACCGGTGAAAGGTCCTCGGTGGATTTACAGCTGTTCAAAGATCCAGACGATATAGCGGGCCCTTGTTGTTACACAAGAAACCACTCTCTATCTGAATCGATGCTTTATTAACATCGATATCGTAAGCTCAGTTTAATAAATGTTCTGTGTTGGGCACTCGAGATTTCATTATGAATTACTATCTATGAAGACCTCCGTGGCGTAGTGGTATGCGCGGTGGATTTACAAGACAAGAAGTCCTGAGTTCGAGAGCAGCTGGGCCGATTGAGGTTTTCTTAACTTTCAGGTTCAGGTCTGTCTGGTGGGAGGTTTTGGCCGTGGCTGGTTAACACCCGGTAACCGGCAAAGACGTACCGCAAAGCGATTTAGCGTTCTAGTACGATGTCGTGTAGAAACCGAATGGGGTGTGGGAAAATACACACCCCTATTGTGGTGCAAATGCACCGCGCATACCACTGCACCACCGAGCCAAATGAATTTAGTCAAATCGTGCGTGATATGAGGTTCTACTCGTAAGTAAGCCGGTGCAAGAAATGGTTTTCAATTTATAAGCAGAATTTCAACAATGAATGCTAAAGGCTGTTTGCCGAATCACACGGGCCTGATAATTACCAGATACGATATGCCAGATATTTCAATCAAAATCTCATAATGATAACCCTTGAACGGCTGTCAATGCTCGAGGCACGGTGAAAGGTTCCTGTGGACCGTTTATTATCCAGCGTCCAGATCTTTGGCCAAGTGTACCGCGACAGTGTAGGGTTACGAAAACTGTTTTGCAAAGTTTAGTCAGAATTCCTGTGTTGTTTAAATAAGGTTTCCGTTTTTATACGTACGTACGTTTGAGACCCTAAAAATCAAAAAGTTGTTTTTATTTAGGAAAGTTACAGCAACATATTCCATTTTAATTTCACTACTGCTTTATCTAGCTACCGAATCATCATTATCAACCCATATTCGGCTCACTGCGGAGCTCAAGTCTCCTCTCAGAATGAGAGGGATTAGGCCGATAGTCCACCACGCTGGCCAGTGCGGATTGGCAGCTATCGAATGGATGATTATTTTCCTAACCTGTGTATTTAAAAATGTCTCATACTTCGACAGGCTCTTCAGTGTGAACCGTTTCACGGATATAATAGGAGTAGAAAACAATAGATTTGTCTTTTTTGTTGACACCACTTACAAATCAACTCGGCATAATTAGAATATGTTTATTATGTCCAGATGTTCTCATTACTTTTTGTGAAAATGAGTGTATGATTTTTTAATTATAATTAATTTAATTTTTATTCTGTGTGTAATTATTTAATTGTATTATTTTTCTGGTTAGTAAATTATCTAATCGTCAGTATAATTGGCAACAATCGTTTGTGCACAAACAACCTCTCACCTACCGTATACCTTCGCCATACACACAATTCGACAATCACGACAACACACAAAAAACTACGAAAATACGGTTTGTACACATACTAAAAATTAGCAAGCAGTTTACAAAAAGGTTATCAATCCACCAAGCAACCAATTAAAACGTAAAAAGAATAAATAAGAGACCCAAGGAAGATAAAGTTATACTGCGGTTAGCATCGAAATAAATTGTTAAATGGGCCCCTCCATATTAGAGAACGCACAATTTTATGTCAGTACCCAAAGACGTGCGCGCACATCTTATCTTAGTACGTAACAAGCGCATGCTGTGAGTGGACGTGGACTTAAAAAAATATTTACTGATTTTTCTTATTTTAATCCCTTAATTATGCATTAGTGTTCATTTTGGAAGTGTAAAAACACAAGCCACAACATGAATAAAGAGAAATGTGTTACGAGTGATGACGTACTCAACGTGCGAAACCAATGACAATTTCACAACGCTTTGAGGCCCATCTAACGATCTACGATCGATGGCGGTTAATATATCAGGGCTTACAGACTGAGTGTCTACTGCAGGTGCACAACCTTTATTGGTAAGCACGGATATTATTATGTATATTTATGCAATCGCACCTAAGCTCAGCGCCCAGTAACGTGATAGAGGTTAATTTGCATGTACACAGGCCACAGGAGTCCGTTAGTTGTTGCAAACGCTTGAGTAGTCGCCTCTTAATTGGCAAGTTCTCTGTGCTATCTGTAGTACTTGTTAAAACTATGTGTTAAATGGTTTTGGTTTCAGTTAGCTTCAAAAGCGATTCTACATCCCACTCACGGAGACTGTTTTTTTTTATTCTATGACAAGTTAGCGTTTGACTGCAATCTCATTTAATGTTAAGTGACGATGTTGTCTAAGATAGAAGCGGGCTTACTTGGAAAAGGTACAAACTACCCGCGTTTTAGTGGATAGGTATATTATGCCCAACAAAACCTATACGCTTTTCCGAGTAGAGAATATACACAATGCAAAAGGATTTGTGTATCTCTTGTTTCGAAAAATGTATGACACACCATTGATAATAATTATATGCCTTATAATTTATTCATAAGTAAAAGACCTTTTATTTTCCGACAAATAATTTAGGGAAGATTAGAATTTTTTGACTATGATACAAAATATGACTTTGGCGGAGAGATGAGAGATAAAAAATCGGTTATACCAAAAGTAGACAATAAGGATTTAATTTGTTGAAAAATTTACAAACTTGGCGTACTTAATAGATGTTCTTTTTTGCTCCAAAAACATAAAAACTCACGCGGATGTATATATGTAGTTATTTGCCATAAATTATTTATGTCATGTTTGGACTCTTCGTAGAAATCACTCAATAATTGTTCAACACATTTAACAATATCTGTATTCCAACAACGTACTGGCAAAAACAGTGATATCATCCCATTGTTAAGTCCAAAAATAATTCCGAGAGATGAAATTACCATAAAAGTAACGTTCTTCTACTTTAGATACTTTACAAAGCGTTTTGAACTACTAAAGTATACGACCATAAGGCCGAAAAACGTATAAATAAAAAACGAAAATCTTACACAGCAAAAATATGAGTATCGGCTTATATTTTTTTAATAAGTAGTATATTTGACGAAGCGGGAAACCTACCTGATATTAAGTGGAAAGCCCAAAGTATTGGAAAATATTCTAATGTAAGTTCTATCGACCAATAGCATGATGTCTTGAAGAAAATGTAAAAATAATTTTTAGTGATTTGCTTCCCAAAGCCTTTACGATCCTAACTCTGTAATTACCTGCTGTTATTCCGACGGTAAGAAAATAGGCAATATATTATGGCTGTGCTAGTGCGAAGGAGCTTATTGGGAGTTTATTGGTTGTTTTTACTGTATTTTATATTTTTCGTCTCGTTGACGTATTGCTCATTGTTTAGGAAGGTATGTGACAAGTTACCGATTTTGCAACTTCGATTCTTATGTGAACGTATTAAGGTTTAAATTAGTGTGGTTTTTAGTGGTCAAAGGAGATGAGTTCTTCGGCGTATTCCCATGACCGTTACCTACATTGCTAGTGTCACGTCAGCCAGCGGTTCTTGAAAGGCGGCGCATACATTACTCTGTACATGATGAATAAATGGGTACCTATGCTAATGTAATAAAGGTAATACCTATTAAGTCTCAATGACTTCACTATTCAGGACTCGGATCAAAGAAATCTAGGGTTCGATTGTTTTTTTTTTTTGATTGTGTACGTGCCGTAAGTTCCTTAATGGGGCCTCAGAGGCATCACCGGGGGGTTGGGGTCAGCGCAGAAGCATCACCTGATGGGGCCCGAAGGCAGAAACAGAGTAGATGGGAGGAACAAAAGCTTTCTCTCTCTAAGGGCGTCTCCTCTGAGAATCCGACCTCGGCTTAGAGGGCTGTTCAGCAAGGGTGTTATAGCCTGAGTGTATAAGTCCGGGTTTGATTCCTGGGCGTTGGAGTATTGACCTATCCACTTTTAATGATTTTCCGCTTATATGAAAGCTACGGGTAATATTTGTCATAAATAAACTTACAATGTGTTCACGATCCACACACAGGTACGATTTTATTATGGAGAATAACAAAAAATCTGACACAAAACTCATAATCCTAGCTAAATTATTAGTAGATATTACTCGTATCTATTGTATGGTGATAGGTGGTATTTCAAAATTTTAACATTTTAAAATTTTGAAATGTATCTTGAAAAATGCGTTTTACGTTTATGTTTTTGATTTTGGACTGTTAATCCAAAAACAAAAACATAAACGTAACGTACGTTACAGAAAACTGTAGCGGTCTAAATATTTATAGTTTTAGACACTAAAATTTACATTCTATTTTGTATTCAAGGTTTGTTTTTTTCGTTTTACATTTTTGAAATTCAAATGTGCGAAATGTTAGTCAATTCCTACGTACTATCGACATTTGAAGCAAGGCACACGCTCTAATGTCCTTTGTACTATTTATAAAAGCAATAAATCAGGCAATTTATACGTCCATACGGAATTGATTTACCTAACTAAAAAAATTGGATACATTTAGCGAGAATATACCTATTAGCATTTCATAGATTCACCGTCAAGGTGACGGGTCCATGGTATGGCAGAGTGAAAAACTCCGAGTGAAGCCCCGGACTTGCGACCAATGGGTGTAGGGTTAAGGAATTCCTTTAAAATTAGTTAACACCCCTTCTCCGCTACATTACATTAATAAATAAGAGTTAGACATAAGTCTGGAGAAATAGACAAATTACAACCAATACCGGCGCAATTTACGACTATAGTATGCGACTATAGTAAAATATGCAACCGCAATAGCTCAGCGGTAGTGGGGCCGGGTCCCCGAGAGATCGTGGTTCAATTCCCGCTCGCTGTCCTACTGTTGTACCCACTCCTAACGGCCTAATACAGTAGTTTCCGAATAGTTACTAGGATTATAACGTAACTAGCGGACGCCCGCGACATCGTCCGCGTGAAGCCCTACTCTATCCTTTTCCCGCCCTACAGCTACCCTACCATACCATACCCCTGCTAAACCCTACCCCTACCCTACCTCTAACTTACCTACCCTACCGTACGTTCTAAGCTACCTTTACACTAATTTTCTGCCAAATCGGTCCAGCCGTTCTTGAGTTATAAATAGCGTAACTTTCTTTTATAATATAATTATTTTTAGGTACTACCTAGCAAATATACGCGAGCAAAGTCACGAATTAAAGCTAGTTAATTATAATATCATTCAGGTCAAGTAGATGTAAAGTGACTCTCAAAGCCAGTCGTGGCGATTGTGCAACAGGCGAGCTTCAGCCAGTTCAGCCGTTATCTTATCAGTATCCAGCGATAGCTTATCGCGCATCTGAGGCCTACTTACTCACATAACAAGGAAACTAGACCTGATTACTGTTTACTACATCATTGGATAAGGTAATGGAAGTTTACTTTGATAACTGTTAAGGCGCCTCAACTGAGCTACAGTTAACACATCATCTTCATCATCATATCAGCCGATGGACGTCCACTGCAGGACATATCCCTTTTGTAGGGACTTCCAAATATCACGATCCTGAGCCGCCTGCATTCAGCGAGTGTCTGCGACTCACTTGATGTCGTCAGTCCACCTGGGAAGGGGTTGACCCCTTACGTTTTCTAGTGCGGGGTCGCCATTCCAGCACTTTGGGACCTAATACTGCGCAGATGATATCGTGGTTAGACGGTAGGTACCTGTCTATAATTTATTATTCGTCTTAATCTTCTATCCTACTATTATTATAAACTCTAAAGTTTGTATGGATGATTGTTTGGATGTTTGTTACTACTGGACCAATTTGGCTACTTTTCATCCCGGAAAAAATCATGAATCCCGAGGGATTTGTGGTGTTGTAAGGGGTAATCTTTGGATCTACTGAACAGATTTTTAAAATTCTTTTATCACTAGAAATCCACGTTATTTGTGAGTGTCACAGACTTCATTTTCGGCAGGTGAAACCGCGAGGCGCCGGTTAGTCCCAAATACACGAAGACATGCGGATTTTTATGCGTGCGTGCGTCAGCGTCAGACATGAGTCAACGCGTCAACTGTTCACAAGTGAGTTATGGCGCTCCGCGTACTACAGGAGATCGTGATCGGAATATATAAGTGCAAATTAAATTACATAGACCTTCTTAATTGGAAGCATTTAGAAAGCTCTTATGTAACATTTTGACGTCCTCTCTAAAACATTTCGTAGTCCTATGGTTCTTAATACTTAATATTATTAAGCTGAAGAGTTTGTTTGGTTGAACGTGCTAATCTCTGGAACTACTGGTCCGATTTGAATAATTCCGCTCCCGGAAGAATGAGAATACGGTGATAAAATATAACCTATGACACTCAAAAATAACGTAGCTTTCTAGTGGTATGGTAGATTACCTACGCTATATGGTGTAATCTCTGGATCTACTGTTATTGATAATATTAGTATAGATATGATTAATTTTAAGGAATCCCAATTGTGTTATCAAACGCTAAGAATGCGGCAGTAGGTAGTGATAGAATGAGCACATTTGCGAGGTGTTTTTCTCGTTTATAACGAGACGAAAATTATGCAATCTGAACTGATAGCGGTGATAACGTAATGAATAATTTTACAGATTTTGAATAATTATCTAATATACTAGTCCTTTTTATCTAATAATTTGCTAATAATTTATGGAGGTGCAAATGGCGCGTTTGTACGCTTAAGGGCCCTACTCACACATCTGCCGCAGGGGCAATCTAGGGTGCACGGCGGTTGTGGCGATATCGGGAGTATCTCTACACACTTGCCTGCCGTGCAGTGTTCCAGAATAAGCCGAGCTGAGCACACGTATTGAGAATGGCACCCATATTATCGACCACTCAAAAGATTGGAGTAGCCTTGGCGCTTTCTGTGGTGCTACCTCAAAAAAAAAGGAAAAGGAGATACTGGGTGAAGAAATGGCTACAGAAAAGAAGTGAGTTATGCCACATGAATATTATAAAAGTACACATTTTGATTCTACACTGTTTGTACGTGCACTCCGTGTGACAGCTGCTGACAAACTGACTGCGAAATTGCCCCAATCGCGCTACACACGCATCGACGGCAGGGACGACTTAGGGATCAAGGATAGTCTCGCGCCCCTGCCGCCCTGCCGCAGGGCCATCCTCCCAAATTGCCCCGGCATGCCTACACACATCACAATTAAGGATGCAATTAAGGGTCATCCCCACTCCTACACCCTAGATTGCCCCTGCGGCAGATGTGTGAGTAGGGCCTTTTAGATTTGATAAACTACGCCGCAACATTTGACGGCCTCCGTGCCGCAGTGGTATGTGCGGTGGATTTACAAAACGGAGGTCCTGGGTTCTATTCCCGGCTGGGCAGATTGAGATTTTCTTAATTGGTCCAGGTCTGGCTGGTGGGAGGCTTCGGCCGTGGCTAGTTACCACCCTACCGACAAAGACGTACCGCCAAGCGATTTAGCGTTCCGGTACGATGCCGTGTAGAAACCGAAAGGGGTGTGGATTTTCATCCTCCTCCTAACAAGTTAGCCCGCTTCCATCTTAGACTGCATCATCACTTACCATCAGGTGAGATTGTAGTCAAGGGCTAACTTGTAAAGAATAAAAAAAAATAAAAGCCAGTCAGATTTAAGAACAGTCATCATCATATCAGCCGATGCACGAATTTAGGTAACTTCGAATGTCTAAATTGATCGATCTATTAGCCCAAGATTTTATCATCCGAAAGTTTGTACGGATGTTTGTTTGGGTATTTGTTACTCTTTAACTCCGCAACTACTGAACCGATTTCGCTGAAATTTAAAATGAAGATAGATAATACCCTAGTTTAACACATAGGCTACTTTTCATCCCGGAAAAATCCATGGTTCCCGCGGGATTTGTGAAAAACTGATTCCACGCGGACGAAGTTTTGGGCGTCTGCTAGTATATTTATATACTACATAATACATATACATCCTTATAATGTATAAATACACCCAGACACAAGAAAACGCCCATGCTCATCATATAAATATTTTACAGTTGCGAAAATCGAACCCTCGGCCGTGGATGCAAAAAGCAGGGTCACTATCCATTGCGCCACGCGGCAGTCACCAATGCCAGCAGTTATTTTATAATGTGTGTGTATGTGAATAAAACGGTACGGACATTTCAGTTTTAATTTACACGAATAAAGTCTTAACTGTAGCTCCTGAAAGCTGCCAATTAAGGGACACTTAGCTCATTGTACGCGGTCACGTACAGGTGTGTGAATTCGTGACCGGCGCCGGCCTTCTGACCTACTTCTGCTAGGGCTGCCGACACCAAAGTCAAAGTCAGAAATATTTTATTCATTAAATCCTGACTAAAATTATAAATGCGCTACTGAGTTTGTGATTTGTTACACTTTTACTCGTATGTCTAACTAGCTGACACCGCGGTTTCACCGGCGTGGTTCCCGTTCCCGTAGGAATATGGGGATAATATATAGCCTATAGCCTCGATAAATGGGCTATCTAACACTGATATAATTTTTCAAATTGGAGCAGTAGTTCCTGAAATTAGCGCGTTCAACCAAACAAACAAACTCTTCAGCTTCATAATATTAGTAAAGTATAGATATAAGCCACTAAACTGATTTTAAAAATATTTTCTCAATAGAAAGCTACATTATCAGCAAGTCACGTTGGCTACATCTTATCACCGTATTCCCATGGAAATGTGAATTACGCAGGCGAATATTGCCCGAAAAAGGAATTAACTTTTGATCCATCCAATCAAATGCAAAAGAAGAAAACTCTATATGCTTTGTATGATTTGTAGGTTTTTCTTGCGAAATTATTTAAAGAAGCAGTAATTTTTTGGTAGTTCATTAATTTATAATTTTATTTTAATAATAAATTAGTTGTGTTCACACTAAAAGTAAAACTAGTAGCAACCTTAAATGAAATACTGCTAGTATTCCTTGCACACATTAACTCGAAGACTTGGTTTTGTTTTAAGATAAACCTTTTAAAGCAAGTGTCTCCTTGGGTAACTTTTATTTTGTAATATTAAGAACAAACCACATGTTCAGTGACGTTTTACAGCTGATAACCAGAAAGTTATCTATCTATCTGTAACCATTCAGAGTCAAGCATTATCATCCAGCCCACCAACCTGCAATAGAACAGCGTGGTGAGAAAAAATTAATTGGGAGCTCAGACTTACTTTGTGTTCTATCTATGATGAGGTCCTGATAGAACAGAAAAAAAAATAAGATAATGAAGATGATGATGATGATGATGATAATGATGATGTCAAATTGTTACTTTTTAATTTATTAATCTAAACATAGAAAACTAACATAGAAAAGATTCGTTTGTTTGCATTTGTTAAAACATCTGAACCGATTTGAAAAACTATTTCACTGTTGGGAAGTTACACTATCCCCGAGTGTTATAGGCTATATTTTATCCCCGTATTCCCACGGGAACCGGAATCACGCGGGTGAAACCGCGCGGCGTCTGCTAATAAGTATAATATATTTCAGTACTTACAGACCTCCAATTATTTCTAAATTCCCAAATTACCAAGAATGGTGTACGTACCTGAAAAAATAAAAATAATAAATTAACAACATGTACTAGAAAACAACTTACAAGCAAGCTACAATAAAATTGTAATTTCTATTAAGCTCATCATACGACAGACTACAAGCATTTGAGATGAAGAGAAGAGCATTCCTGACAAAAAATCATGTGTTAGCGAAAAAAATCAGATTCGCACTTAGTTTCTCTTTACTTATACGCAGGGCAAAGAAACTCTTCCAGCTTTTTTTATTATTTACAAGTTAACCCTTGGCTTCAATCTCACCTGATGGTAAGATGTAATCTAAGATGGGAGCGGGCTAACTTGTTAGGAGGAGGATGAAAATCCACACACCTTTCGGTTTCACATCGTACCAGAACGCTAATTCGCTTTGCGGTACGTCTCTGTCGGTAGGGTGGTCAAAGTGGTAGCCACGGTCGAAGTCTCCCAAGTCTTCCACCAGTCAATACTTCCGTTTTCCCCACCATCTACAATATGATACAGCGCAACTAACCGCTTGCCTTCCAAAGCTTCTATTAAATTAAATGTATTCTCTATTTATTGAATCAGTTATTTTGCAATAATAGACTTTGTGTTAAAATGTAAATATGTGGCATATATATGGCATTCCTTTAATTAGTGGTATCAGATAAGGACATGCTATCATGTGCGTTAGAAAATTACAATATAAAGTGTCGACTTTAATTAGGAATTTTAATGAGATAATGACCGGCGCCGGCGGCTCGAGGAAGCTATTTATTAATATATCACATAGTATCGTAATTATTGCCCCTATGTGACTGATGTACTTAATTGGGACACTCACGTATTACATATTACATCTTGCAATGCTTTTGTGTTCTGTGGTTAACTTGTTTTGTTTACAGTTATGAGTTCCAGCTAATTCACTAATTTGGTCTTTATTAACAACCGTTTAAAATAAACATCCATTTATTAACCATCGAATGTTTCGTATCCCTGTTCTGTCGACAATGTCTTATTTTTTTCACGAAATATGTCATTGACCCATGCTACGTCTGCTCACAGTGAGACCTACCCTTAGCACGAGAGTTAGAAAAGCGATACCCAGCGTTGGCGCTTCAAAGCGTTCAAATACAACAAATGCATTCCCAAGTACAATATTCGTATGTTCACACGACAGCGTTTTTTAAACACGATGCGTTTTTATCGAGCAGTGTTGCATTTTGGGCGTTGGAAATAGACCATGAATTAAATTAAGAATGTAAATAAATGCGCCAACGCTGGGTTTAACGTATAGCAATGAGGATTTAATCTATGGAGTCAGCATTGTCATTACCCGTATATAATATTTCTGAACCAAACAACGTAGCAACTGGAAGGTTTATAATGCGGGTAGGCATTAATCGATACTCCATACTACCCGCACATTAGCTTGGAAGAAGCAAGGGATAGCAAGGATCATAGCAATTGGAATGATGTCTCTGCCACTAGTGTGTAAGTATGTTTGTTCCTCGTTTATGCTGCGCCTACTGAAGCGATTTAGTTGAAATTTGGAATAGAAATAGGTTTTACTTTGAATTAATACGTAGGCTAATTTTCATCCCGGAAAAATCCATGGTTTCCGCAGGATTTGTGAAAAACTGAATTCTGCGTGGACGAAGTCGTGGGGTAGTTACATATAAAAGCGAAAGGTCACGAAACGTCGAAACTGTTTGCGTGCAAAAATGGAATTTGGCAGGGAGGTAGTTTATAGTTAGAAGACGTCCGCTAAAGGAAGGAAGAAGGAAAGGGCCGCATTAAGGATTATGGAGATATAAGGGCGGACGAATTTACGGGCGTCCGCTAGTATATGTGCTACAATTATCATCAAGAAAGACAGATAAGTAAAATAAACTGCCGTGTTGAAGTGAAATGAAATATCAAACTAAGTATTTTCGCCTACGCGTCAATGTATTGTGCGCTGTAGCAAAACGATCCTCAAGAAATGATCATAACTCTTAAACACTATTTCGCTCTACGTGCGGGGGCGGGACATATGATTGTACTTCTAGAACAATGGCTTCAAAGGATTTTGTACTTTGAATTAAAAATAATAGAGTTCAAAATACAACAGGATTTGATCGTCAACGGTATAATATTAATGGTCAATGAGGCTAGAATTACAAGGGGAAGCACAGACATGATATTTTCGAGATTAATTACAGGCAGGATCGCAACGGTACCTAAATTGCTTAAAATTGAGGTCTTTGATCCGATCCGATGTGATGTGAAGCATATATTGAGCTCATAATACATTGAAACGTTAAAACAGAACCTTATTATTTTTCTATTTTTAAGCAAGAAGGATTATGTTTGCGCGTATCTTGTTCGTATGTATGTTATATTCTCTATTATCTCATATCTTTTAAACCGCTGAATTTACGTAATTAAGAAATCGTTAGATTTGTCTTAGTAACTCAAGTGTCCTTAGATAGGTAAAGTTGACAAAACCAACACGACGACGGTGAGACGCTATAGGCTCAAGGTGAAAATATTTTTATTTCGTGTATTATGGGATTGTTATGGGTATCAAATTCAAAAGCTCATCAAGAGGATTTCGAAATGGTATTTTTTTTTTACATTATATAGGCTAGTGCTTGGCAGCAGTCATGCTTGATAGTAACCGATGATGCAGCCTATGGTGGGACGCGCTTGGCTTAAAGATGCCTATAATTATGTATATAATTACTGTATTAAAAAAAACCTACTTTAATGTGGGATGGCGGGATAGGGTGGTAAACGTCTTTAACCATCATTATACAATAACCAAAGGCTTATCGTATTGTCATAAGGATTTAACGCCACTAACTTCTCAACTTGATGATATTGACTGTTTAGTTTTAACACACATATTTATATCTATATCATTATTATTTTGTCTATGTAGTTTATGATTCCTCTCAATTTTTATATTGGTTAGGCTCTGTGTTTTGACATTTTAAAATCGTGTGTGAATCTGTGAAAACAAAAAGTGTCGGTGCAAAAAAAAAAAACAGAAATGAACGGTCAACGGAAAAACTTATTTAAACCTTCTCATAACTTTATTATAATACTTTAACGGGATCCCGGGGACTATAAAACTCAAGTTATAGTGTGATAAACGACCTTAACTAAGTTTTCTTTCACTACGCAAGAAGCGCGTCTATTCATCTTTTTGGTAAGTGTACGTAGTTTATGTATTAATGTATTTCGATTCACCGGCGGAGCACCCCAGGCTCGATTTTGACTAAAAAATAGCTAAATATAAAACATTGGTCCTTCGAGTCGCGATTGTTATCGAAATTTCGGTAACAAACTTGTCAAATCGTGTTCGGGCGTGGTTCGCCATACAAAAATTACTTTGTCATTCGGACGTTAAAATTCAAAAATTTACATAAATTACTGCACACAATTATATTATAGTTACAGGTATATGTTTATCATATGGAATTTAGTTTATAAACCCCCTTTTATGTATGGATGTAGTCTATTATATTACATATTGGTAAAATCTACATAACTTATACACTGGGACACAATAGTTTCTTTCACATGTAAAAGAGCATCGGAAAAGCTCATTTTACAGTTATTTCACATTCTTAAGAGCATCGGAAAAGCTCATTTTTCTTAAGAGCATCGGAAAAGCTCATTTTACTTTGGCATTAAAATTTAATTAAAAGTGTTATCATGGGTAAAAAAGTGATGACCAAGGTGCGCTATGAGATGGCTGTTTCAAATATTGAGTGTATTTATACACTTGCTCAGGATTTATTAGAGTCAGAGTCAAACAAAGTCTTGTTTAAGACCAGGTGTTCGGATTTGGAAACAATATTTCAAGATTTTCAGGAGTTGCATGTACAATTGGCATCGGATTCGGGTACAGATTTTGATTATGAGGAACATATGAATAAGTTTAAACAAGTAAATAATTACTATTATGTGGCTAAGGCTAAGTATGCAGAGGTGTATCAGTCTTCGGAGCTGCCAAAGGCTAGTTGTTCAACAAACACACAAACAAATTCAAAAAATAATATAATTCTTCCAAAAATTCAGTTACCACTTTTCAGCGGCAAAATAGAAGAGTATAGCCATTTCATGGACTTATTTGAGGCTATGGTGGGTAATAATGGTGGGTTATCAGATACCCAAAAGATGTTTTATCTAAGTGGGGCTCTTAGTGGGGAGGCCAGGAGTTTGGTACAACACCTGTCAATGGTAGGGGAAAATTACAGTATATTATTAGAAATTTTAAAAGCTAGATATGGAAATAAGAGATTGCAAGCAGATAGATTGCTTCAAACATTGTTATCGGCACCTCATCCGGGTAAAAATATTGGGTCACTTAAATCATTTTTAAATTTGTTAATTGAGACCACTAAAGGTTTAGAAAAATTAAAATTTCCAGTTTCAGAGTGGTCCTATTTGCTTCTATACATAAATTTAAATAAAATTGATAATTCTATGAAGAGACAGTTTGAAGATAAATTTGGTTGTAATGAAGACTTGCCTACCTTTGAAAATTTTATTAATTTCTTAACAAAGGAGGTTCAGATTTTGGAAACAACTGAATCTCACAAAAGTTCAAATTCCACTAAGGTACATATTTCATATTCTAATAGTCAAACTGAAAAACAGTCCTTTTTGTGTGTTTGTTGTAATGGGTCACATTATTTAAATAAATGTGAAAAATTTAATAAATGGGATGTAGCAGCCCGGAAACGGTTTGTAATTGAAAAAAGGTTATGTTTCCGTTGCTTCCATAAACATAATATTAATGATTGTAGAATAAAACTAACTTGTGGAAAGTGTAGCTCTAAAAAACATAATTCATTAATTCACTTGGACGAGGGGTCAGTAGGGAGCGGTCCTACTGGCAGTTATTCAACTCAACCGGAGATGGTCCCGGGTGGGTCAAAATTTAATTGTTCAAGTGAAAGGAAGCCTGAGGTGTCTAATTCTTTACATGTAGGTTCGGTTTACACCAGGCGCAGGGTTTTGTTGTCTACAGCCATAGTGCATGTGATGGATAAATATGGAAAAAATCAGGAGGTTCGGGCCTTGTTGGACAGTGGTAGCCAAAGTACTTTTATTACTGAAAGGTGCATGGCTCGTTTAGGTTTGCGCATTCATAGATCTGCTGATATTGATATTACAGGGGTCGGTGGCAATATATTGGCTGGATGTAAAGGTTATGTCACATTGAAGATTTCCCCATGTCATATCAACAACCCAGTGTTAGTTACTATGGGGTTGGTATTGAATAAAATAGCAGATGATTTGCCTAGTTCATCACTACCTAGCCACTTGTTAGATTGTTATAAGGGTATTAAATTGGCAGATAATCAATTTAATACAAGTAATAAAATTGAAATGCTCATAGGAGCTGATCTCCTCGGAGATATTCTATTAGGAGGTGAAATTATAAGACCTGCTGGTTTACCATGGGCTATGAACACCATATTTGGATACATTTTACAAGGGCCCATCCAGGATACTAAAGAAAGCAAATCAAGAGTGCAGACATATTTTATTAATACAGATGCTTTATTAGAAAAGTTCTGGGAAATAGAAGATATACCAAACATGTTGGAGGATCCCAAGGATAGGGAGTGCAACTTAATTTATGAAACAACTCATCAAAGAGATGAAACAGGAAGATATGTGTTGCGTTTGCCTTTTTTATCAAATAAACCTGAGTTGGGAAGTTCTCAAAACCAGAGTCTTCGAAGATTTTATTCCATGGAGAAAAGATTACAGTCAGATCATGTGTTAAGAGATAAATATGTTGAGTTTATGCAGGAATACCAGAAAATGGGTCACATGGTACCTTTTACTGGAAATTTGGATAGTCCTCATTACATAATACCACATCATGGAATTTTTAAAACAGGTTCAGATAAAATAAGGGTAGTTTTTGACGCAAGCCTTGCAACATCATCAGGATATTCTCTTAATGATTGCCTCCATGCAGGTTCAAAATTGCAGCATGACGTCATGCAGATTATTTGTCGGTTTAGACTTCATAAAATTGCCTTTTCTACGGACATCCGGATGATGTACCGTATGATTAACATTCATCCTGAAGATCAAAGGTACCAACTTATATATTGGAGAGATACACCTGAGCTGCCTTTGCAACTCTTCGCATTAACAACAGTTACTTATGGTATGAAATGTAGTCCGTACTTGGCTATAAAAACTTTACGTCAACTGGCTGATGATGAGTCCTGCTCAACCAAAGACAAGGTAGTTCTTGGTGAAGCTGCTCAGGTCCTTAAGGCTTCGGTATATATGGATGACATTTTGGCTGGTGCGTCAGATATTCAATCTGCTCAACAATTAAAAAATGATCTGGTACACATTCTTTCATTAGGTGGGTTTGAGTTGCGCAAATGGATGTCAAATGAGAAATTATTGTTAGAGGACATTCCTGAGGAACACCAGGAGAGACCCCATGTGTTTCACGCGGATGGTCCTGGGTTTATAAAAATTTTAGGAGTTCAATGGAATCCGGTAGCGGATAGTTTTAGTTATAAAAGTGGAGTGGACGGAGGAAAGGAATGGACAAAACGAGCTATACTGTCTGTGTTAGCTCGCATGTTTGATCCCATGGGTTGGATAGCCCCGGTTATATTACAAGGAAAAATTTTAATGCAACAGATTTGGATGCAGAGATTATCTTGGGACGAACATCCACCAGCAGATATTTTAAAGGAATGGAATTTGATTGTCAACAACTTGTCTTCTGTGGAAGCCATTCAAATTCCAAGATTTGTGTTGACAGAAAATCTTATACACTGTTCATTACATGGGTTCGCTGATGCTTCTGAGAAGGCGTTTGGAGCATCAGTGTATATTAGATCAGTTGATAAATACGGACAGGTCAAAATTGGGTTAATGATGGCCAAAACCAAGGTGGCGCCTATTAAAACTAAACTCAGTATACCTAAGTTGGAATTGTCTGGTGTAGCGTTGATGGTTAAATTGTTAAAGTATGTTTTAAATTGTATCCAGGGTAGGGTGACCATACATGATATTTTCGGTTGGTGTGATAGCAGCATTGTTCTTTCATGGCTTAAAATTCCACCTCATCGGCTTCAAGTATTTGAAGGCAACCGAGTGTCCCAAATTCAAAATAGTGGTTTAATAATAAATTATCGATACGTTCCCACTGAAATGAACCCCGCTGATATTGCTAGCCGTGGTTGTAAGGGGCATGAACTAGAATCTCATCACTTGTGGTGGGGTCCTAAATGGTTGGCAGCCAATATGGATGAATGGCCTGCTAATATTGTAAACAAATCGGTGGTTCCTGGTTTACGCAAACAATATATAACTTCTGCTTCCAATGTAGCTTTTGTATCCGACATTTCATTCATTTCTCGATATAGCTCTTTTTCCACTTTAATCATGGTAGTTGCCTTTTGTATACGCTTTGCGCATAATTGCCAAAATCCATTAAAAAGATTTTCGGGTCCCATTACCGTTAACGAACGTAATGATGCATTAGAAAGGTTGATTCGTTTGGTGCAGTCGGAAGCGTTTGCAAAGGACATAGCTTTAATAAACAAAAACCAAACTTGTTCCACTGGTTTGAATAGATTAAAACCTTTTATGGACAAGTCCGGATTACTACGAGTCGGTGGTCGACTGGAGCGATCCAGTTTGCCCTATGAAGCAAAGCATCCTTTGTTGTTACCAAAATCACATGTATTAACTTCCTTAATTATTGTGCATTATCACAAATTATATTGTCATATAGGAGCAACTGCGTTGCAAGCGATACTGCAAAAACAGTTTTGGATAATGTCGGCTCGTCAAGTTATTAGGAGTCACTTATTCAAGTGCATTAAATGTTTTAGGAGTAAAGCTAAAGTGGAAGAACCTATTATGTCAGATCTACCTTCGGATCGGATAAATGCTACAGGATTGTTCCATACTGTACAAACTGATTTTGCTGGTCCTTTTGCAATCAAGGTTTCTAAATTACGGAAAGCAAAGGTGGTAAAATCATATTTATGCGTTTTTGTTTGTTCGGCTACTAAAGCCATACATTTAGAAATTGTGGGGGACTTATCGACCGAAGGTTTTTTGTCGGCTTTTGCCCGTTTTGCGGCTAGACGTGGTTTGCCATCCTGCGTCCGCTCGGACTGCGGAACGAATTATGTAGGTAGTAGTCGTCATCTCGATGAAGTTCAACGGTTTTTACGCATGAAGGATGTCCAAAATACTTTAATTCATCAAGTAGGTCAATCTGGAGTTTCTTGGCAATTTAATCCTCCTGCAGCTTCTCATTTTGGTGGGTTGTTCGAAGCCGCTGTTAAATCTGCCAAAACCTTACTTAAACGGGTAGTAGGGGAGCAAACTCTAACTAATGAAGAGTTTTCAACGTTAGTTGCAAGAATAGAGGCAGTGTTGAATTCAAGACCCTTATGCCCTTTAACTAACGACCCGGACAATTTAGATGTTCTAACCCCGGCCCATTTTCTTATTGGTCGTCCGCTTTTGGCAGTTCCGGAGTATGAATGGCATCACATGCCTGATTCTAGATTGACCCGATACCAATTAATTACTGCAATGTCGCAGAGGTTTTGGATAAGGTGGAGTGAGGAATACCTACATACATTACAAATGAGGCTTAAGTGGACCTCAACTACTGATCCGCCTAATCTAGGACACCTGGTTTTAATCAAGGACGAAAACTTATCTCCACTTAAGTGGAAGCTTGGAAGGATACAAGAATTAATACCGGGAAAAGATGGGATTGTGCGGGTTGTAAAGCTTCTAACAGCCACAGGGTCATTGGTGCGCCCAGTGGTTAAAATTTGTAGACTTCCAATCAATTAATTTAGATAAAGGCTGTTTAGCCTTTCTCGGGGGGGGAGAATGTTTAGTTTTAACACACATATTTATATCTATATCATTATTATTTTGTCTATGTAGTTTATGATTCCTCTCAATTTTTATATTGGTTAGGCTCTGTGTTTTGACATTTTAAAATCGTGTGTGAATCTGTGAAAACAAAAAGTGTCGGTGCAAAAAAAAAAAACAGAAATGAACGGTCAACGGAAAAACTTATTTAAACCTTCTCATAACTTTATTATAATACTTTAACGGGATCCCGGGGACTATAAAACTCAAGTTATAGTGTGATAAACGACCTTAACTAAGTTTTCTTTCACTACGCAAGAAGCGCGTCTATTCATCTTTTTGGTAAGTGTACGTAGTTTATGTATTAATGTATTTCGATTCACCGGCGGAGCACCCCAGGCTCGATTTTGACTAAAAAATAGCTAAATATAAAACATTGACTTTATGATATTCTCAGTATTTCATTATCCAGGATTCGAACCCAGGACCTTATGAAATGAAGCCTATATGACTGTTGACTGGACTGGAGTGCTGAAATTGGGTTATTAAATATTTATCACACTAATTATACATATAAGTAAGTAAAAGTAGAGTCGGCATTTCTTTGAGATTTGTTCCAATAACGGTTGTAAATGTTAATTATTTTTAATCGCCCCTTCTTTGGTGAAATTGGACACTGACAGAGTGTCCGAAGGTTAACTTACCGCTATAAGAGTTAACGCGAAATCTTAAATTAAATACATTTTAAACCAATCCATGTCTTGGTTAACGGATTAAATTTTTAATCGACTTCCAAAAAGTTTCTACGTTCGGCTGTATGTATGTTTTCTTATTAAAATTACGATGTAAGCTCGTTGTTTTTTTTTTTTTTAAACAATCAAGCCTGATGGCAAGCAATGATGCAGCCTTTGGTGGAACGCGCTTGCTTAGAAGGTATAGGTATAGGAAGGTATGCTTAGAAGGCATATTTACTCTTGATTTGAAGATATCCATGTTGTAAGTGTTAAGGAAAACGGAAGCTGGAAGTTCCTTAACTTCGCAGTTCTAATGAACGAAGAGTCAAACACAAACTTCGCACGGGTAAAGTGAGTATCATTCATTCATCATTATCATCCGCTGGTCGTCCACTGCTGGACATAGGCCTCTTGTACAAACTTCATCACGGTCTCGAGTCACACGGTCACGCCAGCATCCAGCGGCTCCCTGCAACCCGCTTGATGTCCACGGTCCATCTAGGGGGTCGACCAACACAGCGCGTTCCGGGGTCGTCATTCCAGCATCTTGCGACCCCAACGTCCATTGTTTCGGATCGGACAGTTCTTTGATAAAACGGTAAAGGGGGAACTAGGTCGATAAGTTACTGGGCGCGCTCACACACAAAACAACAGACAGGAAATTTCAGCTATGCTCCAAAGTTTGCAATTTTCGATAGAGAATGCTTCTTAACCGAATAAGCCTAGCTCGGTGAGGAAAAGATCTTAAGACTATTAATGATGATTAGCTTTTTAATGGAAAACTATCGCTTGATATGCCTAAAAGTAATCCAATTTTTCGGTAGCTTCGTGTGGTCTTATTAGTTTATAGATTGACTTTAAGTAACTTCTCACTTGGGACGGTGGGCCATTAGGTTTTTACGATAACTAGAAGCATTCAACCTCATGCAAATACTCCGAGTTGAGCTTTCTACATCACCTACACTGCGAGATTTCTTATCAAACTTTAAAACAGATTTCATAATCCATAGATTCGAACCCAGGATCTTGTGAACTGAAGCATATATAAGGCACTGGACAAACGAGGGAGTGCTGAAATTGGGTCAATAAGTATTTATTAAAGAAGTAAGTAAAAGTAGAGTCGGCATTTCTTTGAGATTTGCTCCAATAACGGTTGTAAATGTTAATTATTATTTTTAATCACTACCACTAACACCTACTTATAAGGTTAACTTACCGCTTTATGAGTTAACGCGAAATTTTGTATCAAGTATATTTTAAACCAATCCATGTCTCGGTTACCGAATCTTTTTTAAAATAGGTAAACTAGATTATAATTAAAAGATCGAGTTTGAAAGAAGATAAAAAAAATAATCAAAAGTAAAATTCGTCACGAATTCGTGAAAAAATATTAAGAACTACTTAAAGGATCGAGTAACGAAATCCGATGGGCCGATACCCGCGGTGTACAGTTACTTTAAGGGCGTACGCAGAATGCGTATTGTGTAGTTGCTGTGGCGCCAAATTATGCCGAGCAAATATTTATTGTAACACTGTATGTAACATATGTTTCGTTACAAACTGGAATGTTACGACTTCTATGTGCCTACGTGTGTAAGTTGGTTGTACCTCCGGTGTTGAAATGTTAGAAAGATTTCTAACTTTATCTTCAAACTTTAAAAAATCGAAGTTTATGAGGGCATTTAAAGATTTGGTTTAATACTATTTTGGTATGAATAAAGTAGTAAGGTGTTTTAGCCAATAATCCTCCTGAGTTATTTTGGAGGTGTATTTAGACTTGAATTTTCAAAAGTGTTAGTATATTTTAATATAATACATAATATTAGCGGACACCCACGACTTCGTCCGCGTGGAATTCAGTTTTTCACAAATCCCGCGGGAACTATGAATATTTTCGGGTTAAAAAGTAGTCTATGATCTACTGAACCGAATTAACTAAAATTTAAAATAGGTATCTATTTTAAATTTTAGTTAATTCGGTTCAGTAGTCGAGTAACAAACATTCATACCATCAAAATCATCAGTTTTTTTGCAAATCTGGGGAAACCATAGATTTTTTCGGGACAAAGAGCCTATGTGTTAATCCAGAGTAAAATCTACTTCCATTCAAAATTTTAGCCAAATCGGTTCAGTAGTTGCGACGATAAAGAGTAACAAACATCTATACAAACTTTCGCGTTTATAATATTACTAGGATAATACAAAATACTGTAATAGTCCAAGTAGATCTGTTGTAAGCACTATTAGAAAATGCTCTGGATGTCCTAATCTAAGTATTAGGTCCTATACATCGTTCTTCTATGATAAAGGATGCTTGTAGCAAGTAAAACATTAATAATGCCGATCATGATGGATCGTTATCGATTAAACTTTCAATCGAACACACATTTCCTTCGTTAGAGTCAACCATTAAACGCGTAGATGATCTAATAACCGTAAATAGCCATCAATGTAGCGCGCCGTATAATAATCGCTTATGAGTAAATTGCCTTCGTAAACAATCCAAACCATCAATCTTACTTATTCATAACATTAATGTAAGGGGTATTACACATTTGCGTTTTATACCCGCTGTTATTCTTACTACGAGTATACTTGAAACAAAGATTCATTTAAAGTTCATGTATGTAATACTAATATTGTAAAGAGGTAAAGTTTGGGAGTTTTTGTGTTCGTGAGCTTTTGTGATTTTGAAAATTCTTTTACCAATAGATACTCACGTTATTAGAGAGTGTTATAGTCTATATTAATTTATCCTCGTATTTTCACAGTAGCGGAAACTACGCGGATGAAATCAACTTTAAAACTTTTATTCATAACATTATGCAAATGCTGTGACGCGATTTTTTAAATTTTAAGCATAATATAAAAGCTATAAAGTCAAAGTTTAGTTAAGCGAAAAGTTACTACGAAGCTAAGTTTCTATCTACTGGAGTTAATATGATTCCTGAAGAAAATATACAAAAGATACAATTTATACTTTAACGATTGAGGGTCTAACTCTAGACCTTCAAAACTTGCTACTTCCCAAAGCCACTATTTTTCAATTTCCAATGTTGCATGCTGTACAATGTATATGTTAGGTTACCCTATGTTAGGTGGACTTACAAAATTTCAGACTTTATAAAAAGACGAAGGTCTTAGGTCTACAATAAACGTTAGACACAGTGACAATATATTTGCCGCACTCAATCCAAACGCTTTTGTTTAGAAACCCTTATTTGTCCGTGTCGCTTATGGTCGCGGTTTGAATGGGCAATGATTGTAAACCCCATGAATGGCGATGATCGATTATGAATTCGATACCCGACACCAAAATGTATGTAACCTGACTCCGGTGATTGGCATGTCAGAGTGCGGTGACTGACAGGGCGAATCGTGTTCGCGTTGACAATTTATAAATATGAGTCTGGAAATATGAGTCTAAAAATGCTTTTGCCAAGGTATTAGATAAGAAACAGGGGCGTAGCTACCGTCGTAACACCCGTATCAATAATACGGGGCCCCCGGACTATAGGGGCCCCTCATTAAATTTTGGTGCTTCGCGAAAAAAAATATAAAAAGCTGCTATAGAGTATCACTTCAGAATTGACAAAAGTCAAAAAAAAGCAATCACTTTTTTTCCTGAGTCCTACATAGTTTAGGTCACTTTCATATTTATTTTGTTTCTTTTTTGAGAAATTTTTACTCTTAATTTGGGCCCCCCAAATAATTTTGATATAGGGCCCCTCGAAGACACGCTACGCCACTGATAAGAAAACATGCATTATACTACAAACTACTTTTTTACGGCCTCCGTGATGCAATGGTATGCGCGGTGGATTTACAAGACGGAGGTCCTAGGTTCCATCCCCGGTTGGGCCGATTGAGGTTTTCTTAATTGTTTCAGGTCTGGCTGGTGGGAAACTTCGGCTGTGGCTAATTATCACACTACCGGCAGTTTTAGCGTTACGATGTCGTGTAGAAACCGAAAGTAGTGCGGATTTAATCCTCCTAACAAATTCCACTACCATCAGGTGAGATCGTAATCAAGGACTAACTTGTAAAGAAGAACGTGACAACGTCATAAGAAAATACTGATGTAAAGGTTGCATTTTTCAAAAGATAATGTTCGTTTTTCTAAAATACTGCTTAATAACTTTCATAGACAGAATATAGTCATCTTTTTTCGAGTGTGAAACCGGCTCCATCGAATTATAAAACGTCAAGTCAAAAACCTTTTTAACCGTCCTAGCTTTAGTATTACCCGAATATGGGTTGATAATGATGGCATTATATTTTAAGCTTTATCATTAAAACTCACTAACAACGTATCTAAAGTTTGTAGCGACAAGCTTTTGAATAGTGCCATACTTTGACAGTATATCAGAAGTTGCAAGGTATCGTACACGTTCACACAACATGCCACAACTAGTTGGGAAGTGCTCACACACTTGACGGCTGGTTTGCATCATGCAACGCACCATCCTGAAACTAGGTTACATTTATTTATAAAGCACTTCAGACAATGCAGGAACTCGTGTGGTTACGTGTATATGCTATTTAAGTAGTGTAGGGAAGAATATTTGAACCCCCTATACAAATAGGGTTGCCAACTGTACTTTAATATGTATTGTACTATATTTCGAGTCTACGTGTACGGTATGGTATATACATTACGCAAAAGTACTATATTTTCAACAATTTTACAAAATTTTACAAACATCTTTTAAGGGGTTAAAAATATCATAGGTATTTTACATTTACGGCCTCCGTGGCGCAGTGGTATGCGCGGTGGATTTACAAGACGGAGGTCCTGGGTTCGATCCCCGGCTGGGCAGATTGAGATTTTCTTAAGGTCTGGCTGGTGGGAGGCTTCGGCCGTGGCTAGTTACCACCCTACCGGCAAAGACGTACCGCCAAGCGATTTAGCGTTCCAGTACGATGCCGTGTAGAAACCGAAAGGGGTGTGGATTTTCATCCTCCTCCTAACAAGTTAGCCCGCTTCCATCTTAGACTGCATCATCACTTACCATCAGGTGAGATTGTAGTCAAGGGCTAACTTGTAAAGAATAAAAAAAAAATTACACTTTGCCATATACACGTAACCTATGTTAATGGTCTATGTATATGTAAAATACCTATGATATTTTTAACCCCTTATGTAAAGGAGGTGAGTTGCTCTAGCTCTTGTTGGTTCAGTAGTTAGTTTATGTCGGCTTCTTGAAGTTCTGAATTCCAGGGTACGGCTATGAGAATAAAAAATAAAGTTTAAAAACTATAACCCGACTACGTAAAAAGGTCTAAATGATCATGATGTTATAATGATGATAAAATGATATGAATTCACCATGATAAGTAATATATCACCGACTGTGTACGGACTAAAGTGGTTAGGCCAGGAACATTTCTATTTTAAACATAGGTACTCGTAAATGTTAGATAGGTACTTATATAATGGGTGCGTCCACGGTTTAAACTCCGTCATAAATTTTTTTTTATAAAATTTATATAGCCTATGTCTCAACTTGAATTATTACGAATCTTTTGACATCTCATTTATTAAAATCGGTTCAGTAGTTTAGGCGCTACGGCGGAACAAACATACATACATAGACTGCCAAAATCATTACCCTTCCTTTTGGCTACGCCGTAGTCGGGTAAAAATCGGCCCATAATCCTCGTCCCTTCCATCGGTTACATAAGGAACCTGGCACTTTATTGGATCACTAAATTAGGCCAAATAACATGACTACGAGTTTATACACGTTAATCATTGACCCTGTACGTAAACAGTTTTGTACTTTATCATGTTAGCATAAATCGATTAGGCTCATGAATATTTATTTGGCCTTTGCAGAATAATTCAATATTTCAATTATCTTTTTATTGGATACCTTCATACAATTATATGGAAATCAGTTAATGTGCCAAGTATTATTTATTTGTTTTATTTATAAACTCGTGTAACATGTTAATAAATAAAATATTAATTATTATCAAAACAATATACTTAACAGATTTTATTGTATTTTATATGTAGGTAGTCTACTTATTCAAATACACTAGAAATTAAATAAATTGACACAACATTAATATTTTATTTACTTATTTACTAATATACCAGATTTTTATTGTATTTTAATTATCAACTCTATTAATTCAAATACACTAGAAGTTAAATAAATTGACTGACGGACGAACACAAGGAATCAGTATTGTTATTCAGACGTGCGGAACCCTAAAAATCGACTAGTGATCGTGATCGTCAGTTATTTCACTATTAATAAGCAATAGAATTGTTCATTTTGTGGAATTTGCTAATTATTATCATTTCTCTATAATAAAAACAACTCCTAGATAAGAAATAGTTAATATCCTGCACCTAATGAGATTCCAGGAAAAAGAAATAGCGAAATATTTTTCTAGTATGTATGTTTAAAATATTTTTCTGATCAAAGTAATGTCTGAATTATTACAAGTATTATATTCACTTACTTAGAAATATATATTTTTACTACATCACAAAGTTTATACTATGTTACATTGTACTCCCTTAATACTCGCTTTATATTAGCTTCACTTGTAATTATGTATGTTACAAAATCTTGGAATCACAATTTGACCCACTTCCCGGTCTTCAATTAGGATGAAATTTTGCAAGCGCTCTGAATTCTGATGACAACACATGACTAGCTAAGAAATTACGAGTAGAATATGGCGGCCTCCCCAAGATAGCGGACTGGCAGTTTGAAATCCACCCTCATGATATGGATATCAAATGAAAGGGTTTGCTGTCAGGAATACGAAAAAATAGTCACGTGACCTAATTCCAACCTTTGTAATTTTTAGTGCGTGCTAAAAACGTGTTTTTCAGTTTTTTTAACTATTTAAAGTTATTATATCCATTCGCTGCCCGCGAGTATTTTATCGAAAACCCCGTCTGCGTTGAAGAAGCCGATAGTCAGGGAATGCGGTTTTAATCTACCGTTGTGAGCCATTTAAAAAATCTTTGTATTCCTCTATCGCGCGGAGCATGATACTGTGCTCGCCTATTGCCCTTAGTTTACTTTATATTTTTTTACATGTCACGTAACGGATACGATGGGCGATTTAGGAGTCCATTTAGGAGTCAAGTGGATATTTTAGAGACAATGTAGAAATATCGCCAGGAAAAAATAGCGCTTGTGCTATCCCAGATAACTTAGTCTCGTATCTACCTAATCAATCTTTGTCCCAAATTTTATCCGAATCCATATATACGTTGAAACGTAATTGGTAAATGTAAATGGTTCCGAGAAAATATAGCCCACTCACAAATAATGTGGCTTTGGCAGTTTTTTAAATCGCTTTAGTAGGTCCAGAGATTACTACAATACCACAAACATAAACTACTTCTTTATAATATTAGTACAGATAAAATGAGAGAAGATCTAGCTATCACAGGCCCTACTATAGTATATCACAAGTACTACTAGAATGAGTAAGTAGTGAGTACATAACCTACTTCGTGCAGAAAACGAACAAATTTGCATAATAGCGTCATTTCAAGCAACACACTTATGATGCACATCTCATACTATGACTAACCGAAATATAACTTAACTATTAGCTATTAAGTACGTGAGGCTATAAAACTTTACATTCGCATAAAAGCACTAACAGGAAAACATAGGATAGCTCTTAACTGGGCCTAAACGGTAGGTAACTTGAAATCTTGTAAGTTTTAAACTTTTAAGTTACTTGACACGGTTTTTTAACTTTTGGATAATGGTCTTAACTTGTATATACGTTTTTTCTGTTAACATGTCTAAAGACCCGTTATTTGTTTTTGTGTTGTCAGGTTTAGGTGCTTTTCTTTTTCTCAGTTTTCATGCCCATTTTCATTTCACTCACAGTTTTCATTGTTATTCATAATTTCTAAGTCTTAACGAGTAGGGTAGGCGTGCATATATTTCTTTCATAAGTATCTGACTCATAAAACGGATTTTTTATTTTACTGCAGATTACTGAGATCCGTATGACGTGTGAGTGTGTAGGAAGTGGGTACGACTCCAGAGGGCGGGAATCGAACTCATGACCTCTAGGTAAGAATCTGGTCCTTTTACCGTAAAGCTATTGGATGCTGGAGTTACAAGGTCAGACTGAATCACACTTCCCAAGTGACATTACATTAAATTCTTCCTCCATATTCATTAATTAATTACAAGAACCAGCGATCAATCACAATTGTTATAGTGGTACATGACACATTTGTTAATGCATCTCGTAATCTTGGCGAAGCAATAACTGGTTTATTTAGTCATTAATTAATTAAGGGACGGAAGTCTCGGGTGATAAATGTAAGAATAAATTAATACAAACATTCCATATCAAACGATAAAAATAAGAACGCGGGTTTTCAAACTGTCGCCCTGAAACTTGACCGTCTATAAATCTACGTACTAACCAGCCACCTAACAACATTTATACATGACAATATTATTTTAAGAATTCTTTCACTACATTACCCCCCCCCCCCCCGTATTCGCTTTATTTAATTCATCATTAAACAAATTGGAGTCAATTTGTTAATCGTTATTTGTCACAAATAAAATATGAAAGAGCCCCAATTTAATGAATGAACCACAGAACAGAGATCGCTAAAAGCTAACGCTTTTAGCTACTTCTTATATCTGTGGAATGAACCGTTACAATGTCTAAATTAGTATCATTTAATAAATAATAATATCGGTTTTAGACTGGTTTAATTTCAGTTTAATTGAAAGTTGCTTAATTAAGATATGGGCATATCTACATTATAAAATGCACGATTTCAAAAACACAACATTTCCAAAAAATATTTGCAACTCATAATTCTATTTTACCTATTTTTGGTGATTTTGATTTATTATGCAATGAAGGACCCTCATATAAAGGCACGTCACTCAACGGGCGATGTAGCGAGCTATGCTTGGTGTTTTTCTGCGTGATCGACTATGAAATGAGGAGATCCGCAAAAGAACCAAAGTCACTGATATAGCTCAGCGAGTTGCGAAGCTGAAATGGCAATGGGCAGGCCACATAGTTCGAAGAGCCGATGGACGTTGCGGTCCCAAGGTGCTGGAATGGCGACCCCGCACCGGAAAGCGCAGTGTTGGTCGACCCCCCGCTAGGTGGACTGAGGATATCAAGCGGGTTGCAGGGAGCCGCTGAATGCTTCCGGCTCGATACCATTTTGTTTGGAAGTCCATGCAAGAGGCCTATGTCCAGCTATCGGCTGTTAATGATGATGATGCAATGAAGATTTGATTTATTTTCCGTCATTTTTTTCTGTAACGTGGGCCCAAGATGTTTGACGGCCTCCGTGGCGCAGTGGTTTGCGCGGTGGATTTACAAGACGGAGGTCCTGGGTTCGATCCCCGGCTGGGCAGATTGAGATTTTCTTAATTTGTCCAGGTCTGGCTGGTGGGAGGCTTCGGCCGTGGCTAGTTACCAACCTACCGGCAAAGACGTACCGCCAAGCGATTTAGCGTTCCGGTACGATACCGTGTAGAAACCGAAAGGGGTGTGGATTTTCATTCTCCTCCTAACAAGTTAGCCCGCTTCCATCTTAGATTGCATCATCACTTACCATCAGGTGAGATTGTAGTCAAGGGCTAACTTGTAAAGAATAAAAAAAAAAAAAAAAAAGATGCTCGGTCTCCTTTATTTTCTGCGTATGGGTGTGTCGCACGCACACTTGACCGCGTTTTTAAAATAAACGCACACAAACAACAAGCGCTCTTCACACCTTCAGACACATTGAACGCATATCCAGCCTCCATACCCAGTGACCGTGTGTAGGCTGCGTCCAGTCATGACGTAAGCTCACTAGGTCATGGTCTCGAGTAGGCTGTGTATCATAATGTTACGAGTCTCTACACAGTAGCGACGTTGTGTCCAACACTGTTTATTATTGTAAAGCATACAAAATGTTAAGTGTTTCCATGACACAACTAATCAATAAGTAGTGCGGTTATTTACACCTACAAAATAATGTAATGTAACGCAAAAGTGGGTTTTCGTGTTGGGTTAATCTGAGCTTTTAACATAAGATAGCGACAATTTTTAAAAGAAGACTAGCGGACGCCCGCCACTTCGACCGCGTGATACTCGATGTAAACTTTTAACTACCTCTTCCCAACCCCTACCCTACCCGTATCCTACCTACCCTGCCCCTACCCTACATTGAAATTTTTCCTGAATTTTCTTTGCTATAAACCTCACGGAGCCCGAGACCTTTCCAACGAATGCAAAACCGTGGAAATCGGTTCGTGCGTTCTGGAGTTATAGCGTCAGGAAGGAAAACCCGACTTATTTTTATATAGTAGATAAATTTGTCTTTTGCTATGTCTATTTGCTATATGAAAATCAACTTTTATTTTTCAATTTTAGAAAAAAATATTACTATTGTTAATAAATCAGGTAGGTAGTAGATATTCACACAAATGTAAATAAATAAATCTACTATATACCTATCTACTATAATCTAGGTACTTGCTACTTTTAAAGAGTAACTGGTACATATACCTACCTACTTTTAACCTCCGTGTTTTCGCGGGGTGTTTGACCAACTCGGTTATTTTAAAACAGGTTGTAGGTCTTTTCATCATTATCATTATCAGCCAATAAATATCCTTATAGGCCTCTTTCATGGACTTCCAAACACAACGGTCTTTATGTCTATCTTTTATTTTATCACTTGTCGCGTAGCACAAAAACTGTTAAACAAGACAAAATGTTTAAAAACAAAATGTCGCATGTTACAAATGTGCCTTTTGCAGGTTTTATATATCTATCGGCTGTAAATACTGATTGAATAATATTTATCTGTATAATTTGTATTAATTATGCAAATTTATGTCGGATTCTTTAGTAATAACTTACTAATAACTTGATGGGTAACATTATTGAAGATTACACGATTAGAATTCTTGGGATCGTCGCTAAAACTAAGTTTATTTAAACTTAAAGCCAAATAAATATAATTGCTCAACTAAATTAGTAGATATTGACTAAAATCCTTCACCGTTTGAGAAATCGTCAGGAAAGCTGCATAACTGACAACTTTCTTAATTCTCGACGTGTGTGAAATCTATAAATCCGCATTGGACCAAGGTGGTGGACTATAGCCTAACCCCATTCTGAGACGAGACTCGTGCTCAACAGTGAGCCGAATATGGGCTATTAATGCTGATGATGAAAACCAACCAACAGGAATTATGAACATTTTTAATCATCAACCAAAAGAAAGATATCTTAAATGGAACCGCTTTAGTTAGTGTTCCGAGCTTGTCAGAAGAAATATGACGCCATTCCTATTTATGCGTTTAGCAGCATTGCTGTATTCTAATCTGAATTATGATTACCAGTGAAACCACGGGTACTTAAGGCCTGGTACCTATACCACAAGATAACGCAGGTACTTTGGGCCTCCTTGACTATTATTTGCGGGCTAGTTACAGGGAATCCGCCTTGCCAATTTACCAATGCGCCTTGAATAAGTCCTAGTCAATAGTCAATATTCATTTGTTTCTATTAGGCTTAGTTTACAAGCACTTTCGAAATGTCAGGTATTAATATTATAAGATAATGGTAAGAGCTTGCTATGTAGATTTGTTGATGCCGCTAGGTGGATTGCGGTGGCTTGTGAAATGTTCCTGTGATCCAGTTATCAGGCGACGAGTTGGAACGCCATTCGTTTTTAGTCGGTAGGAATCCGACATAACCTTCTAGCCTCCCTATGGCGAGAAAGTGTCTATATGGATAAAAAGGATAAAGGCACGTTTCCAAACTTTCCCTGAACAGTGGTGCTATTTTAGAAGCGACAGTTTTCCACATAAAATCAGGTAACCTCAATCAAAATCTAGCTCAAGAAGAGTAGTGTCGTTTAGTGGTTTTAGGTCACACGATGTAATCACTACGGTATGTGGCGTAGGCTAATCCACGTCGTAAATCATGTCTATCATGAGCATCGTCATCGAGTGATGACTGTAGTTACATGATCAATGTTGGCATTGTGAGACACATGACACACTTACAGATTGACGAACGCATGAAATTTATTATGATGGAATTATTCGCGGCGACTGTACCATCGAAGTGGGTTATCTAAAGACGCCTGTAAAACCACTCAAGCTACAATGATATTCTCTAGCGTAAACGAGGCGATCTATTCGAAACTTGTACAATATGTTGCGCTTTATTTATCTTAGAATTGAATAAAATTCAAAAATTTAAACTTTCGTGAATGTTATTCATATTAATTGATTATGAAACATGGCTAAAACTCTCGTGATGTAAGGTCGGAGTAACGGAACCTTCACTCCCCACCACTCAACCTCTCTCCCAGCGCGCGATGCGAGCAGCTGCACGCCGCGCCGCCGCTTCGCAGTTTGGATCGTGCCGAGTTGCAATTAGCTTATGACTAAGGGCCCCGTATGGGTTCCAAAGTAGTCGGGCATACTCCGACCTTATATCACGTGAGTTTAAGTCGTGTTTTATAATCAATTAATAAAAATTCAAAATTCATTTATTTCAAGTAGGCTCAGCTTACAAGCACCTTTGAAAGGTCACTTGACTATTTGTAAAGCTTCTACCACAAATAAAATTAAAATCCTTTCCTACCATTATTATAAACGCGAAAGTTTGTATGGATGTTTGTTTGGATATTTGTTACTCTTTAACGCAGCAACTACTGAACCGATTTAACTGAAAATTAAAACAAAGATACATAATACCCCGAATTAACATACATAGGCTACTTTGAAAAAATCCATTTTTTTCCGAGATTTGCGAAAAACTGAATTCCACGCAGTCGAAGTCGCGGGCGTCCGCTAGTTTTATATAATATCAAAAAGCTTTTAAATATGTATAGTACAAATAATTACAAGTAACATGTTACTCCAGTTTTTTTAAGAGCCTAAACTTCTTCAGACTCCATCATCAGACCACCCACAGACAGAAAACAGCTAAAAACACACGCTAATATACTAAATCTGAAACAAATTGATATTTGAGGAAGTTGTTTTAAATTATAAGCTTCAAAATTTGAACCATATATACCTCATACTAACAGGAGAAGTTTAATAAAAGCTTGTGAAATAAAATAAATGAACTAAAGGCAAACTTTTTCAGTCAGCATTTCATAAAAGCGGTATGGATGTGTAAAAACAAAAATGGATTCAAAATAAAAGTGAATTCAACTGCGGCTCGATTTGTGGACGGAATTAAATGAAAAATTCTCTCTGCAGTGAAATTTTTCTGAAAAAATTAAGGAGCATTGTTTCAGAACGAGGCACCTAATTAGCAATCATTTATTCAGTATTTCACCGAGGGAAACGTAAGAGGTTGGTAAACTAGCTCAGTGGGTTGCAGTTTATTGAATGGTGAAGAGGTTACCAGATCGAATTGAAACTCAAACTTAAATTCATTCATTTCAATTAGTAAGCCTACTTGAAAGTCCTTTTGAAAATTAACCTTTGAAGCTTCAATAGCCAGACAGAAAAGGTGGTCAGAGGTTTCATCACCGTCTGCTGGACTAATGTCGTATCGTACGAACATACTAGTCGAAGGGTAAATAATAAATAAATAAATAAATAAATAAAGCCTTTTTATTCCAATATCCTCAGTTTTTTACATTATACATTGTGTTAGTGATTAATTTTTTTTTTTTACAAATGTACTTATAATAGTCGATGGTACATCGCCTAATTGAAGGGTAACTATAAAATTAGTCAAGTTCAAGGGATTTGGATTTCTTAAAAAAATCTAACGTTATGGAGCATGGATTCAATAAAAAAACCAGCAAGGAATCAACAAATGCTTTTTTAACATCATCATTCAACATTTACGATTATAATTTACAAATTAATCATCCTTCAAATGTGAAGATAAAACTGATTCGATTGATTATAGAAATCTGAAGAGCAGGGTTCTTCTCTCAGAATACAGAAAACCACCAGAAGGAGTGATAGCGCAAAGAAGTGAAGCCATTTAAACTACACATTTTACGATTACTCACTCTGTGTTTGTCGTGTTGTTTGACGTGCTAGACAGGTGACAATTTAATTAAATTAAGCCGTCTTGTGCTATTCCATCGTGTAAAAATGCCGTTGGTAAAAAAAAGAAACTGAATAGGATCACATTTCACGTATAAGTAGCACAAATAAATATTCTTATGTTAAAATAATGAATAATTTTTACGTGAATTTAGTTGTCATAGAAACCGATGACTTCATTTTGTAAGTGTTGCCAATGTAATTGTTTTGATTTTCCCTACTTTTAATTTCAATTCAAGGATTTATTATTTATGTAAAATATTAATCAACTAAATAGGTAGGCATAGGTTCCGGCAATTAAGTTGAAATAAAATTGTGGTAATCAGCGCAGATAAAGAAAGTGTAAAATAATCTTAAAGCTTTAAAATTTTACAAATAACAATGGCGTGCTATATTATAGTAAGTTCGTTCGTTCTTGTCTGTTTGTGTGTTTGTTTGCACATTTGTTTGTTTTCGTGTGCTTGTTTGGTCTTTTGTTTGTTTGTGTACCTACTTGTTTGCTTGTTTGTTTGAGCAAGAGGATTAAATAAAATATTTTTATCTTCAAAACACATTCTTAAAAGATATTAAACCAATTAAATGGCCTTATTTATACTTGAATTTTAAGAGACATAAAAATTAGAGAAATAAGACGAGATAATAATAACTGTGCACGCGATTGAAATACATATTTATAATTATAATATAATATAATTATATAGAATATATAAAATTATTATTGTAAATATGTATTTCTTTAGTTTGTTAGTTGATAAGTTTTATAATAACCGTCTTATTATATCTATTATTTATTTGTCCTTGTCTTAAATTTTTTAGAGTTCATTTTCTTGCTGACTCTTAGCAATCACTAGAAAACCGGTCCCACTGTTTTTATTATTTACCATACAAGTTAACATTTAATGTGATGAACTGTACACTTATTGTTTTCCTTTTAACATTATAAATTTTTACCACAAAATAGGGAAAAATTTAACAGCTTCATGTACTAGCAACATTACGCGGGTGAGAATTGCGACGAGTGCAGGCTGTTGTGTACAATTTTTGGACACACTGCGCACTATAGAATGACATCTAAACGTGGCTTCTGGTGGTTTTCTGTATTCTGAGGTTCTTCTATTATCATTCCTCTCACCTCTCTCTCTCTCTCTCTTTCATACTCTTAAACTCACTCAACACTGGATTATTTTTATTAAATTTACAAGACAGCATTCTATTAAAGAAGTTGCGGATTTCCTTGCGAAATCTTTTTTTACCATCATCATAACAGCCGATGGAGTCCACTGCAGAACATAGGACTTTTGAAGGACTTCCAAACATCACGATACTGATAATCTTCTTTAAAAGGTTTATTTAATTACTGGAACAATGTGGTAAAAACGTGTAATAATACTTCAAGCTTATGAATCAGTCAATTCAGACTGCGAACTGCATGTAAGCACATTCTGCAGTCAGTTGGATGCTTCTCAGAAGGCAAGTGAATACATACTTTTTAATCGTTGCAGTGTCAGTGAAATATTTGTTTAGTAAGGCACTATTGTTTAGTGGTCATTGCTCCGTGAATCTTAGAAATCGTGTAGGTATACTGGATCGATTGACATGTGCTTATTGAGTAATAAGGTTTTAGGTATCTTCGTAGAGATATATCTCAAAATCAAATCAAATCAAAAATCATTTATTTCAAGTAGGCTCAGTTTACAAGCACTTTTGACACGTCAGTTGACTATTTGTAAAGATTCTACCACCGGTTCGGAAGGCAGGTTCTGCTGAGAAGATACCGGCAAGAAACTCAACAGTTGCTCTTTTGAAAAAGTCATACAGTATTATAATTTACAATTAATAACAATTACTGTTTACATTTTTTATAGTTTTACTTTCTGTGTGAAGGTGGAAGCTGATCCAACGACCTCCAAGCATCTTTATCATTAAGGAACTCATCAATGTTGTAGTACCCTCGACTAAGTAGATGTTTTTTAACACATTGCTTAAAGCTATGCATTGGCAGGTCCATCACAGTCTTGGGGATCTTATTATAGAAGAGTACACCCAAACCTACAAAAGATTTTTTTACTCTTTGGAGACGATATGCAGAAATAACTAACTTATGCCCGTGTCTAGTAAGACGTGGGTTTAAATCTCCCTTTCGTTTGTACAAATTAATATTTTGTCTTACATATACTATACTGTTATATATATATTGACAGGCTACTGTTAGTATACCTATTTCTTTAAACTTTTGACGACTCTCTACACGTGTTCTATAGTCACTTCAATGGGTAATGTCCTGAAGAGGTTTTCATACTTATTCCTCCGACAGTGGTTTCTAAACTTACAATGCGCCGTTGAGATAAAATCCATCCCCATTATCTGGTATGATGCATTTGAAAATTTAAAGAACCAAGTTTATTTATTTCAATTAGGTTTAGTTTACAAGCACTTTCCAAATGTCATAATATTTTATGATAATGATGATAATGATAATTAGTCGAAAACTTAAAATTAAAGTTTCAATTTACAGTTCCAAACGCATCTTGGTCCGCGTAGAGCCAATAACAAACCCAGCCAGGTTAATCAGATTTTTAAGTTTACAAGAAGGGGTTACATAAGAGGTTATTTAACGCTTCAGACAAACGGACAAAATGAAAACGAATTTTTTGTTATACATGCATGAGTAATAGCTTACATTCCGAAACGGAAAATTAAAAAATATATATTTTATAACTAATAATTGGATTGTTTATACATACCTATTACCTACCTATTTAATGCGTAAAATAATTTGAAAACCATTTTAATTTTTCACCAATGGTATTTGCCTACCATCTGTCGGAATATGAAACACGTGTAACTATTTATGTGTATTTATCAGACCGTTGGCTTTCTACCTTTATTTGTATGATAAAACATTTTAAAAATATCTCAAATGATAGCAATAATAGAATAAATTAAAGATCGTTAAATTTTTCGTGAGATAAACTCCGGCGGTCATCATTTACGATCCAATTATGCGAATTTAGGGGCAAAAATGCCATTTAACCAAGGTGTTGATATGCTGATCTCTGGTCGAAAAATCGTATCGCTAACTTAATCGACGTTTTTTTCTCGAGCTACAAGTTTTAGGCACGGATTGCCTTTTTTAATGACTCAATTGCTTCAATTTTGACGACCACATCAGTAGGAATATTATGTAATGTAAAATCATCTAACATAGTTATTTCAACAAAAATATCTTGACTACGTCATGTTACATCAAATGGCAGTGATTTTTTGTTTTACGGTCATTTTACATGGTTATTTCAACAAAAATACCTAATAACGGTTTTTTGTTGAAATAATCTTACTGATTACTACTGCCACTTTACGTAAAATGTAGATACTTATGTCATTTCGTTGAAAATGCGATGGTAAATGATTGCGTAAAAGAAAATATGATGAAAAACGATTTATTCATTATTTGAATGGTACGTCGACATACATAATAACCCTGCAGATGTTAATGATAATGACCTAACCTAAGACCTTGATATGCTTATTAAGACACGGGGGTGTAACACGATGAACTTCTCAATCGCTGAGAATTTTTTAACAGTATTTAAAGCTCGTAACCCGCAACGCTTACCTACCAACCGCTCTATCATCGTGAAACCAGCCATTATACATATATATACCTACTGTTATTCGATATATCACATCACACTCACACCTGTCATTTAAAACGCTTGAAGCTTTAACCACAAAGCGATTTTTTTGCGACTCGAGGCATTCGGGTTAACAATCCACGTGCGACATTTAAAAAACGTGCTTCAAGAATTTGATGAGGCGTAATCTAGCGCCAGGTTAAGCCGAGTTCAAGGATAATAATAATAGTTATCGCCCACTTAAATACAAAAAACTAAAAACAAATGGAAATGTCTCCTTTTCTGACTTCGCTGCATTTGTGTCTCAAGGTCTCACACGTCAATGATCTAATGGATTAGATAGTGGGAGTTGCATAAAATATCTCTATTTATTTTGAATGTCATTAATTAGTAACTAAGCCCGCACTAGCTTGCATGGGTGCTATGAAGATACTAATATCATGTTTAGTCTATAATCTACAGGATATATTTATGACACAGTCCGCGAATACCTACAGGGACTAAACGTACGACCCGATAGCCTTCGCTTTTGAAATCTCTGATATATTTCAGTATAATAGGTATGTATGTAATTTTTAAACCTTCCTCCTGAATCACTACCTATTGCTGAAAACTGCATTAAAATTCGTTGAATAGTTTAAAACATCTAAGCGAACATCCATCGGAAGCGACTTCATTTTATATAAGTACTAACAAACACACCCGTGGTTCCCGGTCCCGTAGGAATACGGTTATAAAATATAGCCTATAGCACTCTGGAATAGTGTAGCTTCGCAACAGTGAACGAATTTTTCAAATCGGTTTAGCTGTTTCAGAGCCTATTCCATGCAAACAAACAATCAAATCTTTTCTCTTTATAATATTAGTATACATGTAATGATGATAATGATGATCGCCTTTGGCTGATGGACACAGAGCGACACGGCTCTTTATGACGTGTTCTTAATGCCCTGTGAAGAATTGCTTTAAATAGTCACCCAATATGTCGTTCTCGTCTAGAAATTAAATATAAATAAATGAGTTTTATTCTTGATCTTGCAAATTATTATTAACTAATCCAGTCAACGCCATTATTGTAACAATATGAACGAATCGTGGTTAAATTTAAATATTATTCTATAAGATGACAGCAAATGACATGGTGAGAATAATATGTATGTAAATTATCTTAAAATGTATTCTATTTAAAGATAAAATGACACAACGTTTCATACAATCTCACAATTATGATAATGGCTTCGTCATTTTTACAGACGTGTCATAAATAGTGATTCATTTGTTCTTATATTGTGTCACTTGGTGACACAACCAACTTGGTGGTTGGTAGGTACAACGTGATATGAATTTTCTTTATTTTTATCGAAAAGCAAAGAATACCTATAAAAACAAAATTAAAATATATTTTAACGACATTTCTCTATTCTATTACAAAATCACAGGCTCCACAGACGTTGGCCTGTCCGAACGAAGACTTACAATTTTAAATACGATTAGGTATATTAATGAATTTATCATTCTTTATTAATCAAATACATATCAGTGAGGAATTAATACTTTTTGACTTTTGTATTCAGTTTTAATTTTCTTCAGCTTTGCCACACATTGAGCTATGTCAGTAAAAGTTCTACTGCAGATTTCCTCAGTTTTGATTCGATCACTCAAAGAATAGCTCGCTCAATCGCCCGCCGAGTGACCTGAGCCTTTATGAGCCCCATAGTTAGCGACCGATTTATTATGCGAGAGGCTTAAATACTCGTCTTTTTTGGCCTCTGCAAGAGGTTCTACAGGTATCTGATCTCCTTGAAAGGTGTAAAGGTGTGAAGTGACATATTTGTGTAGTTTGCTCAAGCGACACTTGCGTAGGCGGCAAACAAAAGCCATGGGAGCGTACGACAATGACTAATTTGTTTAATTGCTGCCTATTTATGGTCTTAAGGTCAATAAAATATATCTGTTTTAAGTAATTGTTGGTTGAATTTCGAAAAGAGCACTAAAAATAATCACAGACGCACAAAATTTCAACCTAGTGACTATTCATACTGAAACCGTACGAATAAATTTATTTTATTACCCGACTGCTAAGAAGGGTTCTTCGCGCGTACTGGTTAAAATTATCTAACTGACAAATGTCATTTACCTAGTACTGTATAATATGCACGAAGGGTTGTCAGTAGGCACCAGATAACATTTGTTACATATTCTTATTTATTTATTTATTTATTCATTTAAGTTACATTTCCATTATAATATTTAACACATGACATATATAAAATGTCATAATTATTACAAATGGAACCCTGTGAGGGTGTTGTAACTACAAAGTAAAACTTCACTTAACTTAACATAACATAAGATAAGATAAGTAGAGAGGCGGATTTATTGTTTTTTGGTCAAAAAGTCATTAATTTTATAATATACTTTTTCAAGCAAAAACATAGAATCTCAATTTCGTATATGTCAACTAACATATGTCAAAGTTAGTAAATTAGCCTGCCGGTAATAAGGTATTTACACGGACGGAATAGCTGACAGAAATGACTCGTATATAAGGTCCTATTTATACAGTTGCAGCAGAGCCTATCTACGTGGTTAAACAACGTCACGGTGTAGTACGGTGTTTTCACGGTAAAGTATTAGCCACCATTCGCACGAGAGTTTTTTAACGGACGTTAAAAAAAGCGTTCAAATACTAAAAACGCATTCCCAAGTATATGTTCACACGACAGCGTTTTTAAAACACAATTTTACTTTTAAACATTTATTTTTATTTTTAACATTTTTAGTGTTCAATTTAGGACGTTGGGAAAAGACGTTTATTTAACTTTCTTCTATATTTAAACGCTTTTTTAACGTCCGCTAAAAAAACTCTCGTGCGAATGGGGGCTTACGGTATCGGGCGTGTAAAATTCGGCACTCGTAGTTAATCGCGCTCCGGATGTCTTGTGCCGGAACGAATCATTTAAATCCCATTATTTGTATACAAGTAAAGTTCAATGTCTGCCTTTTTAAACCGACTTAAAAAAGAGGAGGTATTCGACATGTTTTTTTTTATTTTATCTTTGTTAAATATAATTGCTAATAACTTCGTAATTTATTGACCATTTTTTTATAAATTACCGTAACTGAGCTAGCTGCCTTGCGCCTGTTAGTCTATTTAGTTCCGAATCATGAGGCTTTGGGTCTTCGTATCCCGAGATGGGTTATAAAGTACTGAACTTTTCTTTCTTCTAAAAAAATCAATAAAAATTCTTAGTGTTACAAAACCCCGGTGCCTCGGAGAGCAAGTTAAGTCTTCAGTCGTTGACATAAAGCATCTAATAATTATCGTAAATGAGTTAAAGCCCACCAACCCGCATGAGAGCTGCTTGGCAAGTCTAAGCACTATACTCATTCTCCTTTAAAGAGTAGGCCTGACCCTGTAGGGCTCTCTTAACATTTTTGATGAATTTTGTATAAGGCGTTACGCATGAAAATTGTATAACATTAGCAAAGCCCTTTTGTTCAATTATTCTTTGTTCTCAAAAACGGAAAGACTTTCATAGTGACCGGATACCTTACTATAGGACTCGAATTTGAGTCCTGCCCCTTGAGACTTCTGACTTCCATCTGTTTTATAAACTACCAGCTGACGCCGCGCGGTTTCACCCGCGTGGTTCTCGTTCCCGTCAGAATACGGGGATAATATATAGCCTATAACCTTCCTCGGTAAATGGGCTATCTAACAGTGAAAGAATTTTTTAAATCGGAAATGTAGTTCCTGAGATTAGCGCGTTCAATCAAACAAACTCTTTAGCTTTATATTAGTATAGATTTCGTCGAGCTGCTTAGCGTAAAATACCTACTTTATCACAAATTAACATCAAAATACTAGTAAATATAACAATGTAATAAACTCATTACGCAATGATAGTTTATTAGCATGTTCTAGTGGCCGAGTGAACGTAACACTATCTTATCGTCGAGATATCGATTCGCCGATACCGATACCGCCCGAGTAGACCACTTGTCTAGGAAGTAAGGTGACACTGGGAAAAAACGATAAAAAAATATTTAGTTATAGTAGCTTCAACTATGAGTATTATAGTGCGATAATTAGGCTTTCAAATTGTACATCAGTCATAATAATAATAATAGGTACAGTAAATAAATAAATAAATAAATATAAATATACTTAAACAATACACATCACTATCTAGCCCCAAAGTAAGCATACAGAGTAGCTTGTGTTATGGGTACTAAGATAGTTGATATTATAATATTCATATACATTTATATCGTTCGTTATCAACCCATTAACGGCTCACTGCTGAGCTCGAGTCTCCTGTCAGAATGAGAGGGGTTAGGCCAATAGTCTACCACGCTGGCCCAATGCGAATTGGCAGACTTCACACACGCACAATTAAGAAAATTCTCTGGTATGCAGGTTTCCTCACGATGTTTTTCCTTCACCGTTTGAGACACGTGATATTTAATTTCTTAAAATGCACACAACTGAAAGTTGGAGGTGCATGCCCCGGAACGGATTGGAACCCACATCCTCCGGAATCGGAGGCAGAGGTCATATCCACTGGGCTATCATGGCTCTTATAATATTAGCTAATAATATAATATTAGCTATAGTATATACACTGTTGAAATCAGGGGATCGTATCAACTTTTTTAACAAATTTAAATTTTAACACTTTAGTTTTCTATATAAAAATATGGCACTGCACTTACATATTTTAATAGTCGCACAAGGCGGAGTCCAGGCGGCTCCCTTCCTCCTATACTATACAACTGGAATGTGTACAAAGAAGTAAAGACGCCGGCGTCTCGCCACTACAAAGCTACCGACGTAACCCCGTATGGATCTCATCGCGACGCCGCCTCGACCCCGCCAGGACCCCATCCTGGCGCCGGCACGATCCCGCGACCCCGTCTCGATCCCGCATCGACTTATGATTTATTCCTGCACTAAGAGAGGTAGGCGGCTGTAATAGTACCCTAGCCTTTCCTCAATCAGAGGAGCCCAGAGCGCTGGCACAGCTTTATAGAAAAAATATTAACAAATTAATTAAATTTAGATTGAATTATAAGATTTAGTATTTTAGTCGAGTACGAATGATTATTGGGCGGTATATGTTTTCTGTGGCGGTAGCAAGTAGTTTAGTATGCTACTCGACTAAAATGCTAAAGCAGTCCGAACTAGGCCTTACGGAGCGGCATACTCCAAAATGGTCTCAGCTCCCTTAAATAGAGATGAAAAAAATTTACCATAAATTAAAAAAAAAATAACGTCTTGGTGTTCCTCCATGGAATACTGAGTTTAAACCCAACACGCAGCTCCAAAGTGGGTTAGTAGGCTGGGCCTCAAAACCGCTAACAAAGTCAATGATAATAACCGCAAACGACGTAAGACTCTCCGAGATAAGGGGATGTACCAACCTCTCAACTTCGGGCTGAAAGCTTTTACTGAAAATCGCTTGAAAAAAATAAAACCTCAGAATTGTATAACCCGTCCCAGAACCTTTGCTCTCGTAATCCGAAGCTACAGAGGCTTACCACTGTACCATCATACCAACAAGACCAATGCAGTAAACAACGCGCATTCCCAATTATAAACTTTCCACCTGTTTTATTCAACACTTTATTAGTTTCAGCTTTCTCTAGTTTGCCGGTTTATGTATAAATTTAAATTCACGCAAGCATTATCTAGGTTACGGTCTAATAAAGTTTTAAGTGAGTTATTAAAATAGTTATGGTGACGCTTCGCTATAAAACTCGGCAGCCTTCAACGTGATGTGTGGTATCGTAAATCTATTGGTGACACAATTGAACACGACTTGAAATACATTAATATGTGGTACAAGTGGCAGACAATTGAATTACAGCTTTCTAGCAGTACCTTAGTCTCTGCGCTAATCTGCGGACTGACGGAAGGACATGGCGAAAGTACAAGGGTTCCATGTGCACTGCGGAACCCTATAAACGTAGCGGCGGCTTGTTTGAAGTCAGCTTAATATATTTGTAATTTACTGACAAAACATATAATGAGTCTGTACCAGAAGCTTAAAAGAAATACGCATATAAGAAGAAGGTCTTAGAAATATCTACTGTTTATTTGTTTCGTAAATTTCGACATAAAGTCGAAAGTCAACTTGGCGTTATTTTACACGAAAGATTAATTTTTTTTATTATTATTCTCTACAAGTTAGCCCTTGAGTACAATCTCACCTGATGGTAAGTGATGATGCAATCTAAGATGGAAGCGGGCTAGAAGTAGGATGAAATCCACATTCCTTTCGGTTTCTACACGACATCGTACCCGAACGCTAAAGCGTTTGGCGATACGTCTTTGTCGGTAGGGTGGTAACTAGCCACGGCTGAAGTCTCCCACCAGCCAGACCTGGGCCAATTAGGAAAACCTCAATCTGCCCAGCCGGGGATCGAACCCAGGACCTCCATCTTGTAAATCCACCGCGCACACCACTGAGCCACGGAGGCTGTCAAAAAGTTCATTTTAAAAAACCGCTACCGCTTGTACCTTGGACCAAACGATACTTTCACAAAACATTTCGCGAAGTGACCTCACGCAACCTTGGAGATGCATCTACTATAATGAGAATTCGCAATAAACCCGTACCATTTTGGTAACAACGCCGCACCGACCTCGGGTACACCTGCTCTTGGACTATTTATGCACTCGATGTACTAATAAGGCGTGCAGGTTTTATGGCATTCCTCTTTTATGAGATTGTCATCTTTTGATGAGAGATATCGTGTAAATTCGGGTTTCTTGCTGTGAGGCTATCTGTTGGATTAAAGTGTTTTTTCAGATAGCGTGGGCACGGTGACGGATGTACAAACTTCAAGGGTAATTGTTTAAATCTCAAAATATTGCACCTTTGACATAGTTTTGTTATGTTTTTTTACCTGACTGCTACAGTTAGAAAAAAGGTTTTAGCAGATTTTTTTAAATGACAGTGTATTCTCTAAAATAATTTTATGATTATCAATTAAAAAAAAATTCTTCTTCTTTTTTTAAATATCGAAAAACTTTAAATTACCCAAATGAAATAAATGCAATTTTCAATCAATTACGTATCCTACTAATATTATAAACGCGAAAGTTTGTATGGATATTTGATTGGATGTTTGTTACTCTTTAACGCCGCTCTTTGGCTGAAATTTGAAATGGAAATAGATTTTACTCTGGACACAGATGCTACTTTTCATCTCGGAAAAATCCATGGTTCCCGAGGGATTTGTGAAAAATTAAATTTCATGCAGACGAAGTCGCAGGCGTCCGCTAGTACATTACAAATGTCAACAATTTTCGTGTTAATGTATGTTCTTTGTGTGTGTGTACAATAAAGTTTATTTTCTTTCTTTGTTTACTATATGGTTGGTTTTTACATAATGCATTTTTCAATCAATTAAATCGAATACATAGTTAATTTTTTTAAAAGGTAAAATTTTATCGAGGCCATTTTCGTTATCGGCCCTCAATCTGGAGATTGGAGTCAAGTGGCGGTCATCAATAAAAAGCGTTCGCGCGACTCAAGTGATTATTATCAAAAAATTGCGGTTTTATTTGCGAAGCACTTACTTGGTTTATCTTGTTATATAATACAGGAGTGTTTATACGTAACAGACGCGAACTATAAAAGCCAAATCTGAGGGTGGTGGAGGGAATTATTTGATTTATTAAGGGATAAATGTAATGAAAAATCTCAAAAAAAGAGTGAAATGTATGGAGAACGTCGTGAAAAGCACGAATATTAAGCAAAACAACTAGTTTTGCATTGTACGCCGTGGTTATTTTCTTAATCGACTAAATGCTCAGTACGCGTCATGGCTTTTCTTCATTGCCACAACGCCTTGAGATCGAATAGCATGTCAGTCACAACACGAATTTCGCTATATGGTCTTTCTGTGATTGCCACAACGCGTCGTGCGTGTTTTTATTAGAGCCATACCACGAATTTCGCTATGTTGGATGGATGTTTTACTGTGACCACAACGCGTTGTGCCAATGGCGACACTTTGGCATGTACGTGCGAGTGACGTGTATGTAGTTTTAAAAATCTAGTACTAGAATTGAAATGTTACAAGTTTTAGGCTTTACCTTGCGTTTTTTATAGGACGAAACCACAAATGTAACTTTTCAATGGACTACACAATAGTAATTATAGGTATAAAAGTACTTTCGAAGTTGCATTATCGTGTCAAGATCATCTAAACGTTACGTGTGACCATGTGAACAGTCCCTTAATCTGCGTTGACGCCGAACCGTGGGTTAGTTTAATTATAATCCGTACGGAACATACGCGATCATGACCGGGTCTGTTGACAGAGGCGAAAATAACCGATATAAAGATGAAAGTAGCCCCACTGGCACACATTCACCCGAATACTGGCGATGAATCAGATCGCACTTGTGCATACATCTGCGTCGGGTTTGGCTAGCATTCTCATACCAACTCCTTAACTTGTGAGTGAAATTCTTACAAGCGTCTGTACTTCCACGGTAAAAGCCGAATGTACACTGTGATATTATCGCGTCTGATACGTCTGATAATAGTCGAGTCTAACATCACACAGTGTAAAATCGACCGAACCGATTTTACTTAGCCTAAATCATCTCTGAAGACAAAAGTCTTCGAACAGTGCGTGTTGCCAATGATGACCTATGGATCCGAGACTTGGTCGCTAACTATGGGCCTCCTAAGAAGGCTCAGAGTCACACAGCAAGCGATGGAACGAGCTAAGTTAGGAGTATCTCTGCGTGATCGAATCAGAAATATGGAGATCCGCAGAAGAACCAAAGTCACCGACATAGCTCAACGAGTTGCGAAGCCGAAGTGGCAATGGGCGGGGCACATAGTTTGAAGAGCCGATGGACATTGGGGTCCCAAAGTGCTCGAATGGCGACCCCGCACTAATAGTAAGCGCAGTGTTGGTCGACCCCTCACCAGGTGAACTGACGATATCAAGCGAGTCGCAGGGATTCGCTGGATGCAGGTGGCTCAGTATCGTGATGTTTGGAAGTCCCTACAAAAGGCCTATGTCCTGCAGTGGACGTCCATCGGCTGATATGATGATGATGATGATGATGAAATCATCTCAGATTCAAAAGAAAGCACATCTATTATAATTATATCGATACTTCATTTGTTAAACGTTGTACGATAATTCAGAAGTTCTGAGGGAACAGAAATAAACTTAACGGAATCACACTACCATTAAAGGTTAATGTTTTACTGTAAAGCTTGTACTCGTACTTTATTTGCTTGTACCTTGTACTTATTTATTTTGACTTTTGAAGTTTTCGGTTTAAAGATTACGGTAGTGATGGTGTCTCGAAGTTTAATGATTTTATTAATGAATCTTAGAGTTCTTGTGGTTGTTTTTATAGTTTTTTTATTCTAGAAAATGTGTACTAAAATTTAGTGTATAAATATCTTAGTGTTGTGTTAAAAAAGTTTGATTAATTTTGTAAAGTTTCTATGGGAAAGGCATATGATAAAAGTGGCAAAGTTTAACATTTTTTATTAAAAGTAGATATTTGTTGCCGGTTTAAATACAACGGTAAGTTATTCTCTACATTCTCCCCTGCACGACGTGCTATTTTGTTTTCAAATACGTGCGATACATAAGTCTTCATAACGTTTTTAGTAGGTCGACATCTGCGACCAGAGACGGATTTTGGTCGGTTTTTGGAGGGTGAGGCTTATGTATGGGGTATGTTTATTTTCTCTGGGTGCTGTTCAGTAGCTATATTCTGAAGTAGGCTTAATTATTACCGGACTTCAATAAAGCGAGGTTCTCAACTTGACTTTTACTGTATACTTATTGTTATATTGTGAAATTTAGGCACTTTCCGTAATCGGATAGTACAAGTATATGAGTCATTGGTACTGTTTCATATACTAAAGAAATAGATCTGTATTAGCAACGCGTACACAAAGTGTGGGAAGTCTGAGAGCCTAGCGCTTAGTCAGACGTCACGGTAGACGACAACGTCAGGCAGAGATATACTCTGTGTAGGGTTGCCAGGTCGCAGAAATTAAAAGCCGGACAATCCAGCACTTTGGCCTGACATTTGGATAAAAAGGCCGGACAGCCTGCATTATCGAGGATTTTGTGTACATCAGTATTAATAGGTACGACAATGTGGTTCATGTAATATCTAGCATTTAAGATTATTACTGTAAATTCTGTTCCCACACACACTCGTCGTCGGCTCATTTTTTTTTTTTATTCTTTACAAGTAAGCCCTTGACAATCTCACCTGATGGTAAGTGATGATGCAGTCTAAGATGGAAGCGGGCTAACTTGTTAGGAGGAGGATGAAAATCCACACTCCTTTCGGTTTCTACACGACATCGTACCGGAACGCTAAATCGCTTGGCGGTACGTCTTTGTCGGTAGGGTGGTAACTAGCCACGGCCGAAGCCTCCCACCAGCCAGACCTGGACCAATTAAGAAAACCTCAATCTGCCCAGCCGGGGATCGAAACCAGGACCTCCGCCTTGTAAATCCACCACGCATACCACTGCGCCACGGAGGCTGCCATTTGCTAAATGTAATGCTTAGCAAAACCCGGACAAGCCGGACACCGTTTATTTCGCCCGGACACGGAATAGAATAGCCTAACTATGTCCGTCTTTATCCGGATACCTGGCAACTCTAACTCTGTGAAAGTTGAAGGGACTTATCTCTGTTTCCGTGCCTTGAACAAACTATTGTGGGCACAGCGTTGTTAGATATCTTAATATAAATCTGTGCTTATCTGCTTTCATCCAATATAACTAACTTTGTCTCTTTAGAAGGTACTAATGACTTTCTCCACTGTAGGGCCCTTTCTCAAAATCCGTGGCAACTATGAGTGAGAGATGGTCAAAAATTTGTAGAGTATCTTCAATTAAGTACTTAAAAAAGATTTATCGAATTGAAGACTTCAATTTCAAGTTTATGTTTTGAAATTGTATTGTATTATTGTGATTATTATTTATCGATGAAATAAACCTTCTCCTATAAGGAGGCTGGAGAAAATGTAGTGGCGATCTGATGAAAGTAACATTTGAATGTTACCTCACTAGGTTGGCTTCTACCTGGTATAGTGCATACTATTATTACTTATACTTATTTAAAATATAAAACTTATTGTTTCAGACACACAAGCAGCAGTTTTAAGATAAATCACAAAGGTGTATTTTAAAACAATGTAAATGTATTAATTGAAATAATTAAAATCGTAGTCAATCTGATAAATTAATAATATAATATAGGTATATATTTTACACGTGTACATTGTATAACATGTTGAAGATTTTGCATACAAAAACTGTACTCGTATATGATCCAATGAAAGCACACATAATCTATACTAATATTATAAAGCTGAAGAGTTTGTTTGGTTGAAGGCGCTAATCTCGGGAACTACTGGTCCGATTTGAAAAAGACTTTCAGTCTTAGATAGCCCATTTATCGATGAAGGCTATAGACTATGTATTATCTCCGTATTCCTACGGGAACGGGAAACACGCGGGTGAAACCGCGCAGCGTCAGCTAGTGTAATGATAAAATGAGCAAAGCCTGCTATAAATGATTCTCCAAGAGTTAAAAATATACATTTGCCTTTCGGCTGTAAAATGATACACACTGAACGCTAATTCTTGAAAGAAAACCTCAGAAAGACATCAAAAGAGTTCCTAAAACTGAACGTTTGTTCGTTCTGTCAATAGGTATGTTTATGTTAACCACAAGGACC